>NC_062550.1:48104934-48426705 GCF_016906955.1 Phacochoerus africanus | reverse complement strand
GGAAGGAAGGAAGGAAGAAAAAGAAAGGAAGGAAGGAAGGAAGGAAAGAAAAAAGAGAAAGAAACAAAAAAAAGAAAGAAAGAAAGAAAGAAAGAAAGAAAGAAAGAAAGAAAGAAAGAAAGAAAGAAAAATAGAAAGAGAGAAAGTGAAATAAGGAAGGAAGGAGGGTAGAAGGAAGGAAGGAAAACATAGGCTAATATCACAGATTAAATAGATGCAAAAATCCTCAATAAAATATTAGCAAGCTGAACTCAACAATACATAAAAAGAATCATATGTCATTATCAAGAGGGATTTATTCCAGGGTTGCAAGAATCATTCAAGATCCACAAATCAATCAACATGACATTATCAAAACAAAGGGTAAAAATCACATGACCATCTCAATTTTTGCAAAAATCATTTGAAAATTCAACATTTATTCATGGTGAAAACTCTCAAAAAAGTTGATATAGAGGAAGCATACCTCAAAATAATAAAGGCATTTTATGGCAAACCTGTAGTTAACATTATACTCAATGATGAAAATCTAAAACTTTTTCTCTAAGATCAGGCACAAGACAAGGATGCCCATTCTTGCCAATTCTATTTAGCACATTATTGGAAGTCCTAGCCACAGCAATCAGACAAGAAAAATAAACAAAAATATAAGGCATCCATATTATAAAGAAAGAAGTAAAACTGTCACTATTTGTAGATAATATGATGCTACATATAGAAAACCTTAGATGTTCCACCAAAACTATTATAACTGAAAAGTGAATTCAATAAAGTTGCAGGATAAAAGACTAACTTATAGAAAGCTGTTTCATTGCTATACATTAATAACAACCTAGAAATAGAAATTAAGAAAATGATCACTTTTACAACTTAATCAAAAAGAATAAAATGCCTAGGAATAAATCTAAGGAAGTGAAAGACTGTAAGACATTAATGAAGGAAACTGAAGATGATAAGATAAACAGAAAGATAGTCTGTGTTCATAGATGGGAAAAATGAATATTGTTAAAGATGTCCATACTAACCAAAGCAATCTACAGATTTAATGCAACCCCCCCCCAACTCAATTTGGACTAAAACTTTAAATGTGATACTTGAAACTGTAAAACTCCTAGAAGAAAACCCAGGCAGTGTGCTCTTTGGCATTGGTCTTAGGAATATTGTTTTGGATCTGTCTCTTCAGGCAAGAAACACGAGAAAAAATAAATAGAACATAATAAATTCTGCATGAAGAAAGAAATCAAAGACAAAATGATCAAAAGAAATCAAAGACAAAAGGTGATTTATTGAGTAGGAGAAGATATATGGCCAAAAGGGATTAATTTTCAAAATACATAAATTACTCATGTAACTTAATACCAAAAAAAAAAGTAACCCAATTAAAAAGTGCACAGAGGACCTAAATAGGCATTCTCCAAAAAAGACATACGGACGGCTAATAGGCACATGCAAAGATACACAACATCACTAATCACTAAGGGAATGGCTATCACATGCCACCTGTTAGGATGGCTATTATTAAAAAGTTAAAAATGACAAGTGTTGGGAAAGTTGCAGGAAAAAATGTAATCGTTGCTTGCTGGTGGGAGTGTAATTTGGTATAGTCTTTATGAAAAAAGTATGGAATTTCCTCAAGAAGTTAAAAATAGGACTAGCATATGACTTAGCAGTCCCACTCCTGGGTATGTATCTGAAGGAAATAAAATCACTATCCTGAAGGCATATCTTCACTCTCATGATCATTGTAGCATTATTTGCAGTAGCCAAGATATGGGAAATAATTTATGTGTCAGTTGAGAGATGAAAGGGTAAAGGAAATGTGGTATATGTATATAATGGAACATTATTCAGCCTTTAAAAAAGAAGGAAATCCTGCCATTTGGGACAACATGAATGAAACTGGAGACCACTCTGCTTAAGTGAAGTAAGCCAAACAAAGAAAGGCAAATACTCCTATAGTATCACATTTACGTGGAATAAAAGAATGTCAAACTGTAGAAACAGAATGGTTGTTGCCATGGGCTGGGGGGTGTGGGAAACTGGTAGAGACCTGTCAAAGGGTACAAACTTCCAGTTATAAGATGAATAAAAGTCTTAGGATATAATGTGTAACATGGTGACTATAGTTTATAACAATGTATTGTATAATTGAAATGCGCTATGTGTAGAATTCTCACACAAAAAATGTTAAATGTGTGAGGTGATGAATGTGTTAATTAACTCAATGGTGGGAATTCTTTCACAATGTTTATGTGTATTAAATCATCACATTATGCACTGTATATTAATATTTTATTTGTCAATTAGATCTTAGTAAATCTAGGAGGAAGAAAAGAAATATTGCATTTGTTTCTCACAACAATCCTCTTAGGTGAACATTGCTATGGACTTTTTCTAGGTGAATACCCAGAAGCTTTAAGGATGTTAAACAATTTTCCTGAGACCAGTAGCCAGTGGAAGAGTGGAGATTAGAACCAGGGTCTAATTTCAAAGATCATGCTCTGAATAATTACAGGATTTATAAGTATCTCCACTATATTATAACATATTATAACTTCTTGTAGATTAATTTTTGTTTTAAATTTGAAAGACATGATAATGAACAACAAAAAACAACGTGTAGTTTTCTCTAGTCCTAAAGCTTTACATGTCCCTTTCCTTGGCCAGCATTAGTTCAACCTGATTCCTGAAATTCTCTTTCATCCTGCCTGTCTTCCTTTAACTTACCTTTTCTGATGGGAAGTAGAGTATTTATATACACAAATTTATGTTTCAACCAGAGACAGATAATACAACAAACAGGCTTCACAGTTCTGACTCACCATCATAAACTCCAGGAGCTCTGTCAACTAAAGCACAGCGTTATCTGTCTTTCTATCTGTATGACAGATTAATCTGGAAATTGCTAAATATTTGGGTCTATCTAGTCCTGTCCTCAACTTGTGGATCAAAGTAATACCTAAATCCTCTTCAGTTTTTTCTCCTACAAATTTCTCAGACTCTTTAAGGATGCCATTATAAAATACATAGACATCAAAGGTTCTTATTTAGACTGCGTCAGTGTATAAAATGTCATGTAGAAATCTCAGCAATTCCTAGACATATATTTAAACTAAGAAAAATACTTGATTTCTTTAAATTAGTGATTTTTTATTTTTTGAGCAGTTTTAGGTTTAAAGAAAAATTGAGCAAAAATAAATACAGAGATTTTTCATTTACTTCTCATCTTTGTCTAATTTTATGTGTAACTCTGTATTAGTGTGGTACATTTGTTGCAACTGATAAGCCAACATTGATACAGGCATACATTTTTTTATTGCACTTCATGCTATTGTGTTTCACAGATACCGTGTTTTCTATAGCTTGAAAGTTTGTGGCACCCTGCCTTAAGCAAGTCTATTGGTGCCATTTTTTTTTTCCAACAGCATTTGCTCACTTTGTGTCACATTTTGGTAATTACAACAATATTTAAAACTTTATTTGTTATAATGATCTGTCATCAGTGATATTTGATGTTACAAGTGTTTGGGGGTGTCATGAATTGCACCCACAGTGAATTTAATGGATAAATGTTATGTGTGTTCTGACTGCTCCATCAGCCATTCCCTGTGCCCCTCCCTCTCTTCAGGCCTCCTTATTCCCTGAGACACAACAATATTGAAATTAGGCCAATCAATAACCCTGCAATGACCTCTAAATGTTCAAGTCAAATGAAGAATTGCATGTCTATCACATTAAATTAAAAGCTAGAAATGATTAAGCTCAGAGAGAAAGGCATGTCAAAAGCCAAGACAGGCTGAAATCTAGGTCTCTTGCACCAGTTAGCCAAGTTGTGAATGCAAAAAGAAAGTTCTTAAAGGAAATCAAAGGTGCTACCCCAGTGAACACACAAATGATGAGAAAGAAAAACAGCTTTATGCTGATATGGAGAAAGTAGTCTGTATAGAAGCTCAAACCAGCCATAAATTTCCCTTAAACCAAAACCTAATCCAGAGCATGGTCCTAGCTCTCTTCAATTCCATCAAGTCTGAGAGAGGTAAGGAAGCTGCAGAAGAAAAGTTGGAAGCTAGCAGAGGTTGGTTCATGAGACTTACGAAATCATCTCCATAACAAAAGAGTGCAAGAAAATACAGCAAGTGCTAACACAGAAGCTGTATTGAATAATCCAGAAGACTTGGCTAATATGGATGGTGAAAGAAGTTGAATACTCTAAACAACAGGTTTTACATGTAGATGAAACAGCCTTCTGCTGAAAGAAGATGTCATCTAGGACTTTCATAGCTACAGAGCAGAAGTCATCATCTAGCTTCAAAACTTCAAAGGACAGGTTCATTCTCTTATTACGATCTGTCAGATCCATCAGAGAAATCACTGTCTATGGCAGCGATAGCCTTATGAAGTGTATTTCTTAAAGAATAAGTCTTGAAAGCCAAAATTACTCCTGATCCATGAGCTTCAGGATAAATGCTGTTTATTCATGTGCATGAAAACAACATGGATCTTATTATACATCCTCACCAGAGCTCCTGTGTGAGGTTCCCAGGCTAGGGGTCTAACTGGAGCTGTAGCCACCGGCCTACACCAGAGCCATGTCTGCAACCTACACCACAGCTCACGGCAATGCCGGATCCTTAACCCACTGAGCAAGGCCAGGGACCGAACCCGCAACCTCATGGTTCCTAGTCAGATCCGTTAAACACTTCACCACGAAGGGAACTCCTGTCCTCTTTTTTTGAAGTTTGTTTTTTTGTTTTTTGGGGGGTTTTTTTTTTGTCTTTTTAGGGCCACACCTACAGCATATGAAGGTTCCCAGGATAGGGGTCAAATCAGAGCTGTAGCCGCTTGCCTAAACCACAGCCACAGCAACGCAGGATCCAAGTCATGCCTGCGGCCTACACCACAGCTCATGGCAATGCCAGATCCTAACCCACTGAGCAAGGCCAGGGATCAAACCCATGTCCTCATGGATACCAGTCAGATTCATTTCCACTGAGTCATGACCCAAACTCCTAAAAAAATTTTATTATAGTTAATTCACAATGTCCTGTAAATTTCTGCTATACAGCAAATTGACCCGAGGTGTGTGCGTGTATATATATACACATTCTTCTTTTTTCACATTATCCTCCATCATGTTCCATCATAAGTAATCAGATATAGTTCCTTCAGCTATACAGTAGGATCTCATTGCCTATCCACCCCAAATGCAATAGTTTGCCTCTACTAACTCCAAACTCCCAGTCCCTCCCCCTCCCTCTTGGCAACCAGAAGTCTGTACTCCATGTCCATGAGTTTGTTTCTTTTCTGAAGATAGGCTCACTTGTGCTGTATATTAGATTCCAGATATGAGTGATATCATATGGTATTTGTCTTTCTCTTTCTGACTGACTTAATTCAGTATGAGAGTCTCTAGTTCCATCCATGTTGCTGCAAATAGCATTATTTTGGTCTTTTTATGGCTGAGTAGTACCACATCATCTTAATAATTCATCTGCCAATGGTTGTTTCCATGTCTTGGCTATTGTGAATAGGGCTGCAATGAACATACAGGTGCATGTATCTTTTTCTTTTTCTTTTTTTAAGGGCCTACCCATGACATAGGAAGGTTCCCATGCTAGGGATCAAATCAGAGATGTAGCTTCAGGCCTACACCACAGCCACAGCAACACGGGATCCAAGCCACATCTGTGACCTATACCACAGCTCATGGCCACACTGGCTCCTTAACCCACTGAGCAAGGTCAGAGGTTGAACCTGCATCCTCATGGATACTAGTCAGATTCGTTTCCATTGAGCCACGATGGGAACCCCCCACATGTATCTTTTTCAATGAATGCTTTGTCCAGGTATATGCCCAGGAGTGGTATTCCTCAATCATATGGTAATTCTATATTTAGTTTGAGATACATCCATACTGTTTTCCATAATGGTTGCACCAATTTACATTCCCACTAACAGTGTGGGAGGGTTCCCTTTCTCCACACCTTCTCCAGCATTTGTTCTTTTTACACTTAACTAATGAGAGCCATTCTGACTGGTGTGAGGTGGTACCTCAATGTAGTTTTGATTTGCATTTCTCTATTATTTAGTGATGTTGAGCATTTTTTCATGAGCCTGTTGATCATCTGTATATCTTCTTTGGAGAAATGTCTATTTAGGTCTTCTGCCCATTTTTCAATTGGGTTGTTTGTTTTTTTACTGAGTTGAATGAGTTGTTTGTATATTTTGGAGACTAAGCCCTTGTTTTTTTCATCCTTTGAAATTATTTTCTCTTATTTTGTAGGTTGTATTTTGTGGGTTTTTTTTTTAATGGTTTCCTTTGCTGTGCAAAAGCTTGTCAGTTTGATTAGTCCCATTGTTTTATTTTTGTTTTTATTTCTATTGCTTTGGGAAACTGACCTAAGAAACATTTGTACTGTTGATGTCAGAGATTGTTTTGCCTATGTTCTATTCTAGGAGTTTTATGGTTTCTTTTTTATGCTTAAGTCTCTAAGCCATTTTGAGGTTATTTTTATGCATGGCTTGAGGGTGTTTTCTAGTTTCCTTGATTTACATGTGGCTGTCCAGTTTTCCCAGCACCACTTGCTGAAGAGACTGTCCTTTCCCCATTTTGTATTCTTGCCTCCTTTGTCAAAGATTAATTGACCATAGGTGTCTGAATTTATTTCTGGGTTCTCTATTCTGTTCCATTCGTCTGTATGTCTGTTTTGGTACCAATACCATACTGTCTTGATTACTGTAGCTTTGTAATATTTTCTAAAGTCTGGGAGAGTTATGCCTCCTGCCTAGTTTTAGTTCCTCAGGATTGCTTTGGCAATTCTGGGTCTTTTCTGGTTCCATATAAAATTGGGGTTGTTTGTTCTAGTTCTGTGAAAAAAGTCATGGGTAATTTGATAGGGATTGCATTAAATCTGTAGATTGCTTGTGTAGGATGGTCATTTTAATGATATTAATTCTTCTGATCCAGGAGCATGGAATATCTTTCCATTTCTTTGAATCCTCCTTAATTTCTATGTATTATTTTCTGTCATGGTCTATACAAGGAGATTGGATATAGTCCCCTGTTGGTTAGCATTTTTTATCAATACAATATTTTTTAGTTACAGTATGTACTTTGAATTTTTTTACACATAATGGTATTGAACACTTAATAGACTATAGTATACTGTAAACAAAAAAAACATACCTTTTATATGCACTGAAAAAAAAATGTGATTCACTTTATTTCAGTATTGTTTTTTTGATGGTGGTCTGAAATTGAACCAAGAACTGAGATGTGCCTGTGCAATATTATTAACTAAGGTCCATAGTTTACAAGAGGTTTCACTCTTAGAGTTGTGGGTTCTGTGGGCTTTGACAAATGTATAATGGCATGTATCCACCATTACAGTATCCTAGAGAACAGTAGTTTCACTCCCTAAGAGTCCTCTCTGTTCCTTCCTCTTCTTCATCCTTCCCTCCCCTTAACTTCTGGCTAAACTTCTTACTGCCTCCATGGTTTTGCCTTTTCCAGAATGCCTTCTTGTTGGAATGAAACAGTATGGAGCTTTTTCAGATTTGCTTCTTTCACTTAGCTATATGAAATTGTTTCCTTGTGTCTTTTTGTGGCTTGATAGCTCATTTCTTTTTAGCATGGAATAATATTCCATTGTATGGCTGTATCACAGTTTATAGGACACCTTGATTGTCGTGTAAAACTTGATCTCTAATTTTACTCATATTTAGCACAAATAAACAATTGATTGAACTGAGGAGACTATAATTGTCCAGGTTCAGTTTTCAAGCCTGGCATAGACCAGATTGAGACAAGAGGACATGAGCCTAGGGGAGGTGAAGGGGCAACAAGAGAAGCCTTCTGGATTCAAGCACTTCATAGGTTAAGTACTCAAGGCAATCATTAAAGAGTGTCAAGTTAGAGCTTTGTGGAAATATGGGTTATTTTTTTCTTTTGATGTTATTTTAAACTCTCAATAATACTTTTTCTATTTTGAAACATTTGGAAATAATTCAACTGTTAATTCAGAAAAATAAAATTGCAAAATTTGAATTCATACAAAGACTGAAATATAAGAAAATTGTGTAAAAATAGATTGAATAAAATGAACTCTCACATCTGCACTTATCTCCATTATCATCAGACAGACAAGGAAAGATATTGTAGGATTGTATGAATCCAGACAGAAAGAACTGAGATTTTATTAAATACCTCTGTGCAGTGAAGCCTTTTGAGTTTTAATAGAATCTGTAGTTACTGATATCACATTTCTCATCATTGGTAAATGCACTATAGAAATATTAATTCTGATCTTTGAATTTTTTTCCTGTATCTAACTCAACATGAGGACATGCCAATTATACAATTTTGCATCCTGAAGACTAGGATGCATTTGAATAAAGCCAGGATTTGGGGATTTTTTGCAGAAAATAACTCAATTTTCTTTACTCTTTTCATTCTTATGGAGTTCTTTTCCTGCATCTTTGCCTAAATAAAATATATATATATATGTGCATATATATATATATATATATGGAGTTCCCTGGTGGCTGCATGTTCAATTCCTAGCCCAGGGACTTCCACATGCTTAAAGCAGAGCAAATATGTGTGTGTATGTGTGTGTGTGTGTGTGTGTGTGTGTGTGTGTGTGTGTGTGTATGGTTTTAGGTAGGCAGAAATGGTTAGATTATCTGGATATGTCATTGATATTCTTCACCATGTTACCTATTTTTTTCTTTGTTAAGTGATGATTATAGCTAATATTTATAAAGTACATATAATGCCAGAGACTGTACTATGCAATTTGCATTGGTTATCTTATTTAATTTTCATAGTAACTGATAAGAGATTTTTATTTCCATCCCCACTTTACACATGAATAAAATGAGACTTGGAGATGAGTAACTTGCCTGGGCTCACATAGTGGTGGACCAGACTAAGCTACTTGGCTCCAGAGCCTATGTTCTACATTGCCTCATGGCAATGTTTTCTCATGAGTCTCACAAAACTGAGATTCAGTGATTATTTCTAAGATCTCCAGATGATTCCAGATCTCCCACTGGTTTCTTGCTTTCAGGCTTGCTCCTCTCAAATTTATCCCATACACAGCTTCCACCGTGGCTTCCCAAACATGAAACCTACTCATGTCATTTCTTGACTCGAACACTTCAATACTTCCTCATTCTCCTGTAAAACAAGATTGAGGTCTCTTAGCACAACATCCAAGAACCTCTATGTGAACAGCTCTCTGCTTCATAACTTCTGTACCCCTTCCCACACTGACATTGCAGCAACAGGGAGCAGTTTGTGGTTTCTCATAAACACTCTACATTCTCTTACCTAGTTTCTGAAACACACAACTGCCTGGGCAGTTTTTCCTCCATGCTAGACTGAAGTCTCATCTCTATCATGGAGATACCTATTCATCACCAAGAACACTTCATCTACTAACACCCCTCAGAACCCCACATACTCCAATGGGAGATGTGACCTTCTCTATGCTGGTAGAATGTCCCCTAGAATTTTATTTATGATGCTGCCTCAGAGTCATGATACAAGGGTCACTTTCATTCTAGACTACAGGTTCTTTTTCTTTTTTTTTTTTTTAGGGCCCACCTGCATTATATGGAGGTTCCCAGGGAAGGGGTCTAATCAGAACTGTAGCCGCCGGCCTATAACAGGGCCACAGCAATGCAGGATCTGAGCCAAGTCTGCAACCTACACCACAGCTCACGGCAACTAATTAAGTCCAGGGATTGAACCCACAACCTCATGGTTCCTAGTCAGATTTGTTAACCACTGAGCATCAACGGGAACTCCTACAGGTTCTTTAAAGGCAGAATAGATGTTAATCATGTTTGAGCTCATATAAACATTACACAATGAAAACATGAGACCACTGCTGGGAGGTAGAAGTGTGATCCAGTGATTAGCCCTGGCTTTTAAATAACCCTCCATTACCATCTACCAGTTCAGGTATTATTACTAAGAAAACTCAGAAGTGGCTGAGCCTGGTCTTAGGTCTGCAACTCCTGGGGACTCACCAAGTCCCCTTTTTTTTCAGTTCCTGTGCAGTTTGCTGTAGATGGGACAGAACTTAGAAACAGTGGCCTGAAGTATATTAAAGACGAGTGTTCTATCTTAAAATAGGACCTGGGGCTAGGAAACTCACCCAACCAGGGGCTGAGTCAGTGTTAGTGAAATTCCTCAATTGCATCATGGCTTCTTTAGAAAAAGTTTAACTGAAAATACCCATTTTTTTTTTTAACATGATGGCCTTGCACATAACTGCCAAGCCATAAACCTATTAAGGTCTGTATTAACAACAGACTTCCTGTTTTGATTCAAAGCAGTCTAGTGAAAGACAAAATTGCCATGTTTTGTAAGATAGCAAATTATTTTTCTCCCTCTCATTCTTTTTAGAATGAAGTATGATGTAATGCCACTCTCTCCTTTTCTGCAAATCTAAAAATGCATGTTTATTTCTTGGTCTTAAGTCACTTGCTTTAGTGTGTCAGTTCTCTCAGAGAGAAGGTCGCCCACAATAAAACTGTCTTGATAACTTCAAAGTAAAGCCAAAGAAAGTGACTTTAAAAGGTAATGTCCTGCTATTGTAAGTTCTTCACAGATGTTGATGCCAAATCATGCGATTGACATTAACCTAGCTGATTTTAATTTCAATTCCTTCACTCAATAAGCAAGTATCGGGTCCTACGTTTATAATGTTACTTTAAAATAGATTGAAAGCCTTGTTGTCAAGGAGCTTGTTAAATAATCTCCTAAGCATTTTGACATGAGTAACTCCTGATTTATGTTGAATGAAGAGAATTCTTAGAACTGAAGTGTTTACTCATCTTCCTTTTTACCAATCAGGAAAAAAAAAAAAAAACCCTCTAGGGAGGGGGAAAAAAACATCACAAACAATAACATAATGAAGCTAGGGAAATAAAGACCAAACTAACTCAGCCAGCCTCAAGATACTGAAATCGGAACAAATTTCTTCCCTGAGCTCATGCCAAACACAGAATTGCAAGGGAAGGCCAGGCTGTTTATTAAGCATTTTCATTAATTTGTTGCAGTGAAATCCCAAATTAAAATGTAGTCACAGTAAAAGATATTTAAGAGCCTGGATTTTAAATAAATTGATTTTAAATGAATCATGTAGATTACTCATCTCGCTCATCTGATGTTTGTGACATAAGAAAGACTGCTACACCGTTCTCCAAGAGAGTGAGTATATCAAAACTATGGTTGTAGAAATGTAGTTTTGATCACATTCACACACACACACACACACACACAAACACACACAAGCACACAAAATTCCAGGTTAAGATATTATTACCATTCTCTACAGCCATCTATTTTGATTTTTTTTCCAAAACGTAATTTACTCCAATTAATTTTTTAAGTTGTTTCAGCTGTAAAGTAGGGACAATAATAGAGCCTACTTCCTAGCATTGTTGTGTAAACTGAATGAACATATATAGAAAAAGCACTTAAAATGGTGGGCCATATAGTAGATATAATCTAAGGGTTGGTTATCATTATTCATCAAAAAGCTATGATATTTTTAGAAATTAGACATTTTCTCTAATTTATGTCCACAATTCTGAGGGCACGAAAGCATGCGCTATAAGAAGCCAAACCAGTTTTACCATAACAAATAGGAGTACAAGTCCATAGAAAAGCACATCTCCAATAAAAAGATGATTATGCAAGAAGGTAGAGTTGTACAGGTTAAATTTTAAATATGTATAAGGAGCAGTCTTAGCTATTTTTGAAAGTGGCAAAACTCTATGTTTCTTTGAAAATGCAGTTGTGGGAGTTCCCATTTTGGCTCACTGGGTTAGGATACTGACACAGTATCCCTAAAGATGCAGGTTTCATCACTGGCCTCACTTAGTTGGGTGGGAATCGGCCATTTCCACAAGCTGCAGTGAAGGTTGTAGGTTCAACTCAGATCCTGCATTACTGTGGCTGTGGTAGAGACCAGCAGCTTCAGCCCTGATTTGACCCCTGGCCCAGGAGTTTCCATATGCCACAGGTGCACCCCTAAAAAGAAAAGAAAGAAAGAAAATAAAGTGTGTACTATGAAGATGGTATTCTAAAACCATAAGTGACCTAGATTCAACTAGGACAGTTGGAGTTGAAGGATGAGGAATAGACAAAGAGCTGATGAAATATAAAAAAAAAAATGAAAAGGAGAGTTACTGGAAATAATTAGCTGGACAGGATGTATAATGGTGGTGCCATAAGAGGGAAATAGAAAATTACCAAAAAGTAGATAAAGGAAGTAGGAGACAAAAAAATGAGGGGTAGAGGAAGGGCAGACCTGTGGACAGCAGGTAGAATGAAGAAATGGAGAATATGAGTTAGTGATCTGACCCCCCCGAGGCTAAGAACAGGCTGACAGTCGAGCCTACCTTTGAGAGAGGGGAAAGGTGGAGGGATTGCCTACATCATAATATTTGAGCAGCCCCAGCATTCCCAATGGGGTCACTGAGTACTTTTCAACATGGTGAAATTGCTTTAACTACATGAAACTTGAACACGTTAGGTTCTCTTCACAGTGCCGTTTTATACCCCAAGACCCACACCACAAGAATAAAATACCATTGTGCATCAAAACTCTCGCTGCATCTCATTTAATAGACGATGGCAGAAACAGAGCCTAGCAGCATGCTCAGGACAGAAAGGGGTTACTGTCCTATAAGTGGATGTCTGGGGCTGAAGCAGCACAGGTAAGAAGAAGAAGCAAGTCCTGGTGATGGGATGAGGGCACAGCCGGCATCCTGGCAGCAACGCCAAGTTTAGCAAGAGAGATGCTGAGATGGGCATGGAGCAAATGTTCACAGAATTTATCTCAGGGTGGTGGGATCAACTGGGGTTTTCCATTGTCAAAATGTATTTTTGGAGTTCACCTGTGGGGCAGTAGGTTAAGGATCTAGTGTTGTGGCTGCAGTGGCTCAGGTCACTGCTGTGGTGAGGGTTCCACCCCTGGCCCAGGAAATTCTACACACCGTGGGCATGGCCAATGTATTTTCTAAATATTTCAAATGAGACAAATTGATTTTTATAATTAAAAAAAAAGTTTTCCAAAAGCAATGAAAAAAAAACCAAAGTGGGCATTTCCTTGTGACACAGTGGGTTAAGGATCCGGCATCGTCACAGTAATGTCTCAGGTTACTACTGTGGTATGTGTTCAACCCTGGCCCAGGAATTTCCACATGCTGTGGGAGGGGCCAAAATAAATAAATAAATAAACCAAAGTGAATGCTGCTAAGAATACTGGTTCCTTAGCAAACCTTATTCCCTGCTCACACACCATAGCTCCTGCCCTCATATACCTTCAAAGTGCCCTTCATTATCTGAAACCTTTAGGGGGCTTGCCAGCTCAGAGTGAGGACACTGACCCCACCTGGCAGCAACAGCATCTTACTCTTACTCAGCTCCATTAGGGCATGAAAATTTTTCTGGGCTGAAATTTTAAGGATGTTGACCTTGAGATGTGCCTTCAAGCCCCCATCATCTGTAGAACTTTTAGCTGTTGCCCTCCTGAATAGATAGACTAAGCAAAACTGTTTAATGGGAAATACATGAGATCTGGAGGCAGACAGTTTGAAAGTTGGCTGCATCAGTTCTTAGGTGCATATTAGTTCATCACTGTATATCTCCATTTCCAAAACTGATTGAATGAGGGTAAGAATCTTACCCTATGTCTTGTAAGTGTTAGACACAAAATTATTTGAAAGTATTGGTGCAGCGTGTGATACATATAAAATGTTCAACAACACCAAAAATATAGCTGAAATTATTGTAAGATTAGGGCAATGATCCAACATGGCTGTCTATACACTTAAAGAACATAGCAGTTAGTTGGGAGGCATACAGGTAAGCTAACAGTTACATATAGTGTAGAAGTGCTCTAATAGAGGTGTGTTTTAGGAACCTGCAGGTGGGCACACATCTAAGATTGGGAGGGGACAGATTTCCTAAATGAAATGATGCTTGAGCTGAATCTTGACTGGAAGTAGCACCTACAAGAGGCCCAGGTCTAAGGGTAAAGCAAGGAGGTTCTTGCCTCAGGCACAAAATTTAAAGGAGGCCAATATACTCAATAATCAATATAAATAATATTTGAATGCAATATTTTTTTTCCTTTTTATGCCACATCTGTGACATATATAAGTTCCCAAACAAGGGATTGAATCGGAGGTGCAGCTAAAGCTTATACCATAGCCATGACAACACTAGATCTAGACATATCTAGGACCCATGCTGTGGCTTGCAGCAACACTGGATCCTCAACCCACTGAGTGAAGCCAGGGATCACACCTGCATCCTCACAGACACTTATGTTGGGTCCCTAACCCACTGAGCCACAACTGGAACTCCTTAATGCAATATTTTTAAAAGTTGATTTAGCAAACTACAGCCTGAAAGTTGACTGCTTGTTTGGATAAAATTTTATTGGAACAGGGGCCACCATTTGGGTGAGGTGAGTTAGTCAGGGTCATGGAAATGCAGGATCAATTTCTGCCTTTCTTTAAAGTTTGCGTCTTTTGTTAATTGTGGATTTTTTAAAAAAATTGTTTTTAAGTTATTGCATTACTGTACTATTTATCTTGATCACTTCATTCATTGGTACCTCTTTAGAGTTGCCCCTGAGATGAGTGCCTTGCCCTGTAATAAGAAGATAGCAGGTAAAGGAGATGCTAAGAAGATGAAGGTAAAGAAGTTAGAGGACATATTCCAGGAAGGGAAAGGCACATTTGTGAGGGCTCAGGGCATGCATGGAATGTTATCTTCACACGCTAAAAGAGAAGATGGCTCTGTGAGGCTGGAACAAAGGGCACAGGAGGGAGAATAGTGGGAGAAGCCATGCAGAGTCAAACCTTGAAGAACTGCTATGTACACGCTTAAAGTAACTAAAATCCTAGAGATGCATCAATGACTTTAATTAGCAGATTGACAGGATGACATACATGCTTGAGAAAAAAATAGCTCTTGTAACAGCCAAGACTGAGTATTGAAAAGGCTATTTCAATCACAGGCCAGAAAGTATGGTGACATGAACTAAGAAAAAAGATGTAGAAGTAGAGCAGAAGGGACTGGATTGACAGACAAAAGATGGAAGGAAAGCTGAATACACATTGACAATAATTAAGCTAAAAGTCTCTCTCCCTTCTCTGCTAGAAAGATGAAGATGCTATTCACCTGGACAGGTCAAAACAGAAGGCAGTGTAGATCTGGGGGAAGGTGATGACGAGGTTAGTGTGGACATGGGAAATCTGGAGTTCAGGTATGAGGTATAAACAGAAGTATCATGGTAGGATTGTGGCAGTCACAGGGAGAGATTCCAGAAGTCCACTGGAACAGTAGAGACTGAAGACCAGGCAGCAGTTCAGTCCTTCATCGTGGAGGAGTCAGCTGGGCAATGAAATCAACATGAAGCTGTGGAAATCTGCATGGTACCTCTGAGTGTCCTCCATGCCCAGAGCTCCCTTCAGAGAAAACCTGTCATAGGAAAGTCTTTGTGAAGTTGCAAAGCTTTCGATAAAGTGATGCTGTCACTCTCATCATGACTGAAGGAACCCAAAATCGGTGCCCAAACCCAAAGCGGCTGTGTATTCTAGCAGAGGAGGTCATCTTTGGTACCAGAGAGTTGCTTTGGTACAAAATTTCACTCTTAAGCTCTCTTTATATTGGAAAGTGATAAAATGCTCTTGGTCCAACCTACCAGAAGCAAATATATCCAGAAAAAGCAGCAGGTGTTAATGGATGTTGGTTCTGAGAGAAGAGTAACACGATGAAGCACTTGGGGAGTTATTGTATCTTGCTTAGTAATGAATGAGCTGTTGATCCACTTCTTCCTCATATCTGGTGTACATACCATCTGGCCTCAGAATCCCTGATATTAAGCTTAAACCCACAGCAGCTAAGACAGGTTTTCATGCCTTCTCACTTCTTGGCAACGCTTACAAGCCCCCACCATTTCATGCAATGTGAGAAAATATCTTCCACACAACCTAAAAAACTGTAGGTGATAGAAAGATTGTTGCACTGGAGAAGGCGGAAGAAAAAAGTCTGAAGGTAAGCTCAGGTCAGAAACCAGGAGCCCATAGCCAAGAAGGTTACAATACAGACAAATTCTATGAACCAGCACAGGAATCAGATCCAGCAGAGTGACAATGGGTGAGTGCCGGCAAAATTCCTTCAATAGTAACTTGCACAAGTCACTTCTCTGTATTTCATTTTCCTAATCTGAAAAATCGGGATAATTTCAATAGCTTCTGCATAGAGATGTGATAAGGATTACATGAATTAAATGTGTGATTGTCCTTATAGCCAGGAATATAGCAGACATTATACAAATGGTTGTTAAAAATAAAACATTTGTTTTTAAAAATTGACTGCATCAACCCATTTCTCCCTCCAGAAGAATCCTGGACACTGTGGAACTTCTTTTCTTTTCTTTTCTTTTTTTTTTTGTTTTGTTTTGTTTTGTTACTGCCACACCCACGGCATATGGAGTTTTCCAGGCTAGGGGTCGAATTGGAGCTACAGCTGCCGGCCTACACCACAGCCACAGCAATGCAGGATCCAAGCCACATCTAGGCCTGTGCCACAGCTCATGGCAACGCCAGATCCTTAACCCACTGAGTGAGGCCAGGGATTGAACCCACTACCTCATGTTTCCTAGTCAGATTCACTTCCACTGCACCACAACGGGAACTCCCGACACTGTGGAACTTCTGATACACTTCACAGCTAAAGTTAACCAGTTGCCAGATGTACCCCAAAACCAGCAAATTGCTCAATTAAGCTTACAGTTAAACTTTCTCAATTTGATTTACTTAATAACCTTACACAGGACTGCCAGGACATACATTCCTTGGTGAAACTGGGGAAATTACCAGTTGTGTCTACACTGGATATTTAGTTTTTAAAGTTATTTATAGGAAGAAAAATATCATCCTGCTCTTGTATAGTCCCTAATAAGGCCACCAGATGACAATAAAAGAACATCCTTCAAAGCAAAGAAACAACTATTAACAAAATCAATTGCTGTGTATGTTTTTTATTTCCATAGGGTATTTTTCTGTATGATAATAAATATGTGCTTGTATTTTTTTCCTATAAGCTATATAATTTCTGATTCTAAAGTAATTCTTCTAATCAATATATACACAACTCATTTTATACAATTATTAATTGGCAGGTAGAAAAGGGAAGTTTTCATGGAGAGGCTACTATGCTATTCACTGTTAACATATATTTTTCTCATTTAATTCTTATTGCAAGCTTATAAGTGTAGCATTATCATCCCCATTTCACAAGTGATTAAAGAGACAAAATGAGAGCAAGGGGAAAAACTAAAGTCATCAAGAGAGAAAGAGAACAACTAGAAATGTTTACGTCTCTGGTAATATTGCATCCAGAAGACTGTACTAAATTACAAAAACTTTTTTGTCTGCATTTTCATAAAGGATGAATTCCATATTAGCAATGAAATAACTGAGATAGTGCAATGTTTTGTTTTGAATTTAAGATTTCTTTTTTGTTTCTTTTCTTTTATTGCGGCACCTGCAGCAAATGGAAGTTCCCAGGCTAGGGGTTGAATCAGAGCTGTAGCTGCCGGCCTACACCACAACCACAGCAATGTGGGATCTGAGCCACATTTGCAAACTACACTGCAGGTCTTGGCAATGCTAGATCCACGACACACTGAATGAGGCCAGGGTACAAACCCTAATCCTCATGGATACTAGTCAGATTCACTTCCATTGAGCCACAACAGGGACTCCCTAAGATTTATCTTTTGATCCTGTCAGTCCCTTGTCTTCTAAGAACTTCCCAGGGAGTATTCACTTTGCTTACCCCTCCCTGGTAAAGGCCTGATTTGTGATGTCTTTCCTTCCCACTAGGCTCCCCAAATCTCCCAAGAATGAGGACAGAGTATTGCCAGAGAGCAAAGATTTAGTGTAGTGCTGCATTTTAACATGACTGAATTCTAACCAATTTGGAGCCTGTTGATTTAAGGTTTAATAGAGTCTTTCTCAGACATGTGCCTTCTTGTTTACAAACTCTCAGAGCTTTTGGCAATGCCACTATTCTGTTACAACCAGAAATCTCACTGAAGCAAAAAAAAAGAGGAAAAGGAAGTTATCTAATTTTTAACCTTTTCTTTAGATAAAAGATGTTATCTAATTTTAACCTTTTCCTCAGATTTATTTGAGTGGTATCCTTGTTTTTTAAGGATCTGATTGTGTCAATTGAGAAGAGTTTTTCCTTTACCCAGTAGGCTCAGTTAAAAAAAAGAAAAAAAAACTTCAAAGCTTCTTTATTCACCAAATCAAAAGTGGTAACCAGAAATATCATTAAAATTATTATCCTCTCAACTGATCTTTCTTCTGTGTTTATTTATTTATTTATTGCTTTTTTTTAGGGCACACTCACGGCATATGGAGGTTCCCGGGCTAGCAGTTGAATCAGAGCTACAGCTGCAGGCCTACACCACAGTCATAGCCGTAGCAATGCCAGATCAGAGCCATGTCTGCGAGCTACATCACAGCTCATGGCAATGCCATATTCTTAACCCACTGAGCAAGGCCAGAGAGCAAACCTGCAACCTCACTGTTCCTAGTCGGATTCGTTTCCGCTGCTCCATGATGGGAACTCCTCTTCTGTGTTTATTTTTTGGTTTAGCCTTCTACAGCACTAGCAAAAGAATAGCCACTGCAAAAAATCATGAACAGATAAATTACATTAGTTAAGGTTTTTTTGTTTGAAATGAAAGTAAATGAAATCTACTTAACTTGAGCAAAATAATAATAACTTCATGGGAATACTGAAATATTTATCAGAATCCAGGGAAACATTAAAAGGCTTTGAGAAGGACAGGAACCTATGAAGCTTTGGGAACCCACTAGTGAAAATTCATGGAATTTCCAGAATGCCATCTAGAGCTACCCGACTTTCAGAAACTTTCAGAGCCTGAGTCTTTTGGGTCAAAAACTCCAAATTCCTGAAAGGGAAAATCTGATTGACCTACCACTCCAAAGGGTGGACAGGTGATCACCCTTGGATCTGCTTTCCATAGGATTCCACATTTCTCTCCTTCTCACTCTCTCTCTCACACACACACACATACTATCACTCACACATAAGTAAATGTATGCAAGGTTTATGTCACGGGGAATCCAGCATTCATAAGTGGCAACATGATGTACAATCCTTAACATCCACTCTCAGAATCAATATCACTCATGTCCTAGGAAACCCTGTCTCTCTTGCCATTTATCCTCAAAACACAATGTGACTGGATCTGAATGCCACAAAGTTTGGGGTTGTGCCATTGGCAGTGTCGGAGAGGGGCATTGCTTTAGAGTATGAGGAGGATTTGAGTGGCAGAAGCCCTTAGGTAACAGAAAAGGCAAAATAATTAATATCAAAGCCTATTTCTCAGGTACTGTAAATGCAATATACACTTGCATAATAAAGTGTCTTTTCCTTGTAGCACTGAAAGTCAAGAGTCTTATTTCTTTTTGTGTTCCAATCTGATTCCAAACTAGTCCAGCATTTCCAACAGTTGCTTTTCAAGGCTCAGGACTATTTTGCCGTAGTAAACAATTCATATAACTCAAACTTGGATAAGCGTAGATTTCAACCTCAATGTAATACTATGAAACATGTCACTAGCTTGATTTTTCCTAGAATTCAAAGTAATTTTCAATTAAGTAGATTAATATGATATATTAGAATTTTTCAAAACAATTTAAAAAATTTTTACTTAAAACTGATATTTGATTATTTAATTTGTAGTTTGACTTTGATTTAATAGATCATTTAAATGTTTTAGTAAAAAACATTAAATATTTTAAAATATTAAATGTTGACATTAAAATATTATGTTAAATATTAAACAAAAACATTAACATATTTTTATTCTTTTAAAAAATAATAATACATATTTTAAAAAGTAAATGCAAATTTATCCCTTTTATTTATTTATTTTTTAATTTTTAAAAAACCCACTGAATCATGATTCAATATTTGGAAAGACCTGCTGGCTGGTAGGAGCTATATTTGTGTACAATGTGGTCCCATGGAAACATCCTTGGTTTAAGGTGGCAAAGATACAAAGTATCATGTACATAACTATTTGTTCTTTGGGATGCAGTAATTCTCACATTCTTTTGGCCCGTGACATGTGAGGCTCTATAACCATCAGATTCTATCTCCTATCACAAGGCCATACTCCTAGAATCTAATGGAATTCTTTTATCTAGGGAAGGTAAATACAAGATATGGCACTAATCTCTTATTTCAAGATTCTGCAGTTCCATTTTCTTTTTTTGGAGGGGGGGCTGTGCCCGTGGCATATGGAAATTCTCAGGCCAGGAGTTGAATCTGAGCTGCAGCTGCAGCAACACTGGATCCTTTAACCCACTGCACTGGGCCAGGAATTGACACCATGCCTCTGCAGTGCAGTGCCAAGCCGCTGCACTCAGACCCTTAACCCACTGTGCCACAAAGGGAACTCCTGCAGTTCCATTTTTTTTCCTGTTCATTCCTAAAGCCTGTGACATTGCATAACTATCTCTGATTTCATTTTACACTTGAAAACTAATCATACTCATCTTTTTCATATCTGCTGCCAGTCCACCATAATTCTTTTTTTAAATTAATAAACATTATTTTTAGAACAGTTTTAGGTTGATAGAAAAATTGACTGGGAAGTACAGAGATTTCCCATATACTCCCTGCACTCAGGGATGAACAATTTCCCCTGCTATTGATATTCTGCAGCAGTGTCAGTGTGTTACAATCACTTAATCTAACATTGATATATCATTATCACCCAAAGTCTGTAGTTCACATTAAGGTCCACTCCTGGTGCTGTATATTCTATGATACCACTGTAGGATCATACATAGTAGCTTCACTCTCCTAAAAATCTTAGTGGTCTTCCTAGTCATCCTTTCCTCCCACAGGATGCCTAGCAGCCACTGAACTTTTTGCTGACTTCATAAGTTTACTTTTTCCAGAATGTCGTATAGTTGGAATCATACAATACGTAGCTTTTTCAGATTGGATTCTTTCACATAGTAATATTTACTTAGTTTTATCTGTGTCTTTTCCTGGCTTAATACCCCATTTATTTTTATCGCTAAATAATATTGTCTGATGGGATGTAAAAGTTGATTTATCCATTCACGTATTGAAGAACATCTTGGCTGCCTCCAGGCTTTGGAAATTATGAACAAAGCTGCTATAAACATCCTTATTCCAATTTTGTGTGAATATAAGTTAACTCCTTTGGGTAAATACCAAGGAGCATGATTCCTGGATTGCATGGTAAGAGTATGTTTGGTTTTGTAAGAAACTGCCAAACTGTTTTCCAAAGTGGCTGTGCCATTTTGCATTCCCATCAGCAATTAATGAGGGTTTTTATTGCTCCAAATCTTTTTTTTTCTTTTTTTTTGTTTGTTGTTGTTGTTATTGTTGTTGTTGTTGTTGCCATTTCTTGGGCCGCTCCAGCGGCATATGGAGGTTCCCAGGCTAGGGGTTGAATCGGAGCTGTAGACACCGGCCTACGCCAGAGGCATAGCAACGAGGGATCCGAGCCGTGTCTGCAACCTACACCACAGCTCAAGGCAACGCCAGATCGTTAACCCACTGAGCAAGGGCAGGGACCAAACCCGCAACCTCATGGTTCCTAGTCGGATTCGTTAACCACTGCGCCACGACGCGAACTCCTATTGCTCCATATCTTCACCAGCATTTGATGTTGTTAGCATTTTGGATTTTGGCCATCCTTATTGTTGTATCATGATATCTCATTGTTTTACTTGGCAGTTCCCTAATGACATATGATGTTGAACATTTTTTCGTATGCTCATTTAACATTTTCCTATGTGTTTTGGTGAGATGTCTGTTTAGGTCCTTTGCTCATTTCTTAATTGGGTCACTGGTTTTGTTATTGTTGAGTTTTAAGAGTTCTTTGTATATTTTTAACATTCCTTTATCAGATGTGTTTTTACAAATATTTCTCCCAGTCTATGACTTGTCTTCTCATTCTGTTGACATTGTATTTTCCAGAACAGCAGCTTAATTTTAATTAAATCCAGGTTATAAATTTTTCCCTCAACTGATTAAAGAAATAATTTGGTGTTAAACCTCAAAAATCATTGCCAAACCTAAGGTCATCTAAGTTTTTCACCTATTTATCTTGTAGGAGTTTTATAGATCTATAATCACTTTTCACCTATTTATCTTGTAGGAGTTTTATAGTCTATAATCACTTTTGGGTTAATTTCTGTGAAATCAATAATATCTTTATCTAGATTCTTTCTTTTAAGTGTCAGTTGTTTCAGCTTTGTTAAAAAGATTAGCTTTCCTCCATTGCATTGCCTTTATCAAAGATCAGTTGATTATACTCTGTATTTATGTGGGTCTATTCTAGGTTTTGCATTCTGTTCCATTGATCTATTTGTACATTCTTTCACCAGTATCACATTGTCTTGATTACTGCAGCATCATAGTCAGTTCTGAAGATGGATAGTGTCAATCCTTCAACTTTGTTCTTCTCCAGTACTGAGCTGGTGATTCTTAGGGTTTTTTGCCTCTTCATATACTCTTTAGAATCAGTTTGTAGATATCCACAAAAATACCTTGCTGAAATTTTGACTGAGATTGTATTAAATATATAATTAGTTAGAAAGATGGAGTTCCCGTTGTGGCACAGTGGTTAATGAATCCAACTAGGAACCATGAGGTTGAGGGTTCCATCCCTGCACTTGCTCAGTGGGTTAAGGATCTGGCGTTGCCGTGAGCTGTGGTGTAGGTTGCAGACACGGCTCGGACCCCGCATTGCTGTGGCTCTGGCGTAGGCCGGCAGCTATAGCTCCGATTGGACCCCTAGCCTGGGAACCTCCATATGCCGCAGGAGCGGCCCAAGAAATGACAAAAAGACAAAAAAAAAAAAGAAAGAAAGAACTGACATCCTGACAGTATTGAGTTATCATCATAATCATGAGCATAGATTCTCTCTATATTTATCTAGTTCTTTCACCAGTGTTTTGGGGTATGCTAAAATAAATGCTTTAATTTCAAATTCCACTTGTTCATTGCTGATACATATGAAAAGGGTTGACTTGTATCATGCAAACTTGCTGTAATCATGTATTAGTTTCAGGAGTTTTTTGGTTGATTCTTTTGGATTTTCTATCTAGATGATTATGTCTTCTGAAAAGATAGTGTTATTTTTTCCCTCATTTTTAACCTGTACATTTTTTATTTCCTTTTTTCCCCCCTATTACCTAGGAATCCCAGTACCATGTTAACAGTGGTGAAAAGAAACATCCCTGCCTTTTTTCTCATCTGGGAAGAAAAGCTTAGGAGGTGCCCCTATGTATATAATTTGCTGACAGTTTTTTTTTTAATCATGAATAGATGTTGGATTTTGTCAAATGATTTTTCTGTATCTGTTGATATGAACTACGATTTTTTTTCTTTAGCTTTGTTGGTGCGATGGACTACATTAATTGATTTTTGCATGTTGAACAAGCGTTTCATATCTGAGATAAATCCCACTTGGTTATGATAATTGTCTTTATATATTATTTGATTCAACTTGCTAATATTTCATTGAGGATTTTTGCTGCTGTATTTGTGAGAGATATTGATTTGTGGTTTTTTCCCCCATATTCTAATGTCTTTGCTTTTTTTTTTTTTTTTGGTATTAGAGTAATAGTGGCCTCAGAATGACTAAGGAATTATTCCTCTACTTTTATAGTCTGAGAGAGATTTTAGGGAATTGGTATAATTTCTTCCTTAAATATTTGGTAGAATTAAACTGTGAGCTTTTTTAAGCCTGGTGATTTCTGTTTTGGAAGGTCATTAATTATTGATTCAATATCTTTAATAGATATAGATTCAGATTTCCTTCTTTTGTGAGTTTTTCTTTCAAGGAACTGGTCTATTTCATCTAGGTTATCAAATTTGTGGTCATGGACCATTCATAATATCCTTTAAATGTCCATAATATCTGTAGAAATGTCCCTTATTTTATTTCCAGTATTAGTAATTTGTATCTTCTCTATTTTTTTCTTAGCCTGGCTAAAAGTTTGTCAATTTTATTAATGTTTTCAAAATTTTTTATTTTTTCCTATTGATTTCCTTTTTGAAATTTCATTGATTTATGTTTTGTTATTATTTCTTTTTCTTCTACTAAATTTAGATTTAGTTTACTCTTTTTCTAGTTTCCTAAGGTAGAAATTTAGATAATTAATTTTATAGATTTATTATATTCTTATAATAGGTATTCAGTGCTATGAATTTTCCTCTAAGTACCATTTTTGCTGCACCCCATAAATTTTAAGTTGTATTTTCATTTTCATTTAGTTAAAAATATTTTTAATATCTCTTGAAATTTCTTATCTGATCTATGTGTTATTTAGTTGTGTGTTGTTTAATATCCAAGTATTTGGGGATTTCCTAGCTGTCTTTCTATTACTGATTTCTAGTTTAATTCCATTGCTCTATGAGAGCAGACATTGAATGGTTTCTATTCTTTGAAATTTTTAAAGATGTGTTTTATGGCCAAGAATTTCATCTCTCTTGGTAAATGTTCCATAAGAACTTAAGAAGAATGTGTATTCTGCTGTTGTTGAATGAAGTAGCCAATAGATGTCAATTATGTCCTGTTGTTTGATGGTGCTATTGAGTTTAGCTATGTCATTGTTAATTTTCTGCCTGCTGCATCTGCCCATTTTTGATAGAGGGGTATTAAAATCCCCAACTGTAACCACATATTGATCTATTTTTCCATGCAGTACTATCAGATTTCACCTCATGTATTTTGAAACTCTGTTGTTAGATTACTATGTCTTTTTAGAGGATTAACCTCTAAGGACTGAAGATTATTGTGTCTTCTTAGAGTATTCATCCTTTTATCTTTAACTAGTACTCCTTTTTATCCCTAATAACTTCCCTTGCTCAAAAGTCTGATCTGTCTGAAATTAATGTAGAAACTTTTGCTTTCTATTATTTAGTGTTATCAGGATATATCTTTCTCTATCCCTTTACTTTTTATCCATGTCCCTATATTTAAAGTAGATTTCTTTTAGGTAATATATAGTTGGGTCTTGTCTTTTTGATCCACTCTGACAAACTTTTAATTAGATATTTATACCATTGACATTTAAGGTGATTATTCATATAGCTGGATTACTATCTCTCGTATTTTTTTGTTGTTGTTTGTTGGATTACTATCTCTTGACTTTTTTGTTGTTGTCACCCTTGTCCTTTGTTCCTGTTTTTGTCTTTGGCACTTTTTCTGCCTTTTGTTGTTTTAATTAAACATTTTGTATGATTGCATTTTCTCTTATTTCTTAACATAACAATTGCATTTTCTTTTCTTTTCTCCTTTTTTTTTTTAATTCTCTTAAGGATTTCCCTAGAGTTTGCAATATACACATACAATTAATACAAGTCCACTTTCAAACAATACTGTACCACTTCACAGGTAATGTAAGTACTTTATAATAACAAAACATTCCCACTATTTCCATCCCTTCCAAACCTTGTATCATTACTGTCATTTATTTCATACATATACATGGTTATGTATAAGTGAAATATATATAAATAAATACATAAAAATATATATAACCAAATACATTTTTGCTATAATTTTGAACAATCTATTATATCAATAAAGAAAATAAAAAATAAAAGATTTTATTTTACTTTCACTTATTCACTCAATGGTAACTCTTCTTTCTCTATAAAGATCCAAATTTCTGACCTATATCATTTTCTTTCTCTCTGAAGAACTTCTACTGACAACAAATTCCCTCAAATATTATTTGTCTGAGAAAGTTTTTATTTCTCTTTTACTTTGGAAGGGTAATTTGACATGGTACAAAATTCTAGGTTAATGGTTATTTTTTTCTCTCAACACTAAATATTTCACTTCACGCTCGTGTCGTTTGCATGTTTTCTGAGGAGAAGTTGGATCTAATTCTTATTTTTGTTCCTCTACAGGTTAAGGTGTTTTTTTTTTCTCTGACATTTTCAAGATTTTTTTTCTTTATCTTTGATTGTCTGAAGTTTACATATGAAATGCCTAGGTGTAGATATATAGATGCTGTGAGTTTTTTGGGTTTTTTTTAGGGTTTTGTTGTTGTTAATTTTTGCCTTTATGCTACTTGGTATTTTATGGGATTTCTGGATCTGTAGTTTGCTCTCTAAAACTTATTTGGGTAAATTATCAGTCATTATTGCTTCAAATATTACTCTCTTCTCCTTCTGGTATTTCCATTATGCATATATTTTGTCTTTTGTAGTTGTCAAACAGTCTTTCAATATTCTGTTCATTTTTTCTCTTTGCTTTTCCACTTTAAGTTTCTATTTGTCATATCCTCAAACTCAGAGATTCTTTCCTCTGATACCCAGGCTATTAATGAGCCCAAAAGGCATTCTTCATTTCTGCTACATTGGTTTTGATCACTAGTGTTTTTTATTCATTCTTAGAATTTACTTCTCTCTGGTGATGTTATCCATTCGTCCTTGCATATTGTCTAATTTCCCCCATTTAAGCCTAATATCTTAATTACTTTTTTTTTTTTTTAGAAATTCTTGTTTTGATAGTTCCACCATTACTGCCGTATCTGACTCTGATTCTGATGCTTGCTCAGTGTCTACAGACTGGATTTTTTTGCCTTTAGTAGACCTTGTAATTTTTTTGTTGAAAGGTGGATGTGAGTACTCTGTAAAAGTAATTGTAATAAATAGGCATTTAGTAATATAATGGTAAGGTGTTTAGAAGTGAGGTGTTCTGTAGTCCCATGATTGTCTCTGCCTTTTGGTGAGCCTGTGCCTCTGGTTGTGAGCTTTACAGGTTCTTCTCAGTTTTTTCCCCCCTTAGATGGAATGAGGTGGCAGATGGGGTTGGATTCAGGTGTTTCCCTTTCTGCAGTTACTTCTGGTTCTGATGAAACCACAAGTTAGGCCCTAGTAAAATAGTTTTTCCTGACAGCAAATCTTAAGAACAGAATATAGTGGCTTATTTAAAATGATTCCTTTTTCCCTCTCACTTCTGGAAGCTCCAGAGGGTTTTGCACTTTGAGGACAAGGAGAGGTCCTGGAAGTAAAACACAAAAAAGTGTGCCTTCCCTTCTGCACCATTACTGTGTGCTGGATTTGTAACTCTAAATGTCATCCACATTAAGCCTCCAGCAATTCATCTACTACAGTTCAGATTGTTCTAACCTGGCACCAAAAATGTGAAGGTTTCTGCTATGGGTTTCTGTTCCTTTCAGCTGTCATCTTCCATATCCACTTGGCTGTCTCTCCAGTTTTCATGATTTGCCCTGTGATTTCACTTCTCTGACAAAACATTCATTTTTTCACTTTAGCTTTTTACTTGTTTGGATGGCATAGTGATTCATAGCAATTTTAAGTTAAAAATGTTTTAATATAATTAAATAAATACATATATGTGAACATATGACACTTTAATTTTTATTTTAGTCTTTTTCTTTTTCCATCTTTGCCTGGTACTCCTCCCTCTCACTCCCCCACATGTATTAGTGCCTGTCTTTCACTAACCAAGGTTAGTATGTATCTTTCAATATTTTCCTCCATGCTTTCATAGATCTATGCATACACCTCCATATTCAGTTATTTGACATTGGATGATATAAACAATATCATAGTATACATGTTTTTCAGTATGTTACTTTCTTCATAAACTAAACCTCTTGGAAATTAGTACAATTCAACTGGCATAGCTTTAATTTATTCTTTTTAAAGTCTCCATGATAGTGAATAGAGGGGATGTGCCTTTAGTTAATTTAGCTGTAACCCTATTGCATTCTCAAAATAGAGTTCTCAAAAGAATTCTCAATGTCATCATTCTCAAGACTCTGAATGTCATGACCCAGAATTTGAGAAGGCACCTGAGTACACTACACTTGGAATCAGAATATGAGAGTTTAGCCTTCACCTGTTACACTTTCGCGATTGTCAATAATAACATTTAAAGATCTATACATCCCATAAAGGAAAAGATGAGAAAAAAATCTGCAAAAATCCATAAATCTCCCTCCTAAAATGGTGAGATAATAAGAAGAAATTTTTCTTATGCAAAAGAAATTCCTCAGGAGTTCCCGTGGTGGCTCAGTGGTTAACAAATCTGACTGGGAACCATGAGGTTGCAGGTTCTATCCCTGCCCTTGCTCAGTGGGTTAATGATCTGGCGTTGCCGTGAGCTTTGGTGTAGGTCGCAGAAGTGGCTCAAATCTGGCGTTGCTGTGGCTGTGATGTAAGCCAGCGGCTATAGCTGGGATTCGACCCCTATCCTGGGAACCTCCATATGCCGTGGGAGTGGCCCAAGAAATGGCAAAAAGACAAAAAAAAAAAAAAAGAAATTCCTCAACAGAGCAGAAAGCAACATCCTACTGCTGTGCCTACTTAACATCTAAGTGACTAAAATGGGCAGAATTCTAAGATGGTCCCAAGATCATGTCCTGGATAATCCTTGTCCCCTGAAGGGGTGGGACTATGCCTATCATGGGTTCCATACCTGTAATTGTGTTATATAATGAACACGAAGGTTCCAAATCAGTTAATTTTGAGTTAATTCTAGGTGGCATTCTACAACACTCATAACGGGTTGTGGCCCCTAAAAAGGGTCAAAGATTTAAAGAGAGAAAGAGACATTTTCTTGTGCTTATTTTGGAAAAACAAAGAAGGAGCTTCCTGTTAGCTCAGCAGATTAAGGATCCAGCCTTGCCACTACCAGGGCTCTGGTTACAGATATGGTGCTGGTTCCCTGGCCCAGGAAACTTCTGGATGTCTCAGGTGGAGCCAAAAAAAAAAAAAAAAGTAAACAACCATACTGTGAGGGTGCACATGGTTAGGACCCACTGGAGAATGGCCTGTAGAACCTGGAAGCAAACCCTGGCCAACCGTTAATAAGAATATGAGGTCCTCAGTCGTATAGCTTTAAGGAAATAAATCCTGCCAACAACCAAGGAGGAGCTCAGAAGAGGATGCAGATATCGAAGCCCGGCCAAGGCTATGATTTCAGCCCTGTGAGGCCCTGAGCAAAAACCTGATACATCATGTCTGGATGACTGACTTACAGTACTTCGATAATAATAAATGGGTCTTGTTTCAAAACACCAAGGTTATAGTATTGGTTATGCAGCAAGAGAAAATTAAGAGTTACCTTAGACAAGATATAAAGTCTGGTCTCCACCATTACAAAGTAAGATATTGGGCCCAAAGGACTAGTTTTCTAGTTCTAGAACATGACATTTGTATGATTCCACTGAACCTCAAAATCAAAACCCTGTTCTCATGATAATGTCAACAGAAGCAGTGTGTTTCAGCAGCTTTGGGCAGTGACAACACTCTTTTGGATCATGGGTGTATTCACAGTCTCCAAATTTATGGTGTCACTGGAATGATCAGAAATTATTTTAGATCTGGCACATATTTTAAGTATCTTGTGTATTAAATAAAAACTTCCAGGCAGATTGACAGGGAAATATTTCTTTTATGGACTTGAATAATATGGTAAGTCTTCGAGTATATGAATACAACTTTGAGAGTAGAGATCAGTTATTATAAATAAGCTATTTCTCAACATTAACCACGAGCAACTATGGTTCTTAGACACAACCCTGGAGGCTAATCAAATCAGCATGGAGCTGAACTGAATTTTTTTTTTAACAGCCACACCTACAGCACACAGAAGTTCCTGGGCCAGGGACTGAATCTGAACTGCAGCGGAGATCTACCCCACAGCCGCAGCAACACTGGATCTGAGCTGCCTCTGCGACTGACTCCGCTGGATCCTTAACCCAAGGCCGGAGATTGAACCCGCATCCTCACGAGACTATGTTGGGTCCTTAACCTGTTGAATCACTATGGGAACTCCTGAATTGGTATTAACAGGAGTTGCAGTTACACCATGTGTGAGGATGCAGAAGCATAGGACCCATTTCACAGGATCAGAACCTTTTGCAATTTCAGCAGCCTTTGCACCTACTAGAGAGTTTATTTTGCAAGATGATAAAAATTTTTAGCATGTCTTCTGCCAATCCCTTCCACATGAGAATTTTAAGATTTCTACTAAAATACCCATTTGAAATAGGCTTGAACCATAGATCTCTCTTTCAAAAAAAAAAGCAAACTAGTAAATACATAGAATTCCACCCCAAGTTGCTTAAATTGGTTTCCTAGGCCTGCTCACTGGGTGGCTTAAACATTAAGAATTTATTCTCTCACAGCTCTGGAAGCTGGAAATCTGAATTCCAGGTGTGGGCTGTGCTCCCTGCAGAGGCTCTAGGGGAGACTCCATTTTTTTTTTTTTTTCTTCCTTCTGCTTCTGGCACCTGTCTGCATTCCTTGGCTTTCTTGGTTTTTGACCACATCAGTCCTGTTTTTGCCTTGTCTTCAAATCACTTCATCCAACATGTGCATGTCTCAACTCCTCCTCTGCCTTTCTCTTATAAAGGCAATTGTCATTGGAATTAGGGCCCAACTGGACAATCCAGGAAGATCTCCTCTAAAGACCTTTAACTTCATGGCATATACAGAAACTTTTTTTTTTTTCCAAATCAGATAGTAATCATAGGTTCCAGGGATTTGCACCAGGGCATGTCTTTTGGGAGCCACTGTCCAACCCACTATGTAACAGGAAAGAACCTCCAAATTCTATTACAAACTAGTCACTAAAGGGATGTAGCCTCTAAACTTAAATTATACACAATGGCCCATCTCTGAGAACCCTGCCTCCAGGTAATGAGCATTAAGCTGACATACATTTGTTTCCCCACAGGAAACATCCTGGCTAGGCCCACCTGTGAATGACTACAGACAGGAAGAAATTAACACATCCCCTTGGAGGCTGACTGGAATTAACAAATGTTTGTCTATACTCCCTTCCTTTGTAGTATAAGAGGCCTGAATACTAACTCAGGCAAGATGGTTCTTTGGGACAAGAGTCCACCGTCTTCTTGGTTTGCTGGCTTTCCGAATGAAGTCACTGTTCTTTTCCCCAACAACTTCTCTCTTGTCTTATTGGCTTGTTGTGGGGCAAGCAGTATGAGCTTGGATGTGGTAACAACACGGCCTCTTTGTACTATTATATGTTGATGGGTTGATTTATGTCTTTCTCCACCCCCTCCCCAAATTCATACTTGAAGTCACAACCCTCATACCTGAGAATGTGGCCTTATTTGGAAATAGGGTTGTTGGAAATGTAAAAAGTTCATATGAAGCCCATAGGGTGAGCCCTAAATCCAACATGAACTGGGAAATGTGGACACAGACACCGCCCCACCCACAATACAGAGAACACAATGTGAAGAAGATAATGATCAGGGTTACACTTCTAGAAGCCAGGAAAAGCCAAAAAATTGCCAGCAAACCATTAGAAGCTAAGCAGGTGGCCTATACCCTGTCAACACTTTGGTCTTGGACTTCTGGCCTTCAGAACTATGAGATGATACATTTCTGTTTAAGCCACCCAATCTGTGTACATTGATAAGGCAGCCCTGGGCAATGAATATGTGACCCATATATAAATATCATTTTAAGCTGTAAAAATGAAATTATGGTTTGTAATCTACAGCAATGTTGCATCTCATTCATCAAAATTCCACTGAAAGTATTTTTTTATTTTATACTTTACATAACTATGTAACAGGAAAGAACCTCCATACTCTATTACATGCTTATATTATAATACATATTATTATAATGCTGTAATAGACCTATAACTTTGTCCATTTAGTATTTCCCTTTTTGTGGATTTTTTAAAAATAAATTCTAAGAAATGGGAATCTTACATCAAAAGTTTCAGAACAATAACACAATTTTGAGTGACTAAATATTTTGAGCCTTGGAAACTTTTTGCCAATTGTTTTCCAAAGAATTGTAACAATTTACCTCTATCTGCTATGTGATGAGTGGTTTCAATACCTTCTCACCATCATTTGACAGTATTGTTTCAAGTGCTGTCATACACTTTTAAGAACACATTGACTTATTCCCCAGTGTTGGGGGGAGGGGTAGCAAAGAGTATATTTATTGGGTCCTAACTTTTTCTGTCTCTTCTTGCTTTCATGCAGTCACCAGAGAACATTAGCCACAGCGTCTTTAGGCTACACTTTGCTTATCACATTTAACAGAAGAGAGCTCAATAGAAGAGAATTCAGGATGAGAGTGACTTTTTTTTTTTTTTGTAATGGAAGAAATGGCTCATATTTACTCAAACCTTCATAAATTAATTTTATCTCTTTATATGTTGATTGTTGTAATGAGGAGAATGAAGACCACTTATAGGGCAATATTCTTTTTTAGCTTTTCTTAACACAGCATATTTATTTGGGAATTTACTTTCCATCTTGTCCGAGGAATTAGGCTGGGCGTTGGCCGTTTTTTTTCAGCATTTCCTGGCTGAGGACCGTGACAGCTCCACCCACTTGCCTGTATGTCCCTCTATAAGTCTTCCCCGACGACGGCTCCAGTTTTTCCGTTTAAAATTTAACAGTGACCAAACCAATTTCCCTCAAACCTATCAGTCTTTAAAATAAAAAGTCTATTTCAGAACAAGCGCATTAAAAAAAAAAAAATTTAGAGAAGCACTGCTGAGAAAAGCTGGCCACCGGCTACTATTCCTGCAGCCGCATCTCCGATCTCTCTGGTCTCCTAGTCACCTACCCACTCCTACTCGACGCAGACAGAGCCTGATTTCTGCCCTCCTCACCCTGGGCAGGAGTAAACTGCGCCTCCAGCCCCTCCTGCATTTTTAAAAGGACACTGCGCTGGTCGGTCCTTGCCGGGCGCCTCCGCAGAGTCTGGAACAGATTCAAGAGCATCGCTCCCACTGGGCGTGCAATACGGACGAGCTGAGTAAACTCGGATTTTTGGCTGCCTTTTCTCCTAGGCTGGGTGGGGAAAGGTGTGTCCTCCAAGCGTGCAGACTAGAACCTTTGACCCTCTGTCTCCCCCCTCCCGCCCCCATCTTTCTCTGGCTCTCCTTTCCTGCTCTCTGACTCTGTCTCTCTTCCTCACCCCCACCCTTCCTTTCTCTCAAGGTGTGGGAGCTTTTATTCCAGACCAGAGAGGGGCGCCTTTCCTGCTCCCTTTCCCCTCACCCACCGATTAAAGAAAAGGGGTGGGCGGGTGCGGGAATCCAATCCGGGAGTAATAGCGAGTGGATCTGCGCGGCTCTGAATGAATGGAAGCTGCGGGGCGGGCCTGCGCGCACGGCCGCCCTGCCCAAGATGCGGTAGCCCAGTGGCCTGTAGGGCCCTCGCCAGCCCCTCGCCCTCCTCCCGCCCCGGGCAGAGGCCGCCGCCGTCTCCGCGCCCAACGCCGAGGCCAAGGCTGCCACGGGGAAGGTCGGAGGGAGGGTGGTTTCCTCCCGCCCCACACCCAGTCTCCGAGCCGGATATAGCGAGTGTCACGTTTGGGGGCCGAAAGGCGAGAGCAGTTTCCTTGTGGCCGAAGCACTTCCCGGAGCCCCGGGGAAGGACTGGGATTTAGAGGACCACTAGTTGAGCCGGCTCCGCGCTGGAGGAGCAGGTACTCGGGGTCGCAGGCGGGCCGCGCCAGCGCCCACGCCTCCCCGGCTAAGAATGGGCCGGGGTGGCCGGGAGGCAGGGCTCAGCGGGCTGGAGAGGGACGGAGGGTGGGGCGGCCCTCGCAGGACCCAGAAGAAGGGTGGGCGCGGGGGCGGGGTTGTGGGGGGAACGGGCGTTTTCCGCGGCCCCGCCAGGGAGCTGCCCCCAGCCCCTCCGTGTCATCTGCCGGCGGGTTAAACGCACTAGGCTCCGGCTTTGCCTACGGGGCGCGCGGGGGCGAGAAGGGCGCGCGCCGGGAAGGGCCCGAGAGAGTTAACATGGGAGCGGTGCAGCAGCTGGGGCCCGCGGAGGAGAGGCTCAGCCTAGGTCTGGTGGAGGCCTGCTTGGCCCCTGGGACTGACTGTTCCTGGAGAGAACGGGGCCACGTGGGGCGCGGCGGCCGCCCTCCCTGCGCCCAGGGCTGTCGTGGCGCGCTTCCTCGCGGCCTTGGCCTCGTCACCGCTGGTCCCACCCCGGCCTCTGCACTTACTGAGCCCCAGGCAGAAATGAGCCGGGGTGGCCTGGGCTGGGTCTGTCCGCGTTGGAAGTTTTTCATCTCTTCTTCGGGGGCCCGGGTACCAGATGATTCCAACTGGATTGGCTTGTGGGAATGCTGCTCACATTCCTATTATCAAAGGGCTAATTCCGTTCAATTAAAGGAGTTAACTACTGACTTCATCCTAGAAACCAGAGAAAAACACCACACCTGCCAGCCGTCTACTCTTTTATCTTGCGGGAATGGGTAGAGTTATGAACACTTATTCTTTGATGGATGAGGTACCAGGTGTGTGCAATCAGGTTCTTGATCTAGAAGAGATTTGGCGGTTGGTTGAATCGTGTAGAGTGCCCCATTGGCCTTGTAACAAGAATAAGAGTGGGAACGGCAGGGTGACCAGGAAATTCAAGTGAATTGTGTTTTTCTACTTGTTAGTGGCCGAATCAAGAGAAGTTCGACACTGTGCAAACGGAAATTTGAGAATTACCCCGTGGATTCAATTACCCATCTCTCTCTATCCCTATTTATGAGTTGATTTGGCTGAGGACCATATCTAGTCTAAAAGGTCAAAGAGACTAAATAAAAATTTTAAGGTAGCCACTCAAAATGAAGGGGCAGGCTTTTCAGCAAGTTCACACATAGTGGTATTTGTGTATGAGACTTCTAGGAGACAACCGTGGGGTTTAGCAGCCAGACTCAATAGTTGTAGCATTTCATCTAATATTTCTCAGAGTGCAGATCTTTAGAGTACTCTGCCTATTTCTAAGGGCATCTTCTGCACTTGCTTTATTAACGAATTCCTACCTTACTCTTATTTCTATCGGGTTATGATTATCTCTAAAATCAATATAAATCACGAGTTGGTGAATCTTACAGTGATATGTTTCTCTTTTACTTAAAAGAGGGATGTGATATTACAGAAGACAGAAGCATCCATTAAAGGGGTGAAAATTGTAAAAAAAAAAAAAAGGAAAAAAAGAAAAACATCTCACCATGCTTTCCTATCTTCTGCAGATGCTTTCTTGTGTGTTTTTTTTTCTGACAGTATCTGGGCAGCCTTAAGAATTCTTTGTTTTTGCGTTAATTTTTGTGCATCCATGAAACCTCATGCATTTACAAACACAATCTCTGAGGAAGCATGTACACTGATACCAGCATGCTGTCCTTGCAACACTGTGTTTGGTCTCTTTGAGCATGTTTATTACTCTTGAAGAGATTTCTTAATGCTTTATTTTGTTAACAGACCACTTAAAGATCTGATAAAAGCTACGGGATATGAAAAATAAGCATATACATACTAACATAGAATCCTGCCTACAATTTCAGAAACTCCCAGCCTCCTTGCTACCCACCCACCCAGCTGTTGGCAGTCCAGAGACTTAAGGCACGGCCAGCTTGGAAGTACAGTGCCCAGTACTTGCAAGGCCCCCACACTTGGTTTAATGTTCTGCAGTCACTGTCAGCTCTCTTAGTAATTTTCAAACAAGGAGCTCCAAGTTTTCATTTTACACTATACTCTGCAAATTCTGTAGCCAGTCTTGAGCCCAGGTTCACACTTCTGTTCTCTCACTTCCTGAATAACAGCATTGTCTCAGCAATCCTGCATTTGAGGTGAATTCTCTGACACAAACTGAAAGTTAGCTGCTGCACGCTTGTGTCACTAAGTCCCTCTATGCCCAGTTTCCTCATTGAAAAGACAAAGATAACAGTCATTATCTACTACTCTATTCACCTTAAAAAGTGAAGGCACATAGTTAAAAAGAGCTAATAATTATAAAACCGTCTACTTACCTTGAACAGTTCTATACTAAGACGGTATTGTGACAAGCTTCACTTTTTGACTCCATGTTTAAGAAGTAGCTTGAGGCAGGTTGGTTAAGTGCATTAAAAGGGTTGTAGAACCTTTATAACCCTAGTGTTTTGATGGGAGAAAAAATTAAAAGTAACTAAGGTTTTGGGGTTTTTTTTGTTTGTTTGCTTGCTTGTTTTTTTGCTTTTGAGGGCCACACCTGTGGCATATGGAGATTCCCAGGCTAGGGGTTGAATCAAGAGCTGAAGCTGCCGGCCTACACCACAGCCATAGCAATGCAGGATCTGAGCCGCACAGCTCACAGCAACCCTGGATTCTTAACCCACTGAGTGGGGCCAGGGATCAAACCTGCATCCTCATGGATACTAGTCAGATTTGCTTCCTCTGCACCACAGTGAGAAATCCTGGTATTGTAAATATTCCTTAAAAAATCATTATCTTGTGCAAGATTGGAATTGGCAATTAAAAGTACACACTACCTTCTTGGATCCCAAAGACACTGCCTGAATTAAATTGATGTTCGGGTCAAATTCATCCCAAAATTAAACGATGAGAGACAGTCGGCGATTGAATTTTTTTGAGTTAATTCCCTTTGCTTCATTTAAGTTTTAAAAATTCATATTTTCAAAATCTTGAGCAAGGCACTCTTTTAAATATTCTGGGAGATACCTTACATTATAAAGTACACTCAGTTCCTTACTAGGTTTTCTTCATCTCTCCTACCACTGGGGAAGGAAGTGTGAAATTTTGGGCAAGTCCTGTGTCCCCATACTCCTTCCTTAACTGCTTCTCTCTGACCTAGAATTTACCCTCATCACAGCTTTTATTCCCAGCATAGTGGCAAAACACTCAGAAGGTTGAAGAAGAGCGAATTGAAATGGGTCCAACTTCCTTATTAAAGTCTTAAAATGGGCACATCAGAGAGGGTGGATGGAACCTTCTTTCATGCAACTGCTCTGTGCAGAGGCATATTGTGTACTTTAGGATATGAAGTACTAAGTAAGACCTGTACCCCATAAATGTATGGTATCATTGGCAAGACCAAATATGTAAATGTAAAGTGTTAATTAACATAGCAGATAAGTTGTTACAAGGCAATATGAAATTAGGTACCAGATGAATGGTGCAGAAGGTTAAGTATGGTAAATTCCCAAGAAGAGAGTAAAATAAACAGAAATGGTTAGTGACGCTTAAGAGGAGAGTTACATGAGGTGACCTTAAAGTTCTTCTCCTAATAAAGATGAATGAATGAGTCTTCTGGATGTTAAACACAAAAAAAATGGAAATCTCTAGGGGGCTAAAGTTTCATGTAAGGAAAAGGCAGGTGATAAGATTTCCACTGGCTAGCTTCATCGTATAATACATAATTATTAAGCCTATTCTATGACCAATCACAACTCTCAATTTTCTGCATTTAGCATGGAATAAAGCAGATGTGCCCCCATCCTTTTGGATCTTACAGGAATATGAAAAAAATATATATATAGTAAATTGTTGGAAATAGTATAGAGAAAATGAGATGCTATAAAAAAAGAAAAGAAAAGAAAAATCCAGGGGCTGACTCAGATTTGGTGCTCTGTGAAGGTCTCTGACAAAGAAACATTTAAGTTGACATTTGAAGGAAGCAGAGGGAGTAACATGGCCAAGAAAAAAAAAAAAGAAATATCAATCTAGTCAGAGGAAATAGCAAATAGCAAGTCTGTAAGGAGAAGAAAATCCTGGAAGTGTTCAAAGGACAGAAAGGAGGCACATGTGTTGGGTGAGGGGGTTGCTGAGATGCTGGACATGCGTGTAGTGGGTAGGCAGGAGCCAGATCATTCAGATTCCCACAGATCTTAAGATTTTTAATTTTATTTAATTGTAATTTTAATTTTTAATTGAAGAATAGTCGATTTACAATGTTGTGTTTCAAGTGTACAGCAAAGTGATTCAGTTATTTTTTTTCAGATTACATTACATTATAGATTATTATGAGATATTGAGTAGAGTCTCTTGTGCTATACAGTAGATTCTTGTTATTTTACGTACAGTAGTGTGTATGTATTAACCCCCAACTCCTAATTTATCCCTGAATTTTAATGTGAAGCCATTGAAGACTAATTTCAATGTTAAGATCTTTGTGGCTGCTATAAGAATGGACTAATGAGATCAAGGATGGGAAGTGTGATACCAGTTAGGATAGAGTTGACAGCAGTGCTGACAGGGAAGATGGAGAGGAGTGGGCAGGCTTGAAGTGCATTTCAAAAGTAGAGTTGTTGGAACTCGGTGATAGCTGGTGATGAGAGGTGGCTAAAGAAAGAAGTGCGGAATAAATTCCCTTCAGTAGATACTGCTGAATGTTTCTGATCCAAAACTATAGGCTCCTCATGAAAAGTGACACAGAAACCAACAAATGCTGCCTGGTACCTCTGGAAAGTACGCAAGGCTGTTGGGATAGAGGTGAGAGAGAGGAAGATAGTTTTTTCAGATTATCATTCATACTGTTGAAATTATTTATGAACTGTGCAGGCACTTTATAATTTTTTAAGAGGTTACCACTATAACAGATATGACTCAAGTTTTTCTGACTTGAGGCCATGAATGGAATATGGTGTAATCTAAAATGACAAAAACCCAGAGAGAAAAGTTTGATCTTCATTAAAGTGATTACTTCACAACACAACTCACTCTCCTGCTTAGAATCTTTCCATTCTCCTACCTTGTCTGTATCACTATTTCCAAAATCTAGTCCATGGATCATTAGTTTCTCAGGTTGTTCATAAAGTGAATATAAAATAGCTGCCCTGATCACATGAGTTTGAGGAACACTTAATTTGACCTAGATAAGCAGGTTTTTTTGCAGGCATCCTCAGAGCCTTTAACATACTAATAATGCACATTAAGAAACATCAAAAGAAAAAAAAGATGTTTTATGCCACATTTACTAAACTTACTTGACCTTGAAATGCTTTTTTTGGCAGAACATCAAACAGAGTCAGCATTCGGCCTAAACACTTTGGGAAATGCTGCCCTATATTAATAGATTAAACCTTTTAACATCCACAGCTCTCTATTAACCATCAGCTTTGCTCATCTCTTTCATGCTACTTAGCTGAAGGAAAGCAGAAGCCCAGAACTGAACTGACTCTGTTAATAAGTGTTAAGTTGATGATGAAAACAATTCTTCCATGTGGATAAGACATAAAGAGATACAAGCAAGATCTGTAGTCTTACTAAAAACAATCAATTTTTTTTACAGATTTTAATTTCTACTTTTCTGGAAAGACTAGGCAGGTCTATTCTGTCAAATCTAGATGTGCATATGAGGAAGCTGAAGCATATACAGGGAGGAAGATTTCACAGGGCTCTCATATTCAACGGTGGGTCTGGGCCTTACTTGATACTTGTAATATACCCCCCTGCAGGTCAGCACAATGTGAATACCTAGAGTGTCTGTAGGAACAATGATTTTGCAATCAATCTCTTATATCTCCTTTCCTGGTCCCCAGCACATTTGCATGGTGGTGGGTTGGAGGCAGAAGGGCAACTGATGACCAAAGAATGACCAACAGACCAGAACAAAAGAAACAAGTTCATACAGCTCTGGATTCTGACCATGGCTTCATCCACTCGGTGCTCTACACCAGGGGTCAGCAAACTATGACCTGAGGGCCAAATCTAGCTCCTGCCTATTTTTGTGTCTCTCTTGAACTAAGAATAGTGTTTCCATTTTTAAGTGGTTGAAAAAAATCAAAAGAAGAATAATGTTCTGTGGCACATGAAAGTTATATGAAATTCATTTTTTGGTATCCATAAATAAAGTTTTATTGGAAACCAGCCAGTGCCAGGCATCTATTCATCCTATTGTCTGTGGCTGTTTTAGTGTTTCATGTAGTGAGTAGCTGTGATCTGCAAAGCCTGGTCTGTTTACCCTCTGGCCTTTTATATAAAATGTCTGGCCCCTGCTCTAAGCTATTAAACTCACTGGCCATAGATAATTTTACTAGATTTGTTTTATATATTAAGGGATAGTCTTAGTTCAGGCTGCTATAACAAAGTACCATAGACTGGGTGTCTTATAAATAACAAAAATGTATTTCTTATAGTTCTGGAGGCTGGGGGTCCGAAATGAAGGCACAAGCAGATTTGAACTTCCTAGTTCATAGATGTTCTTCTTTCCCTTGTTACTTCACATGGCGGAAGGAGTGAGGGTTTCTCAGGAGCCTATTTTATAAGGTTACTGATTCCATTCAGTGTGATGTGACATCATCACATTGGAGACTAGATCTCAACATACATATTTTGGGAGGACTGAAAAGTTCAGTCTATGTCAAGGGTCAAATACAAATAGGTCAGCTGACTGTGCAGAAACTCCTCAAATGTTATTCTCATTGGAACCATAGTAGTCCCCTTTATTGTCCATGACTAGTGTAGCTATTGTTACATGACAATGTGAGAAGGTAGTCTCGCAGGTGACAGCTTTTGAAAGCTACTCAGACATTTGAAGTCATATATAAGGATAAACAAAACCAGGGCCCAAGAGGTAGAGGGGGTAATTAACCCCAATATTACATAGCTGTTGAAATCTGCTACCTGAACTTTCCTGTGAGAAGTCACTTTTGATTTTTATTTCACTGATGGAACAAATCTATTTTTTATTAATGAACCCTTTTTTTTCAAGAGGAATGGTTTAAAGGTGACAGTCTTAAGTTAGGAGGAACAAATATACTTTTCATCATCCCCACCCCAAGCCTATTGAACCAACATTTTTGACCTGAGGCTCCCCAGGTACTTCATTCATAACCAGCACAGCACAGGTACAAATGTGGGGACAGGTGGTTCAGGTGCTTCCATGGGACTTAGAAAGGGAAGATGGCAGATAGTGGCTTGTGCCTAGGTCTGCTGCCATCACAAAATCTTTGCAGAGCATGGTATTCTGCAGGAACTAAAGAGTTTGAAATATGGGGCTCCTTGCCAGCTTCGTTGATCAGGGGATTTTCCATGACTAATTCCGAGACCTACCTTTAAAAAAGAAGAATTGGTTTCAGGTGAGAGCTCTGTTCACTAGCCATTTTCCCACCTGATTCCCACTTGGTAGTCTGAAAGAGTTAATACCTCTCATCCTAACACTGTATCAAAGCAAAAAAAAAAAAAATTGTTATATATTTCTTTATGTAGCCAGCAATGTGATGAAGTAGATAGTGAAAAAAAAATTTATCTAACTTTAATTGGCAGACACTAAGAATAGTGAATGTTTCTTGTTTTAGTCATGGTTTATTTGAAAAGGCCTAGATAATTCCGTATCCTTAACCTCTGCAGTCCAGCCAAGCACTTTCTAGTTGCAGCTGACAATAGGTGACCCTTATGGCTTTTAGACATACTATTATCTTGTTTTTAATGCTTTTTTTTTTTTTTGGTCTTTTTAGGGCCGTACCTGAGGCATATGGAAGTTACCAGGCTAGAGGTCCAATCAGAGCTGCAGCTTCTGGCCTACACCACAGCCACAGGAACACCAGATCCAAGCCGCGTCTGCAACCTACACCACAGCTCATGGCAATGCCAGATCCTTAACCCACTGAGCGAGGCCAGGGATGAAACTCACATCCTCATGGATACTGGTTGGGTTTATTACCATGGAGCCACAATAGGAACCCCTGTTGTTAATGCTTTTTAACCTCTCAGTCTCCTGCAGAGATGGCCCCAAATGTTGAAGCACACACATGAGGGGAGGAAGAGAAAGGAAAGCTCTTCCCCTGTGAATCTGAATAGAAAAGGCAAAAATTCAGCCTCTCCTACCCACTTCCCCATCCATCCACCTCAGCTGGGAGGTCTTGGATCAGTAGCACGTGCTAGTGAATAACAGGACGGCCACGGGAGGCAAGAATAATATTTCCTGAGCCAAGAAATGAGAAAAAGCCATTGTAAAAATGCTTCACATTTTAGATCATTTTAGAAAAATTTCACTTTATTTATCACAGGTCAGTAGGAGGTCACATTCCACCAAAGTCGGCACAAACTCCAGATATTCTTAAGGGCAGGATAGTTGGAAATTAGGAAGACTGTTAAATTGTGTGTCTGGTTCCGACGTATTTGAAACCACTTAAGCACTTCAAGCATAGTTAGGTCTGCCAATGCACAATATTGTCAACAAACTGGAGGCATCTGCCCAGGAGAATTTGCTAAGCTGAACAAAAGAAGCTTTGTGTAGTAATTCAGTTTGTGCATGTGTGAAAGATTTTTTATTATTATTTTTGAGAGAGGGCATTTAATACTAACAGGTGTGCAGGGAAGTAGCAGCATAGTTTTCACCAATAACGAAAGCATCTTAAAGGTGGAGAATATTCATTTAATAAAAATATAGAGCTATTTATCTAAAATTTAAGAGAAATTGTCGACTTAATTCCACATGAAACACAGATGTAAATAAGATACCCTGACAAATATGAATGAAATCAACTTTAATGTCCGTCTGTGTATTTTTATTTCCATTATGCTGTAACTGTTCTCAATCTGAATTGACTCATTTCCATTGTGTTTTGTTCACAAAAGACTCTTAGGACATATCTGTTCTGAAGATAAACATAAGAGCTAAAGGATGGACAACTTTATTCTCTTACCAAAAGGCTTTAAGAATATTAATGTCCACTTATAAAACTGTTCTCAAGCTCTCAGAATCTTGATGGTCTGAAAGAGGTATTACTCTCATCCAAAAAGCAGTTTCTTTCTTCCTTGGCAACCTGTACTTGTCAAAACTCTTTCAAGTAGAATTGTGACTTTGCTTCTTCCATCTTTTACTATTTTGGTCCAGTGCTGCCTGAAGCCACAGTTATGCAAGTGCTTCCGAGTACATTGCTGATCACAGGATGGCACTTTAGGTAAATTTAGGTCTCAGTTTCTTTTAGGACAGAGTGAAACTTTCTCAAATTAGAATTCCCCGAACTCTTAGATATACTGTATGTTAGCACATACCACACCACCCTATCTACTATGCATAGTGTTGTCTGCAAATAGTTTTGCCGTAACCAACTATATTCATTTTATAAATTGTAGAATGTTCAAGTAGCTTATCTGTATTTGGTCCAATTCTCTCATTTTATAGAAAATATATCACGTATCTATTTAGTGGATAAATATAGAATATTATCCAAATCCTAAGACTACAAATCCTCTCGCCATTCCATGCATTCATTCATTCAATTTTTTGAGCATCTATCATTCATCAGCCTGGGTGTTTAGCTCTGCAAATACAGTGGTGAACCAGATATAGTATCTGCCTTTAAGCTTTAGTTCTCCCTGTTCATTGAGCAATTAAAACTGACCAGTTAAAATTTGGAGTTTGTGAAATCTTTCAGCAAATATCCTGAATGTAAAAATATAAAAGAGTCATGTATTTTTATTTCTTATTCTTCTCCCATCTAAGCAGCCTCAGTCAATAATTTAGCCCTCCAGAGAGCCCTGAGCAATTAATACCAAGAAGGGTGTGATGAGAAATGGGGTTAAAATGAATAAAAGTCTGCAGGGAAGATAATGAAGATTAAGAAGCAGGGAAACAAGGTTCTCCTTTGTTCACAACAAGTCCTGAGGATTAATTAGCCTGTACTGCCTTCCTCTTGGTTACACTCATCCTTTCCTCAAACCTGGCTATTGACTGGATTCAATCTGCAGGTTTCCCCCCTTCCTTTTTGCCCTTAAAAATAGACGCACGATCTCTTTTTGCATGTCAAGCAATTAACTGCTAATCACTGTGGAAAAAGAAATAGAGGAAGAGGCAAAACAGCCAACATGGGAAAGTGACAGAGTTTCCCAAACGATCCCTTTGAGTCTTGGCATAAGGTCAATAATTAGTTGCTGGCTTCCTGTGTGATGAAAAGTGGAAACCCCATTATATTGAGCCACCTACCTTTATTTCTACAAGCAACATCAAAAACCAACCTGCTGCTTAAAAAAACCCTCATCTGCACTCTTAAATCTGGATGGGTATGGGTATTCGTTGGATGGGAGGACTTACAGCTTTCAACAGATTCTTTTTTTTTTTTTTTTCTGTCTTTCTGCCATTTCTTGGGCCGCTCCCGCGGCATGTGGAGGTTCCCAGGCTAGGGGTCCAATCGGAGCTGTAGCCACCAGCCTATGCCAGAGCCACAGCAACGCGGGATCCGAGCCGCGTCTGCTACCTACACCACAGCAATGCCGGATCGTTAACCCACTGAGCAAGTGCAGGGATCGAACCCGCAACCTCATGGTTCCTAGGCGGATTCGTTAACTACTGCGCCACGACAGGAACTTCAGCTTTCAACAGATTCTCAAAGAGGTCATGACCAAAACAAGATAGGGTACCGCTGCTTTAGGAGCACTGCTTTACCTCCTTGAAGACCTCTAGACCTAAGAAATGTCCCTTCTGAGGATTCCTCCCAGGGACCATAGAACTCTTTGGGATGTTTAGATCTTCCTGACCTGTCTTCAGTGCGTCACATGATTCAGAATATTACATTGTTCCAAAACAGAAAGGGTCATGTAATTCCCTTGCGTAACCCCTTCCCCTGCTCCCCATTCCCTAGAGCACCCTTGCCAAGAGTATGAAATGCTAGTCAATGTAGCTGGGGGAGGGGGGGGGTCCCTAGTGCAGAAAAGCTTTTAGCATCACCCTTGCTTCCTCCATCTCAGAAAGCTGGAGACTAAGATAATCAAGGTGTCAGCAGGGTTGGGTCCTTCCCAGGCTGTGAAGGAAACATCAGTTCTTGGCTTCTCTTCATGGCTCATCAATGACCTTCTTCTCCCTGTGTCTTTATATCACCTTCCCTCTATTCATGTCTATTTGTCCAATTTTCCTCTTTTATTTCGACATCAGTCCTATTGGAGTAGGAGCCCACCCTACTCCAGTAATGCTTCATTTTAACTTAATTAGTTGCCTCTGTAATAACCCCACTTCCAAATTAGGTCACATTCTGAAATACTGCAGTGTAGGACTTTAACATATGAAACTGGAGCGGGGAGCACAATTCAACCTGTAACATCTAGGTAACTAATACTAGGTTCCTCCTTACCACAATGGAATATGGTCATGAAATAATATCTAAGTACTTTTGGTGTTATACACACCCCAAAAAATAAAACCAAAACCACAACGAGAAAACATAAAACAAAAACCCTGTGTATTTTAGGTATGGATTAATAATGAACATAAGTAATAACTATTTTCTTCACCATGAATTTCTTCTGCTTGTGATTTTTATTATTTTTATAAGGTATAACTTCAGTGTGGAAGAGTGAATATATCATAAACACAGTAATAAGAAATTCTCATATTTCAGCTTCCAGAATTAAAATATATATATACTATCAGAATCCTATAAGCCCCTTTATGTTCCCATTCATTCATTACCTATTGCCCATCCCAAGAACAATCATTATGCTGACCCTCAAGTCATAGTTTAGCAACATTTAAACATAGATTGGGCCAGCCAGTTTTTGAAGTTTTATATATAAGTAAAACTGCACAGTGTGCATTGTTTTGGATCCAGCTTGTTTACTCAGTGTTCTGTTTATGAGATTCATTCAAATTTTTGTGTATTCCTTCTCATTGCTGTATAGTACTCTGTTCTGTGAATATACCACATTTAGTTTATCCATTCTACTGTTGATGAACAGTTAGGTACTTTTCAGTATGAGGTTCATAGAAATAGTGCTGTTAACTTTCTTATGAATGTATTTTGTTGAACATATGTACATATTGCAGTTGGGTATACCTCCACATGGAAATGATTTATATAGAGAGCTTTAATAAAATTTACCAAAGAGTTTTCCAAAGTGATTGTACTCTCAGAAGCAGTAATCAAGAGGTGTCCTTGTTCCACATGTCAACACTTCTCATTGTTCTTTTCATTTAAGCCATTTTGATGGGAGAGTAGTTGTATGGCAGAATAGTTTTGTTTATATTTCTCTAGTGACTGACAGTGGAGCACCGTTTTGTATAATGGCCATTTGGATACCTTTTCTTAAGGAGTACTCAACTCTCGCCCATTTGTCTATTGCGTATTCTTTTTTTTCCACAATGATTTGTGTGTATACTTTATATATCCTGGATCCAATTCCATTATTAGATATATGTATTTTGAATGATGTCTCCCAGTCTATGGCTTGCCTTTTTATGCTCTTAATTTTCTCTTTCAGTGAACACAATTTAAAAAAAATTTTTTCACATATTTTTTTATTAAAATATAGTTGACTTACAGTGTCGTGCCAAATTCTGCTGTACAGCAAAGTGACCCAGTCACACACACACACACACACACACACACATATATAAAGAAGATCTGGTGCATATACATAATAGAATACAACTCAGCGTAGCAAAGAATAAAGTGGTGCTATTTGCAGCAACATGGATGCAGCTAGAGATTCTCATACTAAATGAAGAAAGAGAAAGACAAATACGATATCACTTACATGTGTAATCTAAAATATGGCATAAATGATCCAAGCTACAAAACATTCTTTTTCTCATATTATCTTCCATCATGTTCTGTCACAAGAGATTGGATGTAATTCCCTGTGCTGGACAGCAGGACCTCATTGCTTATACATTCTAAATGGAATAGTTTGCGTCTACTAACCCCAAACTCGAGTCCATCCCACTCCCTCCTGCCTCCCCCTTGGCAACCACAAGTCTGTTCTTTATGGCTGTGAGTCTCTTTCTGTTTTGTAGCTAGGATCATTTGTGCCATATTTTAGATTCTGCATGTAAGTGATATCATATGGTATTTGTCTTTCTCTTTCTGACTTCCTTCACTTAGTATGAGATTCTTTAGCTTCGTCCATGTTGCTGCAAATAGCACTATTTTATTTTCCATTTATTTATCACTATTTATTTTCTATGTGGAGTAGTATTCCATTGTGTATCTGTACCACAACTTCTTAATTCATTCATCTGTTGATGGACATTTAGGTTGTTTCCATGTCTTGGCTGTTGTGAAGAGTGCTGCTGTCAACATATTGATGCATGTATTTTTCTGAATTGTGGTTTTGTCTGGATATTTGCCCAGGAGTAGGATTTCTGGATCACATGGTAGTTCTGTATTTAGTTTTCTGAGGAACCTCTATACTTTTTTCCATAGTGGTTGTACAAGTTTACATTCCCACCAAGAGTGTAGGACAGTTCCCTTTTTCCACACCCTCTCCAGCATTTATTATTTGTAGACTTGTTAATGATGGCTATTCTGACCAGCGTGAGGTAGTATTCCATTGTAGTTTTGATTTGCATTTCTCTAATAATCCATGATGTTGAACATCTTTTCATGTGCCTACTGGCCATCCATATGTTTTCTTTGGAGAAATGTTTGTTTATGTCTTCTGCCCATTTTTCAATTGGGTTGTTTTTTATTGCTGAGTTGTATGAATTTTTTGTATATTTTGAAGATTAAACCCATGCCATTTGTACAAATTTTTACTTTTAAGAGTACAATTTATTAGTGTTATTATTTTATAGGTAATGTTTTCTGCCTACATGCAAATCAGGCAGATGTTCTCTTCTAAGACTAGATTGTTTTGCCTTTCATACTAAAATCTGCTTTCCATCTGAAATTAATTTTTTATGATGTAGGAAATAAAAGTTATATTTCCATCTGGCTGTCCATTTATTAGAATTCTGTGTATGATTTCGAATCAGGGGACATAGTAGCAGTCTGGCCACCTCAGACTAACAACTGTAAAGCTAAAACATTTAAACATTAAGTCATTTAAAATATATCTCACCATAATGACTTCTGAAGCCCATCGTGACTATGAATGTTCTAGGGCCCTCAGTATTAAGGTCAATGCTTATTTACCCTGCTTGTAGGATCCTAATTCCTAGTCTAATGGATTATAAATTATTTTATTTAACACTCAAAAGTCAAAGGATAAAATTTAAGACAAATTTGAGTCCTGAATATAGTGCCTATAGATGAAGAAAATGATTGTCTTAATAGAGTGATGAGTTTGTGACCAAACATTTGGGGAACAATCAATAGGCTTATCTTCGTGATTAAGGAAGATAAGTTGGGGTTTACCAGTCTCCGTGGACCTTACATACTAATGTCTCACTAGTTTCCCCAACTTACATCAAGATGGAAGGCTGATGGAATAAGGAGAAATTGAAGGCAGAAAGACATAGGTGGGCCTTCATTCTTTCATATATTCAGTCAAAAAGTATTTATTTACTGATTACTGTCAGGTACTGTGTCAAATCCTGTGGATATTAAGAATAGCAAAACATATCCAGTCCCTTGGGATAGACCATGATCGAAGATAATATAAGAAAGGGAATACATATATATATATATATATATGCCTGGGTCACTTTGAGGTACGGCAGAAATTGGCACAACATTATAAATAAACTGTCTTTTAATTTAAAAATTTTTTTGAACGAATAGTAAAACAGTCATTACCTTGAAGGTGTTTGCAATCCAGTGGACAAAACAGACCAATAAGCCTGTTCCAAATAAGGTGATGCTGAATAGGGACTCTGAGAGTTTGGCAGATACAACTTTCAACAGAGTGAGGGGAGAATTGGCAACTGCTTCCCAAAGGAATGAAGTCTGAGCTTTGCCCAGTGAAGGGCAGGGCAGTACAAAGGGCAAACCTATGGTTGGCTCATGAGGGCGTGGCCTCTGGTGCTGGCCTGCAAGCTGTGTGACCTGAGGTAAATCACTTTAATTTTTTCTGTGCTTCGATTTCCTACTTGTAAAAGGGGGCTTATAACAGGAAATATCATAGAATTGTTGTGCTGATTCATGAATTAATACACATAAACCATTCAGAAGAGTGGTTGCCACAGTATGGTGAGATATTGTCATATGCAAGGATTAGAGAATTACAGTCAATCCTGAAGCTATGGGGAAGCAAAGATGCATTAGCTACAGCGCATGAATCCTGTGTGGGAGCTGAGATGGAGAGAAAAGAGCCAACCAGAACTCAAGAATCCAGACTCATCCTGATTCTGCTCCCTACTCAGTGACTATGTCTGCATTAGAAAAACGACTGGATTATCTCTAACGTCCCTTCTAGCTCTCATGCCCATGATTCTGTGGCTCTGGCTCAGGTAGACTTACTAAATATCATTTTAATTCTGGTGGTAAACAAAAAAAAGAAAGAAAATTCTCTTCTGAGATTTCTAGCTGAGTGACTGGGTGAACCCTGATTTATTTTACAAGAAATAGGCAAGGCATGAAGAGATTGGTGTATGGAGGCTGTGATGATACAGCACAGATTCATGGAGAGAATTTTTAGGCTGGAAAAAGCCATTTCTGTCATTTTCATTCAGTGTGGTAGAGAGGCAGTATATTTCAGTGGTTCACAATGACCATAGACACAGGAGCTTGATGACCACGGCCCAGGCTTGACACTTTCTGGAAAGTTACAAGTACTCTGCAGACAAAATGCAGGCTGAACTATGTACAGTGGCCAGGTGTAGGTCAAAGTGGTTGAGTGTTGGCCATTTCACATGGTTCAACCTAGTAATAGATGCTTTCTAAGGTACTGTACTGAGAAATAACTGAGTTTGCACGTGTCACAAACTAAGTCTAGTCAGTACATAATAAGGTGCCATAGAAGCATTTCCCTTGGTATTAACCTATTTTGCTTGTTCAAAATTTATTGTACCAAGTTTAACTTGGCAAGAACAATCGGCATTGCATAATGCATCTGTTTAAGCCACTTTTTCATCCTCACATTCGGGTGTAATCTTTGTTAGGTGGCGAGTCTGACAAGGTACAGTTGTATTCCCTTTCAGGATGGTTCCTCCTGCCATTTTGCTTGTTTCTTCTTTCTTTCTTTTTTCTTTCTTTTTTTTTTTTTTTTTTTTTTTTTTGCTTTTTTAGGGCTGCATCCGTGGCGTATGGAAGTTCCCAGGCTAGGGGTCAAAGTGGAGCTACAGCTGCCAGCCTATGCCACAGCCACAGCAACATGGGATCCAAGCTGCATCTGCGACCTATACCAAAGCTCACGGCAACACCAGATCCCTGACCCACTGAGCGAGGACAGGGATGGAACCTGTATCCTCATGGATACTAGTCAGATGTGTTTCTACTGCACCACAACAGGAACTCCCATTTTGCTTGTTTCTAATTCTAGCCATGCTTTGGTTTCCACTCCAAAGGGAAATTTAACATCAAAATTCCTGGGTTGAAACTAGCTTTCCTCTTCCTCTTCTTTTCTCCTGAAATCAACTCCTCCTCGGGCTGGTCCTGGGCATCCGTGGGAAGAGTTTCCATCTCCCTAAGAGTGCAACACTGGCCCTGGCCATCTCCCATCTGAGGCTTCTTGACATTACAGACACCAGACTGGCCCTGCAGGGAGAGTGAAAAGAGTGGAGGACACCAGAGAGTGACCCTGGGGTGGAGGTCCAGGAGAGGAGGTGAATGAAGAATGCTAGAGAAGTACCAAAAAGAGGAGAAAATATTCATTTTGAAGAGAAAAAGAACATGCCTTTCCTGAGTAAAAGCAGTACTAACTGCAGTTTCTTACAAAACTGTTTACGGATGGCTGCCCAATGTCACCCACACATTAACCATGATTCACATCGTTGGATTGGTCTAAGTCCCAGATTGTGACTTGTCTTTTTCTTTTTTCCTGGTGTGTTTTAAAGAACAGAAGTTCTAACTATTAATGCTGGTGAACTTACCAAACATTTTCTCTTTGTATTGAGATTTTTATGTCTTGTTTAAAGAGGTTCCTCCCTGCTTTGCGTTTTTTGTTTTGTTTTGTTTTGTTTTGCTTTGCTTTGCTTGCTTTTCAGGGCTTTGCCTGTGGCAAATGGAAGTTCCCAGGCTAGAGGTCTACTCAGAGATACAGCTGTTGGCCTACACCACAGCCACGTCGATGGTGGATCTGAGCTGCATCTTCAACCTACACTACAGCTCAAGAGGCAACACTGAGCGAAGCCAGGGATCGAACCCACATCCTCATGGATATTCATCAGGTTCATAACCACTGAGCCACAAGGGGAACTCCCCTGTTTTGCTTTTTTAAGTAATTAGTTTGTGAACCTCTTCCTCACTTAGACTGTGGTTTCAAGACTCAAGCTTGTCATGGTCTGTTTCCCTTTATTGGTGTCAACTCAGTGACACAGTTCACACAAAGGAAGGAAATACTCTAGCTATGAGATACAGGGTAATAAATCATGGCTGATTAAAATTACCCTTATTATTTACCAAATGTTTAATAAGTCAAGGTACTATGCCAGGCATTTTACAAAAGCTGCATCCCATCAATCTTGAGGATTACACATTTAATTTTTTATTTTATTTTTTTATTTTTATTTTATTTTATTTTTTTTTGTCTTTTTGCTATTTCTTGGGCTGCTCCCGCGGCATTTGGAGGTTCCCAGGCTAGGGGTCCAATCAGAGCTGTAGCCACCGGCCTACGCCAGAGCCACAGCAATGCAGGATCCGAGCCGTGTCTGCAACCTACACCACAGCTCACGGCAACGCCAGATCCTTAACCCACTGAGCGAGGGCAGGGATCGAACCCACAACCTCATGGTTCCTAGTCGGATTTGTTAACCACTGCGCCACGACGGGAACTCCGAGGATTACACATTTTACAGATGAGACTGAGACTCAACGAAATTTAAAATAAGTCACTAGGCAAGCCTTAATATAGTCATTATTATATATTAATAATTATGTTATATATTTATACATTATGTAATATATGAATATGTTCATTATTATATACATGTATATTATATATTATATTGTATATATTATATAATAACATAGCCAATGTTATTATGTAATATATTGTATATATTAATATAGTCATTATTGAAAGCATAACTTTCTTTAAGAAAGGGTTTTCTGACTCAAATATCTATTTTGAGATAGAAGCCTTTTTTATTGAAACACTCCCAGGATTTAGATATAGTGGATATGTTTGTGTTGAGAGTAGCATCCTGTTTTCCTAACAATTAATGAAAAATGATTATATATTCATTTTCATGGGCCGTGTCTAAGGAACAGAATTGTGGGTTTGTCTTTACTACCAAGAGACAGTTTGGAAAATATTTGTTCCAACAGGTAAATATGTGAAGCCTCAGAAAGGAAATTGGCTGTTGAGGATAGAATCTCCTGACAAATTCAATACCTTTGGGGCTCCCTGAGTTCTATCTAATATTCTCATATGAAGTGGCTAAGAAAAATTTCAGAACAGAGATTTATCAGGTGTCTGTGTGTCCTAGGTGTTATTGTATAGGGAAAGCAGGAAGCAAATGAACACCTGGTAAAAACCTTTCGTTCTCATCACCTATGGGAGTCATCAATTTCTTTTATCAAAAGAAAAAAATTGACCTTAGCCAAATCACTCGCTGTCTCTGTTCTTCAGTTTTCACATCTTTGGATAATAGATCTTAACCTTCCAGGACTGTGGTGAGAAAAATACTGAAATGTGCACATGAAATGCTTTAAGATAAAATGTAAGATACTATGAGAATTGCTTATTAAGTAGTACTGATAACACGTAAGATTAGAAATTGTGTGTGTGTTCCGATATCCATATCTATGTATAATTTTGTACACAAATAATAACAACAGTAATATCTTCCATTTAAATTATATTTGGAATTCCTTGGAGGACTTTTATATCTGTCATTTCCTGGGAGGTGGGCCAAGTGTTCTGCCTTTCCATGTTGCTCATGCAGATCTCTGTTTTCTCAAGCAAAGCAAGCCTCTCCTCTTTTGCAGTTTCTGTACCTTCTTGCTCTTGCCTTTCGCCTCCAGGTCATTCTCTACGACCTGTCATATATGTAACTTACACAAGTCCTTTCTTTTCCAACTTCTGAGAGCATCCTGAGGTTCAGCATGTATGTGAAGGAACACACAGCAGTCCATCCCCTGATCCCATATGTCCCTTCAGCACATATGGGATCAGGGCATGGACTCAAGCACCCTGTTTTTAGAGAGCTACTTCCAAGGCCAGTCCTGGGCTTGGACATTGCTTCAGACTGCTCTGTCTGAAATCCCTAAGTCTAACAGTTCCCAATGGGACAGTGACATTCTTTACTTCCAGCTCTCTCATTTGCTTTCTCTCACCAAAGCTACTGCTTCAACTCGTCAGGACCTCCAGACATTTGCCTCCTCTCCTCCCACCTGGTCGAACTTCCTTCTTTTAACACCTAAGTTTACTACTTGACTCCTTTTCTAGTTTCCTCTACCCCCTACCTTTTTTATTTGTGCCCCCCTAGTCAATTGTTCATGCCCCCCAATCTGCATCTTGCCAGCAATCTCTTTTTCCTCTATGTTCCAACCATAGGCACTCACATGTTGATGGAGAAAACCAGGTAAGTATTTGTATGAAGAAGGGGTAGGACAAATCCATCTTTAACCTCAGCTGGACACTGCTGCCTCAGCTTCTTTACTGGTTTCTGGTCTATTTTCTTTCCCATCCAGACCAGTGATTATGAATATTTATCCCTTTCCAGAAGCATCTTCCATTACTTGCAGCTCTTCAACTGACAAAATATGACCTTGCCAATGCTCCTTAGAGAAAAAGGAGATAAGCAGAGATCTACCTGTGGTTCTGCTCCAACCTTCACATTTATCTACTCGTTACCCACTCTTACCTCTTTCCCTCCTTTTCAAAGGTTGAAATGACCTTCCTGTTTTCATTACTCATCACTCCAGCTTTTCTGACAATTTTATGCCCTCTGAGCTTCTCCAGAACCTCTACTTATTTTCATTCTTTCTTTTCTAATTCCTCTAACCCTGCATATGCTCAAACATTGTATTTTACCAACTAATGAACATTCCCCACTCATCCTTATTTTTATATCCTTCTTTTTTTCTGTTGCTACTCTTTCATTCTATACCACTTTTTCTTCCATGGTCAAACTTCCCCCAGAGGTAATTTACACAAGCTGTCCTAATTAAGTAGTCTGTCCAGAGTTGTCATATAAATACCACAATCAAGAACAGTTCCTGAATTATTCTGGCACTTCATTTGATACTTCATTTTTATTTTTTTTGTCTTTTTGCCTTTTTCTAGGGCCACACCCACAGCATATGGAGGTTCCCAGGCTAGGGGTCTAATTGGAGCTGTAGCCACCGGCCCATGCCAGGGCGACAGCAACGCCAGATCCGAGGCGCGTCTGCAACCTACACCACAGCTCACAGCAATGCCGGATCCTTAACCCACTGAGCAAGGCCAGGGATCGAACCCACAACCTCATGGTTCTTAGTTGGATTCGTTAACCACTGAGCCACAATGGGAACTCCCATTTTTTTTTTTTCTTTTTAGGGCAGCAGGTATGGCATATGGAAGTTCCCAGGCTAGGGGTCCAGTCAGAGCTGGAGCTTCAGCTGCTGGCCTATACTGCAGCCACAGCAATGCCAGATCCAAGCTATGTCTGCAACATACACTGCAGCTCACAGCAAAGCCAGATTCTTAACTGACTGAGCAAGGCCGAGGATTGAACCCATGTCTGCATGAATACTAGTTGTGTTTGTTACTGCTGAATCACAGCAGGAACTCCCATTTGATGCTTTATTTAGTCATTTTCTTCTTCTGTGTTGACATCGTACCTTATTCCATAAGGATGTTTGCTTTGGATAAGTATGTGAACATACTGCTCTGACCAATGATGAGAAATGGTATCAGAGCACTCACTGTGAAACCTCATGGAGGAAACAAGAACTTAAGGATAGTGATGGGAATTGGGAAATAGAGATTCCTCATTACCTCATTACCAGATATGAAATTCTTCAAGAAATAGTGCATTAAAAATAAAAAGGATAGTCAAAATAAATGTGCCTATTTTCATAGATGAAGTACAAATAATTTTTGCACTCAGGATTTCAAAAACCACCAGACAGTGAGTTCTGGATAATGTGTCAGTCAAGAGTAAACACAGATGTCAGGGGAAGCCTTGTATTTAGTTTATCCTGGCTTAAAACCAGAGAGCAACTGGGAGTTGATGAACTTTGGTTCTTGCTTCATAATAGGAAAGAGTGCAATTAGATGAACCTTCTCCTCTATTGACAGAAATTACTGAGATTTATGGTATTATGAGGGGACATGGGGGACCTTTTACTGATAGCAGGTATCAAGTTACCCTGATGATATTCCTGGTCACCTCATGTCTGGGCGTGGAGAATGGTATATTTGCTGTTAGACAAGGTGCCTGAGGGATACTAAGTTGGTATGCCTAATTTAGTGCGTCTAGATGCTGCAAAGGCGCAATTCGAAAGAACAAGCTCAGAAAGAAATGACTAGAAAGTAATTCAAAATAAAAATAATTTTTTAATTAAAAATTTTATTTTTTATTGAAATATAGTTGGTTTTCACTGTTGTATTAGTTTGAAGTATAGAGCAAAGTGATTCTGTTATACATACATACATTTTTTCAGATTCTTTTCCCTCATAGGTTATTATAAAACATTAAGTATAGTTTCCTGAGCTATAACTCAGTAGGTATATTATATACAGTAGTGTGTATCTGTTAATCCCAAACTCCTGATTTATCCCTCTACCCCTCTTCCCCTTTAGTAACTCTAAGTTTGTTTCCATGTTTGTGGGTCTATTTCTATTTTGAACATTTGAACATGTTGCTGCAGGTGCCATTATTTCATTTTTATGGCTGAGTAATTGTGTAAATATATCACATCTTTATCCATTCATCTGTTGGTGGACATTTAGGTTGCTTCCATGTCTTGGCTATTGTAAACAGTGCTGCAAGGATCTACTGCTTCCTTCATTGTAGATTAATTGGTACATAGGTGCATGGGTTTACTTCTGGGCTTTCTAACCTGTTCCAGTCATCTATAGGTCTGTTTTTGTGTACTGTTTTGATGAATGTTGCTTTGTAAGTACAATATGAAGTCAGAGAGCCTATTTCCTCCAGCTCAACTTTTCATTCTCAAAATTGTTTTTGCTATTCAGAGACTCTTGTGTTTACATACCCATTTAAACAAATTTTGTTCTAGTATGTGAAAAATGCCATTGGTAATTTGATAGGGATTGCATTTAATATATGGTTTCCCTTGAGTAATATAGTTATTTTGACAATATTGATTTCTCTAATCCAAGAATATATGTATTTTTTATTTATTTATTTTTTTGTCTTTTTGCCATTTCTTGGGCCACTCTCATGGCATATGGAGGTTCCCAGGCCAGGGGTCAAATTGGAGCTGTAGCCACCAGCCTACACCAGAGCCACAGCAACGCTGGATCCGAGCCACGTCTGCAACCTACACCACAGCTCACGGCAACGCCGGATTGTTAACCCACTGAGCAAGGGCAGGGATCGAACCTGCAACCTCATGGTTCCTAGTCGGGTTTGTTAACCACTGCGCCATGACGGGAACTCCCTAATCCAAGAATATTGTATATCTTTCCATCTGTGTCATCTTAGATTCTTTCATCCAGCATCTTACAGTTTTCAGAGTACAGGTCTTTTGTTGCCTTAGGTAGGTTTATTCCTAGGTATTTTATTCTTTTTGATGTGATGGTAAATGGATCTCTTTCCTTAATTTCTCATTCTGATCTTTCATTGTTAGAGTATAGAAGTGCAACAGTTTTCTTTGTATTAATTTTGTACCCTACGACTTTGCTAAATTCATTGATGAGTTCTAGTAGTTTTCTGGGAGCATTTTAGGATTTTCTGTATCAAATCATGTCATCTGCAAACAGTAACATTATTCTTATTTTCCATTTTGGATTCCTTTTACTTCTTTTTCTTCTTTGACTGGTGTGGCTCAGACTTCCAGCACTGTGTGGAATAAAAAGAGGGAGAGTGGACATCCTTGTCTTGTTCCTGACCTTGAAGGAAATTGTTTCAATTTTTCACATCTGAATATGATGTCAGCCGTGAGTTTGTCATATATGGCCTTTATTATGTTGAGGTGTGTTCCCTCTATGTCCTCTTTCTGGGGAGTTTTTACCATAAATGTATATTGAATTTTATCAAAAGCTCTTTCTGTATCTATTGAGATGATACTATGGTTTTTATTCTTCAGTTTGTTAATGTGGTTATCACACTGATTGATTTGCAGATATTGAAAAATCCTTGCATCTCTGGAATAAATCCCACTTGATCTTGGTATATGATCCTTTTAATGTGTTGTTAGAATTGGTTTGCTAATATTTTGCTAAGGATTTTTGCATCTATGTTCAACAGTGATTTTCTTTTTCTGTGGTATTTTTTGTCTGGTTTTGGTATCAGTGTGATGGTGGCCTCATAGAACAAATTTGGGAATGTTCCTTCTGAAATTCTTCATAATAGTTTCAGAGATATAGGTATTAATTCTTTTCTAAATATTTGGTAGAATTCACCTGTGAAGCTGTCTGGTCCTGGGCTTTTGTTTGTTGGAAGTTTTTAAATCATAGATTCAACTTAAGTACTTATAATTCGTCTGTTCCTATTTTCTATTTCTTCTTGGTTCAGTCTTAAGAGATTGTATCTTTCTAAGAATCTGTCCATTTCTTCTAGGTTGTCCATTTTATTGACATATAGTTGCTTGTAGTAGTCTCTTATGATCCTTTGATCACAGAAATATGATGCATTTGTGAGTTCTTTTTCATTTCTAATTGTATTGATTTGGGCCCTCTCCCTTTATTTCTTGATGAATCTGGCTAAAGTTTTACCAATTTTCTTTATCTTTTCAAATAACTAGCTTATAGTTTCATTGATATTTCCTATTGTTTTCTTAGTCTCTATTTCCTTTATTTCTGCTCTGATCTTTATGATTTCTTTCCTTCTACTCACTTTGGGCTTTGCTTGTACTTCTTTCTCTCATTGATTTAGATATAATGCTAGAGTAAAATTGAAAAATAAAACAAGGAGTTCCCATCATGGCACAGTGAAAATGAATCCGACTAGTAACATGAGGTTGTGGGTTCAATCCCTAGCCTCACTCAGTGGGTTAAAGATCTGGCATTGCTGTGAGCTGTGGTGTAGGTCACAGACAGGGCTCAGATCTGGTGTTGCTGTGGCTCTGGCATAGGCCAGCAGCAACAGCTCCAATTGCACCCCTAGCCTGGGCACCTCCATATGCTATGGCTGTAGCCCTAAAAAAGACAAAAAAGAAAAAAAAAAAGAAAAAGAAAACAAAATACCGAAATTTAACATCATGGGTAAAAACTAAGTGGCCTCAGTTCATGAAACTGTAAACAATAGTTTTAAATGTTGCACTCCTTTAGTTTTATAAAACCATGTACATGTTACTCAGGTTTTTAAAAGCATTAAATATAGATCATTTTTTGATTCTCATTATCAAGTTTAATTTTAAGATTCCAAGATTACTCTTTCCTCATATGAAAATTTCAGAAAAAATGCTTGGCAACTTTATTAAAGTGAAGATTTCATTCTTGATAAAATTATTGTTTTTCAATAATTGCAAAAGGTAATAATTGCTACTAATTGAGGTGTACATTTGTTTTTCTTAGTAAGTTTACTGACTGTGACATACATTACTTCATCAGGGCCACCAGCCTTCCACCAAACTCTAGTTATTGAATACCAGTTATAGAAATTCCAGCTAAGATTGCATGAGAAAAACAAAAACAGACAGTTTCTCAATGGCAGAGACACATTTGAACATTTTAGTTTAGTGTGCATTATTTTCTTCAACCTAGAAAGGAATATCATCTAGAGAAAAATGAAATGAGAAATATCACTAAAACAGTCACCTTTATATTAACAACTGTAATAATTGAACAGAAAATCTGAAATATATAACTGTTCTCAACAAACCTGAGGAAATGAGGCTGTAAATATAATATATATAAAATATAGGTGTGTTGCCCTTGTCCCAGATCATAATTTAGTGTGCAATCATTAGGCTCTTTTGATTCTGTATTAACTGCTCTGTGTTCACCTTGGCTTTTATCTATGTCAATACCATAGACAATGGCAAAAGGGAAATTGTATGTGACTCAACTGAATACTTTTTCAGAGAAAAAAAATGATAAATTTGGTTGTTGAGGTAACAGAAACTAGGTTAAATTATTCTTTAACAAATAAGCCATAAGTTTTATTTAGCCACCCTGGATTCCTATCCTTCAGCAACTTGGTTATTCAAGACAGACTTACACATGGCACTTACCTCACAATATGAAGTGACAATCAACCTTACCTAGAGTCAAAGAGCTTTCTGAAGGGTAGTCAATATAAAAACACTCTGGCTAAGAGCCTGAGGACATTTATGGTTGATGCAATAATGAATGGAACCACAGCATTTAGAGACAATGTTTGAGTGCCTTCATGGGTCACCCAGACCTTCAGACACTTGGTGCAAATCTCATGAGTCTTACTTATTTCAGTCTTTTGGCAGCATTGGATCCAGGGTAAAAATATAGGTGGACGCGTGTTGCATAAATTCCAAGAAATGCCAGAGCAAATAACAGAGCTGGCCATGGTTGTGATCTTGATTAGATATTCTTAGGGGAGGTCCTGTTCCTTCTTCTTTTCTCCCTCCCTATTTCCCTCTCTTTCTTCCTTTCTTTCTCTCTCTCTCCCCTCCCTCCCTCCCTCTCTTTCTTTCTTTCTCTCTCTCTCCCTCCCCTTCCTTCCTTCCTTCCTTTCGTCTCTTTCTTTGTCTCTTTCTTTTCTCTCTTTCTCTCACCACACTTACAGCATATGAAAGGTTCTAGGCTAGGGGTGGAGTTGGAGCTGCAGCTCCAGGCTGATGCCACAGCCACAGCAACATCAGATCCCAGCTGTACCTGCAACCTACTCTAGAGCTTGTAGCAATGCTGGATCCTTGAGCGAGGCCAGGGATCGAACCCACATCCTCACGGATGCTATCTTGGGTCCTTAACACACTGAGCCACAATGGGAACTCTTCTGCTCCTATTTCTACTTTTATGAGAACTTCTTATGTTTCAAATGCTTCTGTGGAAAAACATGAATAGGAGGATACCACTGCAGAGAACCTGTTAACCTCCTAGTGGCATCTCTGCAGACAAAAACTGAGATATAACCATTTTTTCTGTGAGTGATGTAGGCAGGACTATCCTAGGGTCTTCTCCTATAGTTGCATAAGTTATAAGATATTTGCAAATGATAAAAATGGTGATGGGGTTGAGAAAAGCATTCACATATTATTCCTATGACAAGTAGCTGAGCTATCATTATATTCACACATTCATAGATCTTGGTACTGGATAGAACCTCAAGTGGGCATTTGCTCTGGGCTCTAGAAGGTATTATTATGCTCATTCTGTAGTTATGTCGTAGAATTTCCCCAACATTACATGTAATCATTAACTTTATAATTAAATAGCAATTGTAATGTAAGCCAGAAAAATTCAGCAACTGTATTTCTGTCCAGAAAACTGGTTACCTTTATGAATAAGAGCCATGCAAAAATAAGTAAAATTGAGTTTGCCTATATTGTTGATGTGACAGAGGTATATGGCAATACAAAAACAATGGATAATCTACACCTTGCCTCCAAAATTTCGAATGCAGATAGTGACTCCATGGGACATATTGCTCAGGATCTGACACATGGGAGCTAAAACAATGATTTTCATCCGGTGGTCAGTGGGAAATTAATGACCCTCAGAAATTGTGGTCTAAATGGATGCCACTCTCTCATAACAATTAGAACAATATAAATAACTATAAAAATTATTCTCAGTAACATTGATTTCCATTACTGCTACTCTTTTATATTCTTAAAATGTACATTAAGTGATAAATGTTTTTAAAGTATGCCTATAAAATAAATGTTTTTCTTAGGATAAAATGGGAAGACAGTTTTATTTTTATACCATGTTGAGGCTCAGGTTTTTTGATATTGCTTTTTGGAATACAGGATATAATAACTAGAGAAACCCTTCTAGAAACTTCTTGAAGGAGTTCTCTTGTGGCTTAGCAGATTAAGGATCTCACATTGTCACTGCTTGGGCTCTGGCTACTGCTGTGGCAGAAGTTTGATCCCTGGCCCAGGGAACTTTCACATTCTGTAGGCATGGCCAGAAAACAAAAGATAGAAACTTCTTGAAAAATTGTCTTTCTTTGCTGACAAGAGGTAGCTTGATTTACTTGCTTGTTGAATTTGTAAAATTATTTCACTGATGAATTTCCTATGGCTATTGCCACAGGCTGGGTGGCTTAAACAACAGAAATGTATTTTCTCACAGTTCTGGAGATTAAATGCCCAGGATCAAGATGTTGGCAGGATTGGCTCTTTCTGAGGGCTGCGAAGGAAGGATCTGTTCTCTCTTTGGCTTGTGGATAGCCATCTTCCTTCTGTATCTTCACATCATCTGCCTTCTGCATGTGTCTGCATCCAGAGTGCCTTTTTTCATGAGACTATCAGTCATATTAGATTAGGGTCCACTCTGATAACCTGATTTTAGCATAAAGAGGGTAAAGACCCTGTATCCAAATATGGTGACTATATTTGGGCATTAATCATTTAATATTTGGAGTTCCCGTTTCGGCTCAGTGGAAGCATTTCTGACTAGTATCCATGAAGATGCGGGTTCGATTCCTGGCCTTGCTCCCTGGGGTTAAAGATCTGGTGTTGCCATTAGATTTGGTGTAGGTCGCAGATGTGGCTCAGATCCCACATTTCTGTGAAGGCTGGCAGCTGCAGCTCCGATTCCACTCCTAGCCTGGGAACCTCCATATGCTGTAGATGCAGCCCTAAAAAAGCAAAAAAAAAAAAAAAGTCAGTATTCAATTTTGAATTCAGCCCATAACACAGGAATTTTCCTCCCTCTCTCCCTTCCTTCCTTCCTTTCTTTTTTTACTTTTTTCCCTCTTTCTATTTTAAAAAATGTTTTGGGGGCTGTACATATCACCAAGCACATATTAAGAAATATATGTACCTCTGTGTTAGTTTGCTAGGGCTACTGTAACAAAATAGCAAAACTTGGAGTTTTATATAACAGAAATTTAATTTTTCGCAGTTCTAGAGGCCAGAAGTCCGCAATCAAGGTATTCACATGTTTGATTTCCTCCGAGCCTCTCTCCTTGGCTTGCAGATGCCCACCTTCTTGCTGTGTCCTCGAATGATCTTTGTATATGGGTGCACACACGTACATACACAGATGAACGCACATGTCCTGGGTATCTACATTTCCTTTTCTTATAAGAACATCAGTCATATTAAATTAGGACTCACCCTAAAGACTTCATTTTTTAAATTTATAGTTAGGATACATATGTGTGTATACATATGTGTATAATATATATAATATATATACATATGTGTATAATATATATAATTTATATAGTATTATATAATATGTAATAATATAATATATACAACACACATATATATTATGTATAATGTAATATATAATATACATATGTGTATTATATATAATATATAATGTATATGTTAGCTCTTCTATATATATAATATCTATACATATGTGTATAGATATGTGTATAATATATATAATTTATATAGTATTATATAAATATATAATATATAACATATTATATATAATGTAATATATAATATACATATGTGTATTATATATAATATCTATAATATATATGTTAGCTCTTCTCTAATATATATGTGTGTGTATAATATATATCATTATATTATGGTAATAATATATCATATTATTTTCCATTATGAATTTTTATTACTCACTTGAAAAGTATGTGTATTCTGCTGATTTTGGATGGAATGTCCTATAAATATCTATTAAGTCCATCTGGTTTAATGCTTCATTCAGGGCCTGTGTTTCCTTATTGATTTTCTGTCTGGTTGATCTGTCCATTGCTGTAAGTGGGGTGTTAAAGTCCCCCACTATGATTGTGTTATGGTTGATTTGTCCTTTTAAGGTTATTAACAATTTCCTTATATATTGTGGTGATGTTGGGTGCGTAGATATTTAATTTTTTATATGTTCTTCTTGGATTGATGCTTTGATCATTAGGTAGTGATCTTCCTTGTCCCTTAAAATATTCTTCATTTTAAAGTCTATTTTGTCTGCTATGAGTATTGCTACTCCAGCTTTCTTTTGATTCCCATTTGCATGGAATATTTTCTTCCATCCTCTCGCTTTCAAGTTGTATGTGTCCCTAGAAGTGAAATGGGTCTCTTGAAGACAGCATTATATATGGGTCTTGTTTTTGAATCCATTCAGCCAGTCTATGTGTTTTGTTTGGGGCATTTTGTCCATTAACATTTAAGGTAACTTGATAGGTATGTTCTTATTGCCATGTTATTAATTGCTTTGGATTTGTTTTTGTTGCTCTCTTTTCTTCCCTTCTTTTCTTGATGACTCCTCTTCTGGTTTGATGACTATCTTTAGTGTTGTATTTGAGTTGATTTTTCTTATTTGTGTATCAATTTTAGATTTTTGGTTTGCAGTTATTCTGAAGTTTTGATGTAAGAGTCTATATGTATATGAGATTGTTTTAAGTCGTTGGTCTCTTAATTGCAAGTGCATTTCCAATGTCCCACATTTGTACCCTCCTCTTCTCACGATTTCTGATTTTGGTGGCGTAATTGTGCATGGTTGATTTTGTATCTTTACCGTATATATACCGTTACTGGTGAGCCTTGTCATTTGTTGTATTTTTGTTTCCTGTTGCTGTCTTTTCTTTTCTGCCTAGAGGTGTTCCTTTAGTATTTGTTGTAAAGCTGATTTAGTGTTGCTGAATTCTCTCAGCTTTTGCTTATCTGTGAAGCTTTTGATTTTGCCTTCAAATCTGAATGAGAGCCTTGCTGGGTAAAGCAATCTTGGTTGGAGGTTTTTTCTTTTCATCATATTAAATACAGTTAAATATATCATGCCAATCCCTCCTGGCCTGCAGAGTTTCTGTTGAGAAATCTGCCAATAACTTTATCAGGGTTCCCTTGTATGTAATCTGTTTCTTTTCCCTAGCTGCTTTCAAGATTTTCTCTTTGTCTTTAGTTTTGGTCAGTTTGATTAATATGTGTCTTGGGGTGTTCCTTCTTGGGTTGATTTTATATGGTACTCGTTGAGCTTCCTGGATTTGAGTGAATAGTTCCTTTCCAATATTAGGGAAGTTTTCAGCCGTTAGCTCCTGGAATATTTTTCTGTCCCCTTCTCTCTCTCTTCTCCTTCTGGCACCCCTATAATACAGGTGTTTGTGCATTTAATGTTGTTCCAGAGTTCTCTGAGACTCTCTTCATTGGTTTTCAATCTTTTTTTTCTTTTCTGTTCCACCTCCGTAATTTCCACTAATCTGTCCTCCACCTCGCTTATTCATTCTTCTGCCTCCTGTATTCTGCTGTTGACTGCTTCTAATGAGTTTTTTATTTCAGTTATTGTATTTTGCAACTCTTCTTGTTTAAGTTTTGTATCTTGTATCTCTTTGCTCAGTGTTTCCTGTAAGTTATCCCTCTTTGCCTCCAGTTTATTTCCAGTGTTTTGCATCATCTTCAGCACCAACAGTCTAAGGTCTTTTTCCTGGAGGCTCAGAATCTCCTCATCACTTAGCTTATTTTCTGGGGTTTTTTCTTTCTCCCTCATCTGAGTTATAGTTCTCTGTCTTTTCATTTTTATAGGTTTCTGGTGTGGTGACCTTTTTACAGATAATAGAGTTGTGACCTCTCTTACCTCTGGTGTCTGCCCCCCTTGTGGCTGAAGTTGGTACTGGGGCTTGCTGTAGGCTTCCTGATGGGAGGGACTGGTGCCTGCCCACTGGTAGGTGGGTCTTATTCTTCTCCCTCTGGTGGGTAGGGCTTTGTCTCTGGGTGAGATTAGAGGTGGCTGTGTGCCTGAGGGGTCTTTAGGCAGCCTGTTTCCTGATGGGTGGGACTATGATCCCACCTGGATTGTTGTTTGGCCTGGGGCTTCTCAGTGCCAGTGAGTGGGCCCAGATTCTCCCAAAATGGCTACCTCCATAATCGGAAACTCCCAGTGCTTCCCTCTCTCACTTCCCCCCTTGGCAAACATAACTCTAGTCTTTTTATCTGTGTGTCTGTTTTTGTTTTATAAATATGTTTATTTGAGTCATATTTTAGATTCCATGTATAAGTGATATCGTATGTTATTTGTCTTTCTCTTTCTGACTTCACTTGGTATGATAATCTTTAGTTGCATCCATATTGCTGCAAATGGCATTATTTCATTCTTTTTAATGTCTGAGTAATGTTCCATTGTGTATACGTTCCACTTAATCCATTCATCTGTTGATGGACATTTAGATTTCTTCCACATCCTGGTTATTGAAAATAGTATTTCTGTGAACATAGGAGTGCATGTATCTTTTCAAATTATTGTTTTGTCTGATTATATGCCCAGGAGTAGACTTGCTGGATCATATGGCAACTCTATTTTTAGTTTTTTTAGGAATTCCTCCCTATCATTTTCCATAGTGGCTATACCAGTTTACACTTGCACTAACAGTGTGAGAGGGTTCCCTTTTCTATATACCCTCTCCAGCATTTACTATTTCAGACTATTTAATAATGGCCATTTGACCTATTTGAGGTGGTACATAATTGCAGTTTTCTTTTTTTTTGCCTTTTTATCTTTTCAGGGTTGCACCCATGGCATATGGAAGTTCCCAGGCTAGGGGTTGAATTGGAGCAACAGATGCCAGCCTACACCACAGCCACAGCAACACAGGATCCAAGCTGCATCTGCAACCTATGCCACAACTCATGGCAATGCCATGATCCATAATGCACTGATCAATGCCAGGGATCAAACCCACGTCCTCATGGATATTATTTGGGTTCGTTAATCACTGAGCCATCATGGGAAATCTTCATTGCACTTTTCATTTGCATTTCTCTAATAATTAGCAATGATGATCATCTTTCATGGGCTTATTGGCCATCTATAAGATATTTTTGGACAAATCTCGATTTCGGTCTTCTACCCATTTTGTGATTGGGTTGTTTATTTTTTTGTTATTGAAATATATAAGCTGTTTATATATTTAGGGATTTTAAAAAATCTTTTATTTACATGTGTATTTTTTTCTACTGCACAACATGGTGACCCAGTTACACTTATATATGTATACATTCCTTTTTCTGACTTTACATCTCCATCATGAATGACTAGACAGATTTCCAAGTGCTACACAGCAGGATTCCATTACTAATCTATCCAAAGGCAACATCTGGATCTATTTAGCCAAAGCTCCCCGGCCCTCCCACACCCTCCCCTTCCCATTTGCAACCACAAATCTATTCTCCAAGTCCATGATTTTCTTTTCTGTGGAAAGATTCCTTTGTGCCATATTTTATATTCCAGATATAAGTGATATCATATGGTATTTGTCTTTCCCTTTCTGACTTACTTCACTCAGTATGAGAGTCTCTAGTTCCATCCATGTTGCTACAAATGGCATTCTTTTGTTCTTTTTTTCTGTCTGAGTAGTATTCCATTGTGTATATATACATGAAATCTTAATCCAATCATCTGTCAATGGACATTTGGTGTGATTCCATGTCTTGGCTATTGTGAATAGTGCTGCAATGAACATAAGGGTGCATGTGTCTTTTTTAAGGGGAGTTTTGCCTGGATATATGCCCAAGAGTGGGATTGCTGGGCATATATCAATAAGTATTGCTGATATTAGAACTATCATATGATAGTTCTATGTATAGTTTTCTAAGGTACCTCCCTCCACACTGTTCTCCATAATGGTTATACCACCTTACACACCCACCAATAGTGCAGGAGGGTTCATTTTTCTCTACACCCCTTCCAGCATTTGTGATTTGTGGACTTATTAATGATGGCCATTCTGACTGGTGTGAGGTGGTATCTAATGGTAGTTTTGAATTGCATTTCTCTAATAATCAGGTATGTTGAGCATTATTTCAAATGCTTGTTGGCCATCTGTATATCTTCCTTGGAAAAATGTCTATTTAGTTCTTTTGCCCATTTTTCAATTGGGTTGTTGGCTTTTTTTGCTGTTGAGTTGTATAAATTGCTTTTATACTCCAGAGATTAAGCCCTTGTCAGTTGCATCATTTGAAAGTATTTTCTCCCATTCTGTAAGTTGTCTCTCTGGTTTCCTTTGCTGTGCAAAGGCTTGTCAGTTTGATTAGGTCCCCTTGGTTTATTTTTGCTCTTATTTCTGTTACTTTGGGAGACTGACCTAAGAAAACATTTGTAAGGTTGATGTCAGAGAATGTTTTGCCTATGTTCTCTTCCAGGAGTTTGATGGTGTCTTGTCTTATATTTAAATCTTTAAGCCATTTTGAGTTTATTTTGGTACATGGTGTTAGGGTGTGTTCTAGTTTCATTGATTTGCATGTAGCTGTCCAGGTTTCCCAGCAATACTTATTGAAAACACTGTCTTTTTCCCATTTTATGTTCTTGTCTCCTTTGTCAAAAATCAGTTGACCATAGGTGTCTGGGTTTATTTCTGGGTTCTCTACTCTGTTCCATTGGTCTGTCTGTCTGTTTTGGTACCAGTATCACACTGTCTTGACTGTGGCTTTGTAATGTTGCCTGATGTCTGGGAGAGCTATGCCTCCTGCATGGTTTTTGTTCCTCAGAATTGCTTTGGCAATTCTGAGTCTTTTGTGGGTCCATATAAATTTTTGGATTGTTTGTTCTAGTTCTGTGAAAAATGTCATGGGTAATTGGATAGGGATTGCATTGAATCCATAGATTGCTTTGGGTAGTATGGCTATTTTTGCAATATTAATTTTTCCAACCCAGGAGCATGGGATATCTTTCCATTTCTTTATATCTTCTTTAATTTCCTTGATTAATGTTTTACAGTTCTCAGCATATAAGTCCTTTACCTCCTTGGTCAGGTGTATTCCCAGGTATTTGACTTTTGGGATGCAATTTTAAAAGGTATTGTGTTTCTGTATTCCTTTGCTAATATTTCATTGTTAGTGTACAGAAATGCAACTGATTTCTGAATGTTAATCGTATATCCTGCTACTTTTCTAAATTTATTGATCAATTTAAGTAGTTTTTGGGATGAGTCCTTAGGGTTTTCTATGCATAGTATCATGTCATCTGCATACAGTGACAGTTTTACCTCTTCTCTTCCTATTTGGATGCCTTTTATTTCTTTTGTTTGTCTGATTGCTGTGGCTATGACTTCCAGTACTATGTTGAATAACAGTGGTGAGAGTGGGCATCCTTGTCTTGTTCCTTTAGGAAATTAAGCCCTTGTATTTTCATTTTGTTTATTGTTTCCTTTGGTATACAAGAATTTATATGTCTGATTAGCCCCCATTTGTTTATTTTTGCTTTTATTTCAGCAGCCTTGGGAGACCATCCTAAAATAAAAACATTGGTAGAATTCATGTCAGAGAATATTTTGTACTATATTCTCTCCTAGAATTTTTGTGATGTCTTGTCTTATATTTAAGTTTTTAAGCCATTTTGAGTTTATTTTTGTGTATGGTGTAGGGTGTATTCCAACTTCATTGATTCACCTGCAGCTGCCCAACTTTCCAACACCACTTGCTGAAGAGACTGTCTTCTCCCCATTGTATAGTCTTGCCTCATTTGTCAAAGATTAATTGTCCATAGGTGTATGCGTTTATTTCTGGACCCTCTATTCAGTTCCATTGATTCATATGTCTGTTTTTATGCCAATATCACACTGTTTTGATTATTGTAGCATTATAGTATTGTCTGAAGTCTGGGAGAGTTGTACATTCAGCTTTGTTCTTTTTCCTCAGGATTTCTTTGGCAGTTCTGGGTCTCTTATTGTTCCATATAAATTTTAGGACTCCTTTTTCTTGTACTGTGAAAAATGCCATGGGTTATTTGATAGGCATCATGTTAAATCTGTAGATTGCTTTGGGTAGTGTGGCCATTTTAACAATATTAATTCTTCCAGTATAAGAGCCTGGGATTTCTCTCCATTTCTTTGAATAATCTCCAGTTTCCTCTATTAATGATTTGTTGTTCTTAACATATAAGTCTTTCACCTCCTTGGTAGGGTTTATTCCTAAGTGTTTAACTTTTTTGATGTGATTTTAAAAGAGGTTGTTTATGTTCCCTTTCTTAAATTTCATTGTTTGTGCAAAGAAACATAACCAATTTTTATGTGTTATTCTTGCATCCTGCTACCCTGCTGAATTCATTTATCAGTTCTAGCAGTTTTTGCATGGAATCTTTAAGGTTTTCAATATATAATATCATGTCATTCGCATATAATGACAGCTTTACCTTTTCCATACAAATTTGATTATATTTTATTTCTTCTTCTTGTCTGATTGTTATGGCTAGGACTTCCAATACCATGTTAAAGGGAAGCAGTGAGAGTGGCCATCCTTCTCTTGTTCCAGATTTTAGTGGAAAGGCTATCAGTTTTTCACAGTTTAATATTATATTGGCTGTGAGTTTGTCAAAAATACCTTTTATTCTGTTGAGAAATATTCCCTCTATACCCACATTCATAAGGGTTTTTGTCATGAATGGATGTTGAATTTTATCAAATGTTTTTTCTGAATCAGTTGAGATGATCATATGGTTGTTTTCTTTTCTTTTGTTGTGTGGTGTATCGCCTTGACTGATTTGCATTTGTTGAATCATGCTTGTGGCCCTGGAAGGAATCCAACTTGGTCATGGTGTATGATTTTTTATGTGTTGTTGGATTCAGTTATGTACTGAATCCTAGAGTGTGTTCCATGTGCACTTGAAGAATGTGTATTCTGCTGTTTCTAGATGTAATGTCCTAAAAATACCAATTAAATCTAACTGTTCTATTATATTATTTAGTTTCTCTGTTGCTTTATTGATTTTCTGTCTTGAAGATTTATCCATTGATGACAATTTTTCCCTTTATGTCTATTAGTATCTGATTTTTATATTTGGGTGCTCCTATATTGGGTATATATTTATTGCAATTTTCAACCTTGTTTGCCATTGATTTTATATTTCTTCTTTTCTTCTTTTTCTTTTTACTTTTGTGGTTTTGATGATTTTCTTTTGTAATATGCTTATTTTTTCTTTTTCTTGTTTTTTGTGAATCTGTTAATTTTTTTTATTTGTGGTTGCCCTGTTTTTCACGTATGTTGACCCTTTCCTATATCTGCTTGCTTTTAGACTGGTAGTCATATAGGCTGAACACATTCTAGAAAAAAAATTCTGCATTTTTTTTTACCCTCCTCCCCTACATTTTATGGTCTTGATGTCCTCTTTTACATCTTTTATGTTCATCCTTTTGAAGTTCATTGTTGTTATCATAGCTTTCAATTTTTTTTTAAATTTTTCAAAACTCTGTGTGCTGGCTTATTTAAGTGATGATTTACTTTCTTTTTTCTTTTTTTTGGTTGGATGGTCTCCTGTTGTTATCTGCTTGAGTGTATTTTTTTTTTCATTTTTTGCGAATGCAATATTTGGTTTTGGCTTGTGGTTGCCCTGTTTTTTAAGTATGCTAACCCCTTCCCATAATTGTGTGTTTTAGCCTGATGGTCCTGTAAGTTCAAACACTTCATTACTATATTAAAATTAAGAAGAGAAACATACAAACAAAAAGGGTTATTTACTTCCTAATATCCCTTGCCCACATTTTATGGTTTTGATGACTCTTTTTTATTTTTTTCTTTTTAATTTTATTTTGTTTGAAGCATGTTCATGATTAAGTCTGTATGCTGGCTTATTTGAGTGACTGCTCTCTGATTGCGGTTTCCTCTGTCCTAGTTCTTCCTCTTCCTCTTTTTTTTTTTTCTTTTCTTTTTTCCTCCCTTTCCTTCCTTTCTTTTTGGTTTAGAGAAGCCCTTTCAATATTTCCTTTAACCTGGGTTTTGTGTTGCTGTATTCTTTAAGTTTTTGTTTGTTGGAAAAAATTTTTATTTCCCCTTCTATTTTAAATGGTATTCTTGCTGGATAGAGTATTCTAGGTTGCATATTTTTTCCTTTTAGCACTTTAAATATCTCTTGCCATTCCCTCCTGGCCTGTAGTGTTTCTGTAGAGAAGTCAGCTGATATTCTTATGGGGGTTCCCTTGTAGGTAACATTCTGTTTTTCTCTTGCTGCCTTTAGGGTCCTCTCTTTATCACTAACTTTTGCCATTTTTATTATGATGTGTCTTGCTGTGGGTCTATTTGGGTTCAGTTTGTTTGGGGCCCTCTGTGCTTCTTGTATCTTGAACCCAGTATCCTTTCGATTTGGGAAGTTTCCAGCGATAATTTCTTCAAATATATTTTCCATCCCCTTATCTTTTTCTACTCCTTCTGGAATTCCTATTATGCGTAGATTGGCCCGCTTTATATTATCCCATAGGTCTCTTATATTGCTTTCCAGTTTTTTGATTCGGTTTTCTGTCTGTTGACCGGATTGAGTGATTTCCATTATTCTATCTTCCATATCACTGATTCGTTCTTCTGCATTATTCATTCTGGTTTTTACTGCCCTTAGTTCAGTTTGCATCTCTGCAAATGAATGTTCTAGTTTTTCTTGGCTCCTCCTTATATTTTCTAGTTCCTTTCTGAGGGTATCTGCATTACTGTTCATATCTTCTCTTAATTCCTTCAGTATTTTCACTATTTCTCTTTTGAACTCCAGGTCTGTCTGACTGCAGAGATCTGTTTCATTGTTGACTGTTTTAGGTGAGTTCTCCTGTTGGTTTGACTGGGGGTGGTTTCTCTGCTTCTTCATCTTGCTTGTTGTTTTCTTTCTCCTGAGGGAGTTGTACTCTCCGTTATCAGGCAATGTTTGCCTTGTCACTGCCATGGAATATTTCCTGAGGGCTGGCGTTGTTGGTCAATCTTTTTTGAGGCAGTGTGGCTTTTCTGGAGTGTTGATGGGGCTAACAGTGTTTCTTTGAAGCAAAGGAAGACTTCCTGAGGGCAGACAGGACTGGGAGGTCCACACCATGATGGTAGCAGATTTCACTTGGTCATGCAGAGCTTGCTCTGGTGTTTTTAGGCTGTGGGGTTCTTGCAGGGGGTTGGCGGTGTTGGGCAGCTGTTCCTCAGGAGTGTAGCAGCCCCTGGGAGCTGGAGCAGCTATCTGGGTCACTGAGAACCTAAGAGGCTCTTCCCTAGGGCAGCCCAACTCAGAAGGATGGCCTGAGAGTGTAGGCGGATCTTTTCACAGTCTGGCCGAGCTGGTTGCAGCTTTTCTGGGCTGCAGGGGCTCTTCTAGGGGGCTGGTGGTGCTGAGCAGGTATTCCGCAGGAGTGGGGCACCCCCTAGGGGCTTGGGCGTGTAGCAGGGCCACTGGAAACCCTAGAGGCTCCTCCCCAGGGCAGCCCGACTCAGAAAGACCGTCTGAGATCTTTTCCTGCTCGGCCAAGCTTGTTGCAGCTTTTCTGGGCTGTAGGGGGTCCTGCCTGGAGGGGGCAGTCCTATACAGCTGATCCACTAGGGCACCCCCTGGGGGCTTGGGCGGGTAGCAGGGCCATTGGAAACCGAAGAGGCTCCTCCCCAGGGCAGCCCGACTCAGAAAGACCGTCTGAGATCTTTTCCCGGCTCGGCCGAGCTTGTTGCAGCTTTTCTGGGCTGCAGGGGCTCCTGCCTGGAGCTGGCAGTCCTATGCAGCTGATCCACTAGGGCACCTCCTGGGGGCTTGGGCGGGTAGCAGGGCCGTTGGAAACCGAAGAGGCTCCTCCCCGGGGCAGCCTGACTCAGAAAGACCGTCTGAGATCTTTTCCTGACTTGGCCAACCTTGTTGCAGCTTTTCTGGGCTGCAGGAGGTCCTTCCTGGAGCTGGCAGTCCTATGCAGCTGATCCACTAGGGCACCCCCTGGGGGCTTGGGTGGGTAGCAGGGCCGTTGGAAACCGAAGAGGCTCCTCCCCGGGGCAGCCTGACTCAGAAAGACCGTCTGAGATCTTTTCCCGGCTCGGCCGAGCTTGTTGCAGCTTTTCTGGGCTGCAGGGGCTCCTGCCTGGAGCTGGCAGTCCTATGCAGCTGATCCACTAGGGCACCTCCTGGGGGCTTGGGCGGGTAGCAGTGCCGTTGGGGATCCAAGAGGCTCCTCCCTGGGGCAGCCCGACTCAGAAAAACCGTCTGGGAATTGGGCAGATCTATTCACTGCCTGGCTAGGCTTGTTCTAGCTTTCTGGGCTGCAGGCCTTTTCTCGGGGGCTGGTGGTGTTTGGTGCTACTCTGCAGAAGTGTAGCCCCTCCAAAGGGCAAGCAGGCCTGTGCAGGGACAGCCCCTGCAGTGGTAGGCTTCAGGCAATTGTTGAGGCCAGCCCTCCTGGATGGCAGGCAGCCCCAGGTTCGGAGAGAGCGTAGGGGGTGGTGGGGGTGGGGGGAGTGGATGCACTGGGAAGCACAGCTTTCAGCTAGCTAGCGGGCCTGTAAGCTTGCTGTAGCATGGGGAGTATTCTATGGGGACCCACCCCTTCTTCTCTCCCCTCCCCAGCACGGGAGCAGACCAGGCTCTTTTCCCAGGTTCCCTCTGATGCGGCTTTCCACTTCCCCACCCCTAGAGTATTGCTCCCTTCCTCTGCGACAGCTTTGTTTTCTAGTCTCCCAGGCAGTCTCTGCCCCATCAAATGGTTTCTAGACCTCCCAAGCAGTTTCCACTCTGCCCCCCCCCCCAGCCTGGGGACTATCCTCTGGAGCCTAGGTCTCGGTGCCCAGCCCCCACCCAGGCGTCCCCCGGCCCTTTCTCGGCGACTAACCTCTGGAGCCGCTGTCTCGGTGCCCAGCCCCCACCCAGGCGTCCCCCAGGCCCTTTCTAGGGGACCAACCTTCGGAGGCGAGGTCTCGGTGTCCAGCCCCCACCCAGGTGTCTCAATTTTTGGTGACTGTGCCCGTAGTTCAGATGGTCCGTTCGGTTCTTGATCTGCTTTTCCGTACTCCAACTTACTGCTGCACTCTTCTCTGCATCTGGAGATTCCTCCGGTTCGTTTGATCTTTCCCCCATGTAGGTGACTTTCCAGGGTGAAGGATCCTTTTCTCCTCCGCGGTTCCCTTTCGGGAGCGCCCGTCCCGCTCGGATTCACCTTCTCTCACTCTCCTCTTTTCTCCCGTTCTGCCCCGTAATGTCACGAACTTCTTGCCGTTATTGGAGTTTAGGTTCTTCTGCCAGCGATTGGTTGCTGTTCTGTGCGAGTCATTTATTCTGTAGATGTGCTTTTTTGTTGTTGTGTTTGTGGGAGAGGGCGAGCGTGTCCCTCTACTCCTCTGCCATCTTGTCCTCTCTCATGATTTACTTTCTAATTGTGATTTTTCTCAATCTTCTATCTTCTTACTTCTTTCCTATTTAGAGGAGACCTTTCAATATTTCTTTTAGAATGAGTTTCGTGTTGCTGTGTTTTTTGTTTGTTTGTTTGTTTTGTTTTGTTTTTTAGTTTTTGCTTGTCTGAGAAATTCCTTCTCTCTCTTTCCAGTCTAAATGATAATCTTCTTGGGTAGAGTATCTTAGATTACAGTTTTCCCTTTCAGGACTTTGAATATATCTTGACACTCCTTTGTCACCTACAGTGTCCCTGTAATCAGCTGATAGTCTATGAGGGTTCCCTTGTAATTAACTCTTTGTTTTTCTCTTGATGCCTTTGGAATCCTCAATTTTTAACTTTTTCCATTTTTATTATAATACAGTGTTTTGTAGGTCAGTTTGGTTTATATTGTTTGGGACCCTCTGTTTTTCCTATAGCTGGATATCTGTTTCTTTCTTTAGGTTTGGGAAGTTTTCATAACTTCTTCAAATACATTTGCAATCCCCTTTTCTCTTTCTTCTCCTTCTAGGATCCCTATTATGCATAGATTGGCATGCAATATATTACCCCATAGGTCTCATATTACTTTCGTTTATCTTTTTTTTTTTTGTCTTTTTGCCATTTCTTGGGCTGCTCCTGCATCATATGGAGGTTCCCAGGCTGGGGGTCAAATCGGAGCTCTAGCTGCCAGCCTACACCAGAGCCATGGCAATGTGGGATCCAAGCCACGTCTGCAACCTACACCACAGCTCACGGCAACGCCAGATCCTTAACCCACTGAGCAAGGGCAGGGATCGAACCCACAACCTCATGGTTCCCAGTTGAATTCGTTAGCCCCTGAGCCATGACAGGAAGTCCTACTTTCATTTTTTTTTTAATTTGGGTTTTTGTCTGTTGTTCTGATTGGTGATTTCCAGCATTCTATCTTCCAAATCACTTGTTTGTTCTTCTGCAATTCTGCTATTCATTGCCTTTTGCTCAGTTTTCGTCTCTGTAAATGAATTTTCTAATTTCCTTGGCTTCTCCTTATAGTTCCTAGTTTTCTTTTACAGGAATCTGCATTTCTGTCAATAGCCTTTCTTAATTTCTTCAGTATTTTCATCATCATCTTTTTGAACTCAGTGTTTATTAGAATGAAGAAGTCTGTTTCACAGCTCTTTCAGAGGAATTCTCTTGATCTTTTGATTGAGAGTGGTCCCTCTGCTTCTTCATTTTACCTGTATTTCTCTTTCTCTATGAATTTAGGAGAAACAGTTATCTCCTGTGGTCTTGAAGGGCTATTTTTATGTGGAAATACCCCTATGTAGCTTGCATGGGTTTGATATTTTTGGTGTGGGTGCACGGGCTAGTATAAATGCCTACCACTTCTTTCTTCAGTATATACTGGCCATTGTCCCTTTGATAGGAGGTGTGACTGGTATTGTGGTGATCACAACCTGCACGAGATATTCAGTGGGGCCTCCTCTTTGTTCTGTGGTTGTCACTGCCCTATTAGGGTCAGGGTCTGCTCCCTAGTTATTGGAGTAGAAGCCCCCAACAGTTGTTTCTGAAACAAACTGTAGTTGTTTCTGAGTTGCATTTCTGAGCTATGATGTGAGGTAGATGGGATTAGAGTGTTCCAAATAGGAGAGGAGTCACTGAGTGTTCTTCCACTGGAGCTGATCATTGGTGAGTATGCTTTGTTGTGTCAACTTTCAGCTGTTTTGTGGGTTCACAAAATAAAGTATACTTTTGTTGGCACTGCCCTTGGCCCTACCTCAACTGTGGGAATTCTAGCCCTGGTGACTCTGAAGCATTGTTGTCATAAGGTCACCACCATAGATCCACTGAAGTCAGTTCCCAGGACTGCAGTAGTTGTGCACCTAGGCCATCTGTGGGAGCTACAGAGGCAGCTCGGACCCTGGCCTGGCCCAGCCTTCACATGCCCATGGCCACAAAGCCCACAGCTGCTAAGGCCAGATCTGGCCCAGCTGCAAGAGCAGCTGTTTTCTGTTTGGATGTCCTGAAGGTGCTGAATTTACAAAGCCAGTAACAGAGGTATAAATCTGAGGCTTGTGCAATTGCAGGGAGAGATTTCAGCCCTGCTTCCTAAGTCATGAGGCCTCTGGGGCTGTGGTTTCAGCCCTACCTCACTGATATCTGTTCCCAAGACCTGCTGAGGCAGCAGTTAGGGTGGGAGCTGACTGAGGTGTTAGCTGGGGTGTGCTCTCCTGGAGCCTTTGGAGGCAGGTGTGGGAGCATGAAGAAAAAGGCTGCTATGGCAGCCCCACCCTCCATGCATTACTTAACAATGGTGCTTCATTTCTGTGGTGGCCAGGGATTTTTCTGCAAACACTACAAATTGTAACAATACCACACTCCATCCTCTTTAGGTTCTTTGCACAGCCAACAGCAATCCTCTCCCCAGGTCTGTCCTCTAAACCCTTAGTTCCAGCACCCAGCCCCAACTTTTACCAGAAGATGTACCAGTGGATGCATGTCATAGATTAGGATGCAAAGGGTGGTGGCACAGACCATCTGCTAGGTCTCTCTCTGACCTGCCTGCCACAGGTTGCTTGAGTTCCCTTCTGAGTCTGAAGCTCCCTTTCTGTCCCAGCAGATTGCCCCACCAGTGAGGGGATTTCCCCAGGTGCAGGAACCTCTCCTCTCCTTCAGTTCCCTGTCCTGTCCTGCTTACTCTGTTTTTCCCCATTTCATCCTACCTGGTTAGGTGGAGCTCTTTTTTGTCCTTTCAGGTATTTGAGGTTGTCTGCTAGTGTTCAGTAGATGTTCTATGAGAATTGCTCCATCTATAGATGTATTTTTGATGTGTTTGTTGGAGGAAGTGAGCTCCACATCCTACTACTCAACCATTTTGATTTTACAAACATTCTTTTTAATCCTTACAACAAGGCTTCAGTCAAGACATGATCCCCACCCAAGGGAAGACAGAATTGAAATGACAAGTGCTTTTCAGAGTTGAGAGTCACATCTTGGCATATCAGACTAAGAATTCCTTGCTCATTTTTCCTTATACCAGATTGACACCTATATACTCAGATCCTTGATAGGCAACCCATGGCCATTCCAAATTGTATGATCTAATTTGGGGAACATTTTCCTGTTTGGAATGGAAAAACTGAGGCCCAGAAAGAACCAAACCCAACTTGGCCCCATCTATCTCCTCTACTTTAGTAATCCGTCATCCAAAGCAATTAGTCTGTGGTAAACTACAGTTGCTTCAGTCAGATATGGAGGTTTGCAGCAGGGAGCTTTGTTGATGGGAATTAAATAGGCAATTTTCCATATAAATTTTAAAATTGTGCTATGGCTACTGCCAAGAGAAAAGTGGGTGATGGGATAAATCATACCTTTCAAAGTAGGTGGGCTATGGGTGTTAATATTAAAGATGTTGGCACATATCTCAATTTGCACTGAAAAATCCTCTTTAAGAGGAATTTGGGGACAGTTAAGTAGTTTACAGGATCAGTCAAGAAAAGCTGAATCAGCCAGCTTCAGAAGAACCAAACCAAAAAAACTTCCTTCAAAGGCTCAGTGTTACCAGCAGGAAGTTGTGATAGATGCAGTTAATCTAAAGGCAAAAGCACTGTTGGTGATATAACTGGATGCTTATGTGAACCTCCAGATATTTCTTTTCTTGATCCCCAAAAAAGGTATCACTAGGATTTCCTGTCATGGCTCAGCATTAATGAACCCAACTAGGATCCATAAGGATGTGGGTTTGATCCCTGACGTTGCTCAATGAGTTGCTAAGGATCCAGCATTACCGTGGACAGAGGTGGCTCTTGCGTTGCTGTGGCTGTAGCACAGGCCAGCAGCTATAGCTCCAATTGGATCCCTAGACTGGAAACTTCCATATGCCACAAAAAAAAAATTATCACTTTCCAATGCAGGAAATGTTATTTGTTATACCATAAATGTTTTGCACAGCAATAATGAATGATTGCATTAAGAAGGTTATCTGTAAGAGCCCAGTACCACCAAGTATAGACTAGATCATAAATGTGGTCAAACCTCTTCAGAATGCCTCTGAGTTCTTTATTTCTTCCAAGATGGGCTTCCAGTGCCCTCGTGATAACTCTGGGTCAGAGCCCTCAGACTACCCTCTCACAATGAAGTCCTTAACTTCATATCCTTGGTCTTGAGGAAATTTTTTCATCTTGATGTGTCTGATACTCCTGATCCTACCTAATTAGTTTTTTTAAGTTGGAGAGTTGTAACCATCTGATATGTGACCACTTCCAGAACATATGCAGTTTGACCCAATATTTCATTGTTTTCAGGCCCCAAGAAGGACTTCTAGGAGAGAGATAATGGCCTGGGGAAATCTTTCCTCTCTTCAAACCACATGTGTTTTCCTAAGGTTACATGTATTATTCAGTGAATTTATCCATCTGCCTGCCAATCTATCTATCTATCATTTGTCCATCTGTCTGTCTGTCTGTATCTATTTATCATCTATCTATTAAAAAGCATTCACAAAATACAAAGGGCTGGCAATCTCTGGGTTTTCTGAGAGAGCAATTGGTCCTCTCTGATGTTAAACCTTCTATGTGCAGAAAGAACATTAGCTTGTGATATTTCTTCTCTCTACCTTTTTGGTGTGGGAAGACAGCTCATTTTAGAAATGATTTCTCAGCATTTACATTTTTACATAATCAAAGCCTGTGGTATCCAGTTTTATTACTCTTAAATATTCATTCATTCCTATGTACTTATCAATAAAATACATAATTACAAGTTTTTACTTATCTTAATGACCAGTGTTTATCATGCCATTATGCTTAATCTTTTTCAACTATATCATGTAACAACTGGCAGATATAGAGGAACAGACTTTTATATTAGTTTTCCTGAAGTTCATGCATAAAATTACCCACTAAAGATTGCATTTTCTACACCTAGTAGTAATCAAATTTTATTTGAAATATGCCCTTTGGAGTGGAGCCCATTTTCATATTTCTCCAGAAGTTACTTAGCAGGACACTCTCTAGTTAGCATTTTACCTCTGTGGTTAATAACACCTTAACTTATTTTATTATCATTTACTTATCAAGCACAAATATGTGTCATTCAGGTATTCAGTGTCTATCTTAATTTCAAATGAAAGCTCTCATTTTTCCAGAGGCTATATCATATCATTCCTTTATTACGAATCCTCAAAAAGAAATATACTGAAGGCTGTCTTAAGTACAAATATCAACACAAATTTGGGACTTGATCGAGGTGATGGTTGTATACCATTGTGAATTTATTACATGTCATTGAGTTGTATGTGTTTGCATTAAACACATTAAAAATGGTTTATTTCACATTTTGTGAATTTCACCTTAAAAAAATCAACACAGAGATAGAAAAATCTCTGAGAGGCTCATCTCCCTCCTTTATAAAAGAACCTTATGTAACTCCACTAGGTTAAGTGTATATCCAGGCCACAGAAATTATTTTGAACCTGCAGTTCTAAGACAGATTAGGTCAGACCTTACATAAAGAAGTTGTAGGCAAATCAAATTGTCACTGAATTCTTAAATACCACATCACTTGTTCTCACTGTGATAAATTATGTGGCCTGGTTCCCAAGATTCATTGTAAATACTGACCTATCATCTTTGTTTTTAGAGGTCCCTGGAGAGGAATTTTTTTGTTTTTTTGTTTTTAACATTTAGTGGCATTTTCTAATATTTTACTCTGACCCACAAAGTTTGTGAGACTCAGTTAAATCTCTCCTTCAGCTTTTAATATCCATGTCTTTCTTTAAATTCTCAATAGGAATAGATAACAACTGATCTGAGTCCAGCAGACACTTCAGTATTTTTGCTATTCTTCATTCTCCAAATTTCATAAGCTTTTCTTCAAAGTTTTTTTGACAAATTTTAAACCATCTCTATCATTCCCTTCTTGCCTATTTTCATTATTTCCATTTCATATATCATTTTGTAGATTCTAACCTAGGTATAATTTTTACCCAGATGTATCATGGAAAACTAATTTCTTCCTCTAGCGTATCCTCTTATTCTCTAGACACATATTAATACCATCAAACACCACTGGTGCAGGAATTAAAATGTGCATTTACATCCATACCTCATTTGTTCTCTGTCAGCCCTGTGCTCTTTACTTATGATAATGGCACTAATAACATATTGTTTTGTTGTATTCTGCATTACAATTCAGTTTGAATTCAGAATCTTTAGTTAATAACCGATGGTTCTTATCTCTTTGAAATGTTTTCAATTCTAGGTGTTTGCTATTAAAATTCACTTTGTATCCTTCATCCTGGCACTTCTCTTTTTGAACTCTTTTATGCTATTTCCAAAATATCCAGTGACCTGAGTCCTAGCTGAAAAGGCCGATCCTCCAATGGCTTATTCAGATGAAAAAGAGGGTGTTCTTCATGCATGGCTTTGAGTACTACCAAAATATAGCAGAACAAAGACTGGGGGCAAAAACAGGAAGTAGGTGAGGACAGTCCAGGTGGTTTGCAGGTCAGAGGCCTAGTCAGGGACTTCGAGTTGACACAGAAACCATATGGGAACTCTGAGTATGGAGAATGAAACTCAAATACAATTATTCCAATTCCCTTACTGTTTGGGAGGAAAATTTCTGAGGTATGATGTATTCATTTGCTGTTGCTACTGTAACAAAATATCACAGAGCAAGTGGCTTATATGATAGATATTTATTTTCTCACAGTTTTGGAAGTTAAAATCCAAGAGGAAACCATACTTGTTGGCAGGTAGAGTTTTGTCTGAGGCCTCTCTCCTTGGTTTGCAGAGGCTGCCATCTTGTTGTAGCCTTATGTCATCTTTCCTCTGTGTGGACAATGCACATGACAGATTGCATTAGGGTCCACCCTAACATGCTCATTTTAGCCTAATCTCCTCTGTAAAGGCCTTGTCTCTAAATGCAATACTGTTTGCAGTGTTTTCCTGGGAAATTAAGGACCATTTGCAATACTGACTTAATATCACTCTTTACTGGATACTTTCCCTTCCCTGATTCACATCCCAACTCCTTAGGTGTTCCCTGTGCCTTTCCAAACTTCCACTTAATTCCTTTTTTCAGGGTCAACTTTTGTGGGGACCCAAATTTAGGGCAGATACCAAGGAAAAGACATCACAGTGCTGCAGAGTAACACAAAGACCACCAGCCCAGCATCAGATGAGCTGAATTCACTCTAGCTTCACATCCTGGCCTTTCTGTCCTCAGGCTTTAAACCTCTTTAAACCTTGGTTTCCTCTTCAGTAAAATGGAGGTGATAACAACGTCGGCTTTTTAGAATTTTTTTAATTCCTAAATTAGACAATGAATATGATGTCACAACGTTATTTTTGAATATCATTATTACCACCATAACACATAATTATCTGTCCTAAGATAATTCTATTTTAATTTGGACAATCAAATTTAAATCTATGAATTTTTATATCACATAAGGCAGTGTAAGGCTAAGTTTCCAGTGAATGACCATCGTGGTCATTGCTGAAAATATTAAATAACAACAGGATCCGGCATTGCTGTGAGCTGTGGTGTAGGTTGCAGATGTGAACTGGATCTGGTGTTGCTGTGGCTCTGGCATAGGCTGGCAGCAACAGCTCCAATTAGAACCCTAGCCTGAAAATGTTCATATGCTGCGGATGTGGCCCTAAAAGGACAAAAGACCAAAAAAAAAATTAAATTCAATAACAACAGATTCTAACTCAATCCAAAAAGCTATCCTGAGCACTGGATCCATTTACTTCACTGGTATGTATTATTCATTTGCTGTGGAAGAGGAAGTATGTATAAGAAGTTGCTCCTGGAATCAGAGCTTATGAACCTGCTCGGAGCATAAGACATGAACACAAATGAGTGAAATCAAAAGCAGCAGGTGCTAAGTGCTAGACTGCTAAGTGAGTAAACTTCTTACAAACTTAGAAAGTTGTTCAGGTAAACATTAAGAATGGTGGTGTGTTCTGCCCTCAAGTAGTCTGTCATTAGACATTGGGTTAATCTATTATTAAAATTAATAAATAATAATAATAACAATAAAAATAATTTTCCTCAAACCAAGACTTTTTTTTTTTTTGGTCTTTTTTTTAGGGCCACACCTATGGCATATGGACATTCCCAGGCTAGGGGTTGAATTGGAGCTACAGCTGCCAGCCTGCACCACAGCCACAGCAATGCCAAATCTGAGCTGCGTCTGCAACCCACACCACAGCTCACAGCAATGCCGGATCCCCAACCCACTAAGTGAGGCCAGGGCTTGAACCCGCAACCTCATGGTTCCTAATCAGATTCATTTCCACTGCGCCACGATGGGAACTCCTCAAACCAAGACTTTTAAAATCAGTTTTATAAAATCACACTGTGGAAATTCAGCACTGAAGAGGAACCCATGAGCCATTTACTAGCCCATTGGTTGTCAACATGACATTTCACCCCACTTCACCCTAGTGGTACCATGAGTGGGATGGTTTGGGCTATCATGATTAGAGATAGGGAAGCATAAGTGGGTGGAATCTAGAAATACTAGACACGCTACCCATACTGCCCGACAAAGAACTCTCCTGTCCCCATCCTACCCACAAATCTCCCCACCTCCCCACCCTCTGTTAACTAGGAAAAAAAAAGGGATACTCACATAGGACAAGAGATTTTCCACAGTATTCCAGGTTTAGTATTCATATTATAGACAGTGCTATCCAACAGAAATTTTGTTGGGCCACAAATGCAAGCCACATGTAATTTTGAATTTGCTAATAGTTACATTGAAATATTTTAAAATTGGTGAAATTAATTTAATAATATATTTTATTCAACCCAAAATATACTACATTATTGTTTCAATATATAATCAATATAAAATTATTAATGATTTTTTTACGGGTTTTTTTTTGTACTAAGTCTTCAAAATCTGTTCTGTATTTACACTTGACAGCATATCTCAATTCAGACTAGCCGCATTTTAAGTGCATAAACAGAGCTACCTGGAGCTATTGGCTTCCATATTGAAGCTCGAGGAGATTCCGTGTGCTTTTCTAAACCATCTTTGTCCTTCTTACAAGATGCATGTCGTAAGCAACCAATTGAAAGACCTCAGTTGACTCCATCTACTATTCCTGTCACTATATCATAGAAAGAAATGAGGTGGTCTGACTGAATGTGTTTTTCAGAAAGCCAAAGCCATGTAAGTTATTATTTTGAACCTTTTCATCTTCTAAGCAGTTGAAAATTGATTTCTGGATAAGTCACTTGAGTATTTCTTCCCCAGGGTTGAAGCTAAATTGATCATTTTATAATTTGAGGCTTAATTTTTTTTTCTGAAAAATACACAACCTTTTTGCCATTTGCCATAATTGCTTTCATTATTTCATTTCATTATTTATTATTACCTAAACATGAATTTCTAGCCTTTTGTCAGAATTTTATTTAACTCGGCTCTTATGGCTCTTTTTTTTTAAAAAATAATAGTTTGCCTACATTTCCCTTGCTGAAACGTCCATAAATATTCCCACATTTCCTCCAGCTAATAAAACTGTTTCCTACCCAATTTTTTGCAAGATCAGTTTTACATGTCACTAAGTTCTTTCTGGCATTCTCTAATGCTATATTGAATATAACTATTTTGTTCATTCTTCCATACTTCTCTAGAACTTGGTTATTAAGTGATAAAACATTTTGCTTGGGGTATTGTATAATTATTTTTCACTAATATTTTCTTTCTGCTTGACTTTGATAAAATTACCATTGAGGTAAAAAAACAAAAAACCATAAATATACATCTAATATTTGTATTTCAAGTACAATTGAAATTTAAATCTGTAAATATAGCAGGTCATAGATTTTAAAATGTACCAAGCCTGTATATCAATGACTTAGATTAGGAAAAAGAGGTAATCATATCAGCTTTTCCAAAAATTTTTAAGAGATGATGTATCCACATTTTAGTTGGAATTTGGTAAATTTTTGGCCTGAAAGTAGACAAGATAAACAGACATTTGTAGTCCATGCATTTTTTATCAACTTCTCCTCAACCAAAATACAATAGAGAATTATATATTTCAAACATTGGATCTGTATGTCTGCTTCTATTTAAGCTTTTTGGCTGAATTTTCTGTAGAGGTCTAGATTGTAAGTATTTTAGGCTTTGTCAACCCAATGGTCTCTGTCACAACTATTCCATTTGCCTGTCATTGTAGCATGAAAGCAGCCATAGATAATATGTAAAGGTATAGGCTTGACTGTATTCCAGTAAAACTTTATTTATAAAAACAGATCTCAGGCTGTATCTGGCTTATAGGCTATAGTTTGTTGACGCTAGTTCTAGATATTCTAGAATCACTCACTTTACATTGACTTCATAGACTAGCCATTTGCTTTCCCATCAAGATTCTGGCATAATGTTGCGTTGTTACACTGAGCTTTGAATACAGAAAAGACAGGTTCACAGACCACTAATTCTCTTCTGACTGTAAAGCTATATTTGTTGTCTTTATTTTCCTGCTACATGTATAATAAAAATCATTTATACCGCTGTTTTTAAAGCAAAGTGTATCCAGTGTTTACACTGAATACGTTTTATTTGAGTAGCTTCCATAAAACCACACCTTCAGCTTTGGCTGAGGCTTCCTGACTTCTGGCCCTTAATTTTTATGTATTTCCCACCTCAAGTTTATTTGCTGCATGGTGAATACTCCTAAATTTTCTGACTTACACTGTAGTGTGAAAACAGACCTCCAAGGAGAATAAACATTTCTCCATAAAAGTCTAAGGATAAATTTATGATGCCATTGCCTGAAATAGACAATTGCCAGATAAATGTGGCTACAGCCATCACCACTGAAACAATGAGGCCAATTTGAAGAGCTTTGAGTAGTAGAAACTAAATATGATGCTTTTGAAATCCTGATTTGAGTAAACACACCAAAACAAATGCAACGTAACAGCCAGAAGTTTTCAGTGACAGAAAAGTCGAGAAGCTGCTGCAGAAATGCTTTCCCCTTGCAGATACTCTGATTGTCACAGTCGTTAAGTGGCTAAGTTAGCATTGCTATGGGAACTATAACTGAAACTTGACCTTTGATACATTTACGTATTCAACCCTAACATTGTATTAACAGGCTTTTGCATTTACCTTGTGTTTGTAAGTGGCTATGTTTTAGGGTTTCAAGGAGATTAACTTGAAAAGCTCCTTTGGGAGAGAGAAAGCAGAAGGCCTGATTACTTTCAGAATCTCATCCACTCCTAGCAGGAGTGTTTGCTTCTGGAGAATCAGCATATAACAAACAATGCATTCTGAGGGTAGGCAGTGAATTCTCATAAAGAGACTGCTCCTTTGAAGTAAATAGTGGACTCTTATTTATCAGAAAGTCAGTTGCCTGGCTATTTGTATTGGTTGGTTAAAACTTTGCACAGCTTCTAAGTAGATGGATTTCCTGTGGCTTTTCAGAAAGTGAGAGAAGAAAAGCAATGGTCCAGTGAGTAGCCATGAATGAGAAATACCATTATTAATTCTTTCACCTTCTCCATTACATCAAATTTTAAAATGGGTGAATCAACACACTGTTGGTAATTCCTGTCATTGTTTTGTTGTTGCACGTCCACAAGTTAAATCAATTAAACTCTCTTTTATGATTAGATGAATTTGAATATTCCGAGTAAGTATGAACCATCAGGCTCATGAAATCCCTACAAGTTTTCAGAGTACCCAAACTGAAAAGGACTCACATTTGCTAACTTTGAAATGAAGGGGTTAACATTAATGAAGTACTTCTTGTGCTGGTACAATGATGGATACTTTATGTATGCAAACTCATTTATTCCTCACAGCATTCTCCATGGGATAGACGGGGTTAACAAACTTTCCCCAGTCACACAGTTAGTAACTGGTGAAGCCAGTATTTGAACCTAGTTCTGAATAACTCTAAATCTAAGAATTCTTTTATAAAAAAAATCTATGTTTTGCAAATTTCTAGTTCAGCAAATAATACTTATAATATTTTTGTCCAATAGCTCAAAGTTTCCATAAAATATTGACTTTGTTATTTCCCCAACAATTTGGATATCCTAAAAAGTCAACATCTAGATTTACTTGAGTGAGGTTCATTTATTGAGCGTCAAATTTTATAACAATTAATAAAGCATAAGGGTTTTGTCAAAATAAAGTGAAAATGGAAGTGGAGATACTTGAAATAATTTCTATATTCTTAAATTTGTTGAGGTTAGTTTTGTGCCCCATATGTGGTCAATCCATGAGAATTTTCCATGTGCACTTGAAAAGAATGTATATTCTGATTTTTTTGGATGTAATGTCCTAAAAATGTCAATTTGGTCTAACTTTTCTATTGTGTCCTTTAGGATCTCCATTGTCTTATTGATTTTTCTGTCTAGAGGATCTGTCCATTGATGTGAGTCGGGTGTGAAAATCTCCTACTACTACTGTATTTCCATCAATTTGTCCTCTTATGTCTGTGGAAGTACAACCCAAGAGAGAGTCAAAACAGAGGCCTTGGTTCCTTGACTGGCACTCTTTTCCCATTTATATACATTCCTATAAGTTAGTGTCTGCTCCACAGATACTAAGAGTTTTTGGTTATGTATTTCTAATAACAAAAGGGTTAAAATTCTGATATTTCTATTTATGCAAATTTTTAAACTTGGCAGTTATAGCAGGGGGTCAAAATTTGGCTGTATATTGCCTTTTAAAGTACACTAAAGTGTTTTAATATGCAATGTAATAGAGTCAGATTATTCTAGGTTTTTAGTGCATGATTTGAACCTTTTTTTCCCTCTTCTACATTTTCTTTTTTTTTTAATTAATTTATTTTTTCCCACTGTACAGCAAGGGGATCAAGTTATCCTTACATGTATACATTTTTTCTCCCACCCTTTGTTCTGTTGCAATATGAGTATCTAAACATAGTTCTCAATGCTACTCAGCAGGATCTCCTTGTAAATCTATTCTAAGTTGTGACTGATAAGCCCAAGCTCCCCAGCCCTCCCACTCCCTCCCTCTCCCATCCGGCAGCCACAAGTCTATTTTCCAAGTCCATGATTTTCTTTTCTGTGGAGATTGAACTTACCGTTAGTAACAAAGCATCTAAGCTTTCTTATCAGCTTGCCCAGATGGAGAAGAGGGAGGAGTAAGACATAAAGCTGTCTGTAATCAAACACCAAATGATGGAGTCAGACAATTGTGTTGGGCCCAAAAAAGATTGTTGAGTGGACATAAAACTAGTGCTGCATGCACTGAATACTCTTGAAATGGGTCCTACAAAATATAGTGGTGAAGTCTAAGCAGAATCCTGTCTTACAACAGCACAAGCCCCTCTGGCTTCTAGAATGTCAGGTTTTTATGTCTCTGTCTTTTGATCACTGTTGGGGAAAAAAAAATTGTTCTTCTGCTCATGAGATTTTCCCTGAAAACCTTTGATATTAAAGAATTTGGTAAGTTTCTTGACCCAGTCCTTCTTGATTTTTAGCCTGAGAATCAACATATCTTTTTTGGCAATTTCTTCAGATCAGAAACAAAACAAGGACTTAATAGGGAGTTCCCGTGTGGCTTAGTGGAAATGAATCCAGCTAGTATCCATGAGGATACAGGTTCTATCCCTGGCCTCCTCAGTGAGTTAAGGATCTTGCATTGCCATGAGCTGTGGTGTAGGCTGCAGACACGGCTTGGATCCCACATTGTTGTGGCTGTGGCATAGGCCAGCAGCTGCAGCTCTGATTTGACCCCTAGCTTGGGAACTTCCATATGCCATAGGTGCAGCCCTAAAAAAGCAAACAAAAACAAAAACAAACAAAAAAAAACAAGGACTCAATAAACTTTTAAAACAAACTTTTTTTAAAATTAGCTACATTTTGGGGGGATATGCCGGTGGCATGCAAAACTCTAGGGCCAGGGATTAAACCCATGCTGCAAAGGCGACCTGAGCCCCAGCAGTGACAATGCCAAGTCTTTAATCTGCTGAGCCACCAGGAAACCCCTAATTAACTGCACTAAAAAAAGTCTGTATTTGAAATTATGAAATGCAGTTTCCAGCCTTATGGTTTAATTATACCCCAAACTAATGGAGAGTTAACTTCCTCTGATCTCTATAGGTGTTCATTTAAAAGAAGATATGTTCCATCATAAGGCTCTGTTTATGATAGTATTCAAACAGATACAGCCCAGATATCAGAATTCTGAACAAAATAAAATCTCAGACTTAACGCAAGACAATTTTTATAATCCCAAAACTCATCTCCCTTGTTTGTATGTGTACAAAATAATTGATATAGCTTAATGGTGACATTAAGTATACTTCAAATAGATGTGGCATTGCTGCCTCTTTATAGCTGCAACATCTGTGTACTTTCAAAATAACAAACTTTTTTAAAAGACAGAAAAAAAATGAAGAAAAAATATGCTTGGAGAGTTTCTTTTTATGCTTACTCCTTTGAAATAGCTTTGTGTAAAGCCGGTTTGTATTTCTCTTTCATTATTCTTTTAAAATTAAACATCATAGCACCTTCCCTTTAAGTTTTATCACCAATGTCCATAGCTTTTTCATAGAAGGCAAAGGCTTTAGAGTATTAATGCTCTAAAGTAATTTGTCTCCTTTTTAAGATTAATAAAGAAAAACCTGAAGCATAAAAGTGTTAGGTATCCCAATGAAATAATGATGCAGTCAACCCTACACTTCCATCTACATGGTTAGAAAAAGCAGAATAATTTTCAAATCTAAAAATATGTCCTGCATCGCAGCCACTATTTTTTTTCTACCCTACCTCCTCATGCTCCTTAACTTTGCTGATCTTTCAGAAGAATTTGAAGTTCCTAATTTCTTCTCTTTCCTTTCTTGTTCACCTGTGCATTCACCCATCTACTTGCCAAATATTTATTTTAAGTAGCAGGTGGTATAGATACAAGGATAAAAATCATATTCCTCTTCTCAAGGTACTCAAAGTGTAAGAGGAAAGACAGATTTGGAAACTATTGCATTGTTCCGGAAGTAAAGACCACTGTAGTTCCAGAAAAAGCCATTGACCCAGTCTGAGGGGTTGACTGGGCCTGATAAGGAAACCCAATGCGGAGTTTCTGCTATGGTGCAATTGGATTGTCAGCATCTCTGCAGTGCCAGGATGCTGGTTCAATCCCTGGCCCAGCTCAATGGGTTAAGCATTGCCACACCTGCAACTAAGATCTGACCCATACTCCCCAGGGATGCCAAAAAAGAAAAAAAGAAGGGGGGGGGGACCAAATGTAATGTGTATGACTAATGTGTAGGGGAGAAGTGGTAGACATTAAAAATGGAAAAGCATGCTGATGCCAGCTCACCTACAGTGCTTTCTTATATACCACAGTTGGGCATCCAGATTGTATCATGAATCACATTAACAAGATATAAAAATCGGGGAAGCCTTAATGAGAGAGTGACATGGTAATAGTATATGCCAGGATGCCAAGATGGGAGTTATGAGGAGGCGCAGTGGACCAGATTGACAGAAAAATGGCAGGTGATTAGAGGGAGCCAATGAGAGGTCCCAAGAAGCTGCACTAAGAATGTAGAAAGGACCTACAAGGATGAGGTTAATTGAGGCAGAATCTCCAGGATTCATAGATTGATGTTTCATGGGGAGTGAGTGAGATAGAATTCTTGCATTTTGGCCTAAGTTACCAGGTGGTGATTGGTGGTGTGAATCAAGGTTGAGGATCAGTTAATCTTTTTAATATGTTATGTTTTTGGTACCACTGAAACATCTGAATAGAACTGTGTAAAACCCAATTAAAGATGAATCTAGGGCTCAGGAGGGAAACCTGGTCGTGGATAATATAGAGCCATATAGGTTGTGGTTGAAGCTGCATGTGTGAATGAGGTCATCAGTATCTACATTTAAAAAGGTAATGATAATAATAAAGGGTCTAAGGTGCCCTCCAAGGGAAGTACTGCCATCCTAGGAGCCAAACAGAGGAGCTTCTAGGCCATATTGTGCCTTTGTATGAGTCAGAGGACACCTTTACTGCCATCAGCCAGAATGTCATTGTAATGAGTTTATAAATGTATGAAGTCTTCAAGGTGAATGGTGCCCCTGGAGCCCAGCAGTGCACAGCCTCCCCTTGTGTCTAGAGGAGAAGTAGATGCTGAGATGGAGACTGAGAAGCAGATAAGAAGAAACCAGGTGCATGGTACAAACCACAAGAACAGGGTTTCAGGGTGGAAAAGTAGGCAACACCACTGCACCCACCAACTGTGACTCAGAAATCAAAAATCAGGTAGTTGTGGTCTGAAAGTTTCCACGAAAGCTGGTTGATCTTAATGAGGGCACGTTCAGAGGAGTGCTCAGCTCTGGATCAGTCAGTCTCCTCCTAATTTTGGATGTTCTCCCTCTGTGCCGTCTCTTGCAGATGCTGTTGACCCAGCTGCTGTTCTGTTTCCACCCTCTCTGCCTTTGGATACCCCATACATTATCTTCCTGTCCCATGCTTTTACTTTGCTTTGAGAGCTTTCTCTCCTCCTGTTTTGGTTCTTGATACATTTTTATCTTGTTTTCATTCCCTTTACCTTTCACAACCACTATCATCTCCACCTGCCCCAACACACTCAGTTACCCTTAAGGGCTTAAAAAAAAAATCAATTTCCGTCACAATTGTCATAGACATATACCACCCTTTAGATGTACTTATGAGCTTTAATTTATATTTGAATAACAGATGCCTTCTGAACAAAGGATAAAAGGGAGGATGAGGTCTTCCTCATATTATCATCTTTTTGGATAAAGAAACTTATCGACCATATTTTAGATAGTCATACCAAACCATCTGGCCTCTTAAAAATCAAATGAGATTTCTACTATATTCACCTATACATAGGCTGGAGTTAGGGGCATAAGTAGAGATCAAGAAATAGACTCATCAAGAGTCTAATGTCTATTAAGTGAGACTTAAGATGAATTGGTTATTCATAAATTACATGTTTAATGGAATCATTCATATTTTTTTTCTTTGTGAATACTGACTTTGATATACCATGGTCAACTTTGAGTTCATTATTTCACTAGAACTATATTCAGTAGTGTAGCCACATCTGGCTATTTAAAATTAAAATTTAATTATTAAAATGTATTTATTAATCTAATTCATTGTGTTGGATACCTTAAACTTATATAGGGCTGTATATCAATTATACTCCAAAAAACTGGAAGGAAAAATTTAATAATTGATGAATTAAAATTAAGTAGAATTAAATTTTAATTAATTAAAATTAAATAAAACTAAAAATTCAGAACTTGTTACATTGACCAGTTTTAAGTGCACAGTAGCCACATATGGCTTGTATCCATCATATTGGACAGCACAGGTATAGAACACTTGTTCATCATAGAAAGGTCTTTTAGACAGTGCTGCTACGGAATAGTATTGATTGTTCCTGTTGGTTTCCCAGTTTTGGGGACGACATTGAAAAAATAAGTGAGTCTCTCAGCAATAATAGTTAATTTATATTAGATTACATAGAGGATTTTTGTTTGTTTTGTTTATTTGATATAATAATTAAAGAAAATTAAGAAGGGGAACTTTTTTTTTTTTTGTCTTTTTAGGGCCACACCCACAGCATGTGGAGGTTTGCAGGCTAGGGGTCTAATTGGAGCTGTAGCCACTGGCCTATGCCACAGCCATGCCAGATTTGAGCCATGTCTGTGACCTATACCACAGCTCACAGCAACACCAGATCCTTAACCCACTGAGTGAGGCCAGGGATCGAACCTGCAACCTCATGGTTCCTAGTCAGATTCATTTCCGCTGTGCCATGACAGGAACTTCAAGGGGAACTTTCTTCCAATCAGCATCTTTAGTGTTCCAAATATTTTATACTCACTATCTTAACAAATCCACTAATCCTATAGTACTATTGTCATTTTACAAATGAGGGATATAAAGTCAAGGGAGGGTAAATGGTAGAATCACAATCCAAACTCAAGTCTGTCTGGTCGCAAGTCCATTATTTGATACCTTCCAAAAACCACCATATGGTTGCATTTTCTTTTCTCCAAGTAAAGTAACAATGGGCATCATGATGTATTCTGATGGTAATGGTAGAACCTTCAAGACCCTTCTGAAAAACTATTTGTATTCTCAAATGAACATTTATTTACTTCACTAAAGAATATGTTAGTAGTCATGTACTCATACTCTTTTAAGGACTTGAGAGATTCATTTATTTTCTTACCGTCAAAAACCAAGTTGTGACAGGAGCTCTCAGTAACATTGTGGTGAAACAGTGATGCCAAATCCATTCTAGATATATCTTCATGGACAATCTGAGAAGCATAAAAGCAATAAATCTCAGTAAGACTTTTCCAGAAGATGGATACTTTTTGGTTAAATTACTCATTAGACTCTGAGAATTCATAGAGGCAAGATAGTATAAATAATTTCTTGATTCATTTCATTTTATTTTATTTTAGATTTTTTTAATTACCCAAATGAATTTATCAATCTGTAGTTGTATAATGATCATAACACTCCAATTTCACAGGATTTCCATCCCACACCCAAAGCACTTCCCCCCACCCCCCCAAACTGTCTCTGCCAGAGACCATAAGTTTTACAATGTCTGTGAGTCAACATCTGTTCTGCAAAGAAGTTCAGTCTGTCCTTTTTTCAGATTCCACATGTTAGTGAAAGCATTTGATGTTGGTGTCTCATTGTATGGCTGACTTCACTTAGCATGGTAATTTCTAGGTCCATCCATGTTGCTAAAAATGCTGGTATTTCGTTCCTTTTAATGGCTGAGTAATATTCCATTGTGTATATGTACCACATCTTCTTGATCCACTCCTCTGTCAATGGATATTTAAGTTGTGTCCATGTCTTGGCTATTGTAAATAGTGCTGCAATGAACATCGGAGTACATGTGTCTTTGCGAGTCATGGTTTTCTCTGGATAAATGCCCAGGAGTGGGATTGCTGGATCAAATGGTAGTTCTATTTTTAGTTTTCTGAGGAATCTCCATACTGTTTTCCACAGTGGTTGCACCAATTTACAATCCCACCAACAGTGTACTAGGGTTCCTTTTCCTCCACACTCTCTCTAGCACATACTGTTTGTAGACTTTTGGATGATGGCCATTCTGGCTGGTGTAAGGTGGTACCTCAGAGTGGATTTGACTTGCGTCTCTCTAATAATGAGTGATGTTGAACATCTTTTCGTGTGTTTCTCGGCCAATTGTATGTCTTCTTTGGAGAACTGTCTGTTTAGATATTCTTCCCATTTTTGGATGGGGTTGTTTGTTTTTTTTGGTATGGAGCTGCAGAAGGTGTTTATAAATTTTGGAGATTAATCCCTTGTCAGTTGATTCACTTGCAAATATTTTCTCCCATTCTGTGGGTTGTCTTTTCGTTTTGTTTAGGGTTTCCTTTGCTGTGCAGAAACGTGTAAGTTTGATTAGGTCCCATTTGTTTATTTCCATTTTTATTGTCAATACTCTAAGAGGTGGATCTGAGAAGATATTGCTGTCATTTATGTCAGAGAGTGTTTGGCCTATGTTTTCCTCTAAGAGTTTTATAGTATCTGGTCTTATACCTAGGTCTTTAATCCATTTTGAGTTTATTTTTGTGTATGGTGTTAGGGAGTGTTCTAATTTCATTCTTTTCCATGTGGCTGTCCAGTTTTCCCAGCACCACTTATTGAACAAGCTGTCCTTTCTCCATTGTATATGCTTGTCTCCTTTGTCATAGATTAGTTGGCTGTAGGGGTGTGGGTTGAATTCTGGGCTTTCTATCCAGTTCCACTGATCTATATTTCTGTCTTTGTGCCAGTACCATACAGTTTTGATGACTGTTGCTTTGTAGTATAGTCTGAAGTCCAGGAGCCTGATTCCTCCAGCTCCATGTTTCTTTTTCAGGATGTCTTTGGCTAGTCTGGGTCTTTTGTGCTTCCAAACAACTTTAAAATATTTTGTTCGAGTTCTGTGAAAAATGTCCTTGGTAGTTTGATAGGGATTGCATTGAATCTGCAGATTGCCTTGGGTAGTATAGTCATTTTGATAATATTAACTCTTCCAATCCACGAGCATGGCATGTCTTTCCATCTATTTGTGTCAACTTTGATATCTTTCATCAGTGTCTTATAGTTTTCAGAGTACAGGTCTTTTGTCTCCTTAGGTAGGTTTACTCCTAGGTATTTTATTCTTTTGGATGTGATGGTAAACAGGATTGCTTCCCTAATTTCTCTTTCTGCTCTTTCATTGTTAGTGTATAGAAATGATGTTGATTTCTGTTTATTAATTTTGTATCCTGCAACTATGCCAAATTCATGTATGAGTTCTAACAGTTTTCTGGCAGAGTCTTTAGGATTCTCTAGGTATAGTATCATGTCATCTGCAAACAGTGATAGTTTTACTTCTTCCATTCCAATTTGGATTCTTTTTATCTCTTTTACTTTTTTGATTGCTGTGGCTAGGACTTTCAAAACTTTGTTGAATAGTAGTGGCGAGAGCAGACATCCTTGTCTTGTTCCTGATCTCAGCGGGAATTCTTTCAGCTTTTCACCATTGAGAATGATGTTAGCTGTGGTTTTGTCATATATGGCCTTTATTATGTTGAGGTATGGCCTTTATTATGCCCACATTTGAAGGGTTTTTTTTTTTATCAGAAATGGGTGTTGGATTTTTTCAAAGGCTTTTTCTGCGTCTATTGAGAGGATCATATGGTTTTTATTCTTCAGTTTGTTAATGTGGTGTATCACACTGATTGATTTGCAGATATTGAAGAACCCTTGCATCCCTGAGATACATCCCACTTGCTCATGATGTACAATTCTTTTATTGTTGGATGTGGTTTGCTAGTATTTTGTTGAGGATTTTTGCATCTATGTTCGACAGTGAAATTGGCTTGTAGTTTTCTTTTTTTTTTGTGGTATCTTTGGTTTTGGTGTCAGGGTGATGGTGGCTTCATAAAATGAGTTTGGGAGTATCCTTCCTCTGCAATTTTTTGGAATAGTTTCAGAAGGATAGGTGTTAGTTCTTCTCTAAATGTTTGATAGAATTTGCCTGTGCAGCAATCTGGAGCAGGATTTTTTTTTTGTTGGAAGTTTTTTAATCACAGCTTCAATTTCAATACTTGTGATTGGTCCATTCGTCTTTTCTGTTTCGTCTTGGTTTAGTCTTGGGAGATTGTACTTTTCTAAGAATTTGTCCATTTCTTCTAGGTTTTCCATTTTATTGGTATATAGTTGCATATAGTAGTCTCTTATGCTCCTTTGTATTGCTGTGATGTCCGTTGTTACTTCTCCTTTTTCATTTCTAATTTTATTGATTTGAGTCCTCTCTCTTTTTCTTAATAAGTCTGGCTAAGGGTTTATCCATTTTGTTGGTCTCTTCAAAGAACCAGCTTTTCGTTTCATTGATCTTTTCTATGGTTTTCTGTTTCTATTTCATTGATTTCTGCTCTTATCTTTATGATTTCTTTCTTTCTACTAACTTCAGGTCTTGTCTGTTCTTCTCTCTCGAGCTGCTTTAGGTGTAAAGTTCGTTTGTTTCTTTGAGCTTGTTCTTGTTTCCTGAGGTGGGCTTATATTGCTATAAACTTCCCTCTTAGAACAGCTTTTGCTGCATCCCATAGGTTTTGGAGTGTTCTCTCTTTGTTGTCACTTGCTGCTAGGTATTTTTAGTTTCCTCTTTGACTTCTTCAGTGATCCATTGATTGTTTAGTAGCATGTGTTTGTTTAGTTTCCACGTGTTTGTGTTTTTTGCAGGTGTTTTCTTGTTGTTGATTTCCAGTCAGATAGTGTTGTGGTCCGAAAAGATGCTTGATATGATTTCAATTTTCTTAAAGTTAACGAGGTTGGATTTGTAGCCCAGGACGTGATTAGTCTTAGAGAATGATCCATGTGCACTTGAAAAGTATGTGTATTCTGTGCTTTTGGATGGAATGTCCTATAAATATCTATTAAGTCCATCTGGTTTAATGCTTCATTCAGGGCCTGTGTTTCCTTATTGATTTTCTGTCTAGTTGATCTGTCCATTGCTGTAAGTGGGGTGTTAAAGTCTCCCACTATGAATGTGTTATGGTTGATTTGTCCTTTTAAGGTTGTTAGCAGTTGCCTTATATATTGTGGTGAACCTAGGTTGGGTGTGTAGACATTTAAAATTGTTATATGTTCTTCTTGGATTGATGCTTTGATCATTAGGTAGTGATCTTCCTTGTCCCTTAAAATATTCTTCATTTTAAAGTCTATTTTGTCTGCTATGAGTATTGCTACTCCAGCTTTCTTTTGATTCCCATTTGCATGGAGTATTTTTCTTATTTGTGTATCAATTGTAGATTTTTGGTTTGCAGTTATTCTGAAGTTTTGATGTAAGAGTCTATATGTATATGAGATTGTTTTAAGTCGTTGGTCTCTTAATTGCAAGTGCATTTCCAATGTCCCACATTTGTACCCTCCTCTTCTCACGATTTCTGATTTTGGTGGTGTAATTGTGCATGGTTGATTTTGTATCTTTACCGTATATATACCGTTACTGGTGAGCCTTGTCATTTGTTGTATTTTTGTTTCCTGTTGCTGTCTTTTCTTTTCTGCCTAGAGGTGTTCCTTTAGTATTTGTTGTAAAGCTGATTTAGTGTTGCTGAATTCTCTCAGCTTTTGCTTATCTGTGAAGCTTTTGATTTTGCCTTCAAATCTGAATGAGAGCCTTGCTGGGTAAAGTAATCTTGGTTGGAGGTTTTTTCTTTTCATCATATTAAATACAGTTAAATATATCATGCCAATCCCTCCTGGCCTGCAGAGTTTCTGTTGAGAAATCTGCTGATAACCTTATCAGGGTTCCCTTGTATGTAATCTGTTTCTTTTCCCTAGCTGCTTTCAAGATTTTCTCTTTGTCTTTAGTTTTGGTCAGTTTGATTAATATGTGTCTTGGGGTGTTCCTTCTTGGGTTGATTTTATATGGTACTCGTTGAGCTTCCTGGATTTGAGTGAATAGTTCCTTTCCAATATTAGGGAAGTTTTCAGCCGTTAGCTCCTGGAATATTTTTTCTGTCCCCTTCTCTCTCTCTTCTCCTTCTGGCACTCCTATAATACAGGTGTTTGTGCATTTAATGTTGTTCCAGAGTTCTCTGAGACTCTCTTCATTGGTTTTCAATCTTTTTTTTCTTTTCTGTTCCACCTCCGTAATTTCCACTAATCTGTCCTCCACCTCGCTTATTCATTCTTCTGCCTCCTGTATTCTGCTGTTGACTGCTTCTAATGAGTTTTTTATTTCAGTTATTGTATTTTGCAACTCTTCTTGTTTAAGTTTTGTATCTTGTATCTCTTTGCTCAGTGTTTCCTGTAAGTTATCCCTCTTTGCCTCCAGTTTATTTCCAGTGTTTTGCATCATCTTCAGCACCAACAGTCTAAGGTCTTTTTCCTGGAGGCTCAGAATCTCCTCATCGCTTAGCTTATTTTCTGGGGTTTTTTCTTTCTCCCTCATCTGAGTTATAGTTCTCTGTCTTTTCATTTTTATAGGTTTCTGGTGTGGTGACCTTTTTACAGATAATAGAGTTGTGACCTCTCTTACCTCTGGTGTCTGCCCCCCATGTGGCTGAAATTGGCCCTGGGGCTTGCTGTAGGCTTCCTGATGGGAGGGACTGGTGCCTGCCCACTGGTAGGTGGGTCTTATTCTTCTCCCTCTGGTGGGTGGGGCTTTGTTTCTGGGTGAGATTAGAGGTGGCTGTGTGCCTGAGGGGTCTTTAGGCAGCCTGTTTCCTGATGGGTGGGGCTATGATCCCACCTGGATTGTTGTTTTCCCTGGGACTTCTCAATGCTGACTGATGGGTGGGACCAGATTTTCCCAAAATGGCCACCTCCAGAGAAATGTACCCTGCTGAATATTCCCGAGAGCTTTGCTTCCAGTGTCCTTCCCTCACAAGGAGCCACATTCACCCCTGTTTTCCCAGGAGGTCCTCCAAGAACTGAAGTCAGGTTTGACCCAGATTCCTATAGAGACTTTTCTTTGCCCTGGGACCCAGGGCACGTGAAATCTGTGTGCGCCTTTTCTCCCAGTCCCTTGGGGCTCCTGTGCACAAGCCCCACTGGCTTTCAATGCCAGATGCTCCAGGGGCTCTTTCTCCCAGTGCCAGATCCCCACATGTGTGGGCGTTTGATGTGGGGCTCAGAACCCTCACTCCTGTAGGTGAGTCTCTGTTAACCAGTTGGTTTCCAGTCTATGGGGCTTCCTACCCCAGAGGTATGGGGTTGCTTATATCACATAATTGCCCCTCCTACCTCTTGATGTGGCCTCCTCTTTGTCTTCTGGAGTAGGATGTCTTTTTTAAGGTTTCTGTTCCATTTGGTTGAAGATTGCTCAGCCTTTAGTTGTGAATTTTGTTGTTTTTAGGCGTGAAGTTGAGCTCCAGTCCTTCTATTCTGCCATCTTAATTCCATCCCCTTATTTTATTTTTTTAGCTTAAGTTAACTTTAATATTATAAGAAACATTTTTTTCCATCAGTAGAGTCAAATGTACAGTTTCTTATTTCATCCATTAACTTTTTGTGTGTGTCTGTGTGTGATTCATTTTAAAGATGACTTTTGAAGAAAGAACTGATTCTTGATATTTAGTATTCTACAGAGAAGAGAAACAGCTTACAAAACTTAATTTTGCTCATGTTTTGGTTTAAATCTGTGGTCTTTGGTGTGTGTGACATTTCAAAAAGTCAGAAATCTCCTCTTTAAAGCACAGAAAAGTACACGAATGAGACTAACTCTTGCACCACATTGCAATTGTTTTGCCTTTATCATTTTTGCAAGAAAGCAGTTTATACCTGCATCTTACCCTCCTTTGCAAATAACTGTTACCTAAATTAGCTCTTTCCTTGGCTCTTAGGTTCCCAAGGGTGAATTTCCCCAAGATTCAAGCTCCTAGCATGAATCTCAAGCTCCTAGCATGAATCTCAGTGGGAAGGGTCTCCTTACTTTTAGTTGGGCCTCAAGAAAATCACTAAATCATGGTAATTGTTTTAGGTTTATATGACCATCCACCTCTGAGGTTCCTGAAGCCCTTTCAGTTCCCACAGTACTATTTTTACCTTCATGAAAACCATTTGTGTCAGTGCAGGTATAAAGGTTGTAACTGTGTGGGGCCCTGGTCACCACCAGCACCTGACAAATTTCAGAAGACTTTGAGTTAGATAGATAATATGTCAAAGGTAAAATGCAATATTCCAGTGGTATCTCAAGTGGTAAGGCCTAGCTTGATCATGTAATCAATTATTTGACAAACAGCACCATCAGCTCACAGCAGTTTGTTTCTTGGGCATAGCAGTAAATGAGACACCTATCTGTGTGTGAAAAAGAAATGTGTTTGTTTTCCATGTAAAGCAGATCATGAGCTTTTTCACCTAGTTTTTTTGTTTGTTTGTTTGTTTGTTTGTTTGTTTTCCCCCTACTTGTCTTCTCTAAGCCAGGACTAGGCTGGCACTGGAGAGACAATAAGGAACAGCCACTGGCCTCGTGGACCTTATATGCTAGTAGTATATTTAACACAAATGAAACAAAATTGTTAAGCTTTAGTAAGGAAATTTGTATGACCCCAAAGGATGTAAAAATAATGAAGACACATATAAGTGAACAAGGGGTGTTCCAGAGGGCTTCTCTGGGAACATGGCATTTAATCTGACACCTGAAAGAACAAGCATTGTAAACCGGGTTCTCTGCAGAGGGACCATCCTGTGCAAAGTCCCCAAGGTGAGATTATGTAGCTACGTGGCTGCCATAGTCTTTCACAAGATCTTTTCTCTTGATAGAATACCACTGATAACTCCTTTATAACATCATAATAATTATAAATCTTGGGAGTTCCTGTCATGGTGCAATGGAAATGAATCCAACTAGTATCCATGAGGATGTGGGTTCGATCCCTGGCCTTGCTCAGGGGGTTAAGGATCTGGCGTTGCCATGAGCTGTGGTGTAGGTCACAGATGTGGCTCAGATCCTGCATTGCTGTGGCTGTGGTGTAGGCCTTGGCTCTGATTCGACCCCTAGCCTGGGAACTTCTGTATGCTATAGGTGTAGCCCTAAAATGCAAAAAAAAAAAAAATTATAAATCTTTGTTACAGTTTTGTTTTCATGGAGCAGGTTGAGGCTCTCCATTGAATTAGAGTTTTGCAGAGGAACCTACCACTTGGAAGTACTCATTCTTTCAGTCTGTGACTGTCATCCCAGGTACCTGTGATTGGGTGTGGTCATAAAAGTTTATCATTTTACTACGGTCAGGAAATGTTGCTCATTGGTCCTCTGCTAGACCTGAATTGTTATACATATTTTTATAAATAGTGGAGAGAGAGCTGTCAAACAGGCATAGTTTTGTTTTCTCTGGTCTCAGCCAAGAATAAGCCTGGTAATGTTCAGTGTACACAAACCTTCATATACCCTATTATACAAACTTTTGCCCTCTTACCCTACTTATTCTGGTGACCTGAAGGCACAAAATTTCTCCTTTATAGTGTTTATTGAATGACTAGATGAGAAAAAAAAATGAATGAAATGTGGATACCAAAAATCTATGCCATATTTTAAACTCTTGCAATTTTTGATAAGTAGCTTGAGAAAGAACAGCCAAATGATACCAAGAGCTATAGGGAAGTTTCTGAAAAAAAGAGGAAATCAATGAAATGGAGAAAAAGCTGCACCTATGGCATATGGAAATTCCCAGGCTAGGGGTTGAATTGGAGCTTCAGCTGCCAGCCAATGGACAGCCACAGCAATGTGAAATCCAAGATGCATCTGTGACCTACACTGCTGCTTGAGGCAATGCTGGATCCTTAATCCAATGAGCAAGGCCAGGGATGGAACCCACATCCTCATGGACACTAGTTGGGTTCTTAATCTGCTGAGCCACAATGAGAACTTCTGATTCTTTAAATCTGAATACAATGGTATTGGCCAAACACAAAAGGTCTCAACCTATAGGGGAGAACACAAGGCATCCTTAGACGTAAAAGGATGAAATTCTCAGAAGTCTCAGTCTCCAGGAAATAGCAGCTATGTCACACAGCTGAATGTTAAAGGAGGCCACAAGCAGAAAGCTAGAAATCCAGAGCTTACTTACTCTTATTTTCATTTGTCTTAAACAACAACAAAAAAAAAACACTTTGTTTTATTTTTGTGACTTGTGGATACCAAATGTCCATATAAAAAGCTTATTTAAAAAAATCTATTCTCTTTGCTTTGATTAGGGCCCAGGTATAGTATCTTAATGATAGCATCTGGAGGTAGAAGCATAATAAAGATCAAGTTTCTTAAATGGTGCTTCCTTTATTTTTTTATAAAATATAGTTGATTTACAGTCTTCCTCAATTTATGTTGTACAGCAAAGTGAGGCAGTCATACATATATGTACATTCTTTTTTTGCAGAGTTCTTTTGTTGTGCAGTGGGTTAAGGATCTGGCATTATCCCTGCTTGGGTTGCTGCTGTAGTGAGGGTTTGATTCCTGGCCCAAGAACTTCCATATGCTGTGGGAGAAGCCAAAAACCAAAGTGAAAATTTACACTTTGATATTGGCATCCCTGGGAAGTATGTTCTATGGAAGCATATTCTCATCCCATGAGAATGGTCCCACACCACCTGTTATCCTGACTTGTTTCCCAATAACTGGTGAGAATCACCAAAGGCTCCAGCAATCCTTACTCTGTACAGAATTGGATCAAAATCTTTTCTTTCATAACATTTTGAGTCTTGAATCCCAATGACTTCTGTAGTTTACTTGAGCTCTTTCAAATTTTTGCAATGTACCTGTAAGGTCTGACACTCAGAGCATTATGACACTACCTTCAAAAAGTGATACCCAAGTTTGCCTAACACAGATTCTTGCCTCACCTGAACTAATGCCTGTTAAGAAACTGTGCTGACTTTCCTAAACACTGTTTTGTATTCAGTCTGGCATGAGGGCTCAGACCATGAGAGCTGTACCACATGGTACTGCAGGACATGCAGCTCTCCCACAAAGCCCATCTTTGGCAGCATGTATATTAAATCATGGTTTGGCTTTGCTTCAGTGCCTTTGACCCCTTTCAGGCAATCAAGATATTTCTTGACCCCAAACTAAATGGGAAGCACAGTAGGATTCAACTCTCATTGTTTCCACCTCTAATTGGGGGATTAAGACTCACAGAACTTTAAGGAAGGGAAAGAACAGTCAAAGTGTAAAGTAAGAAAAGAAGATCATAACATGAAATGACATTGGCAATCCATGATTGCATGCAGAGGACTGGCATATATTGTCAGTGCAATGGGATTGACAGAGGGCAGAGGCGTGCTTGGATCCCAGAGCAGCTGGAGCAGGTGTCATGGGTGAAGTCAAATTTGATTTGGGCCTGGAATAAGCTAATAGTTCTTAACCTTTCCTGGACATGCCGGCCATCTGTGGAGGTAGTAAAGGTCAAATGAAATGCCTGGATAGGCATAAAGGAGAAGTGAGGATGCCATGAGAAGGAAAAAAATATTAAACAAAGCTTGTTTGGTTGTGGTAAGAAGCTGGTGTGGGAGGAGAAAAAGAGAGAAGGCAGAAAAGTCAGATTTCTGCCGATTTCCTGTGCCAGGCCAAGGGATTTTGGAAATATATTTGGCTCTGGATACTATATTTAGCCATGACACATGACTTTCACAGCTGTACAGAGATATTAGGATTCCTCTGTGTCACATAACTCCTCACTTCCCATTTCCACTCCCTGCTTGGCAACTTAAGGTGGACAAAAAGTAAGTGTAGCTACATGCTCATACTTCACCAGTTTCTCATTCTCTCAGATATAGGACTCTGGCTGTTACTTTGGGAATGTGGTGATTCATACAGAAGTATTGCTGTGTGGAAGTCCCTGAGTGACAGTCAACAGGGGTACCCCAGAGGCAGCAAAGCTTGTGTCTCCCACAGGGTAACCAGGCCACCCTGGGCTCTCCTTCCATTTACCTAGAATAAGGGGACTCGCACTGGTACTTCCTAAATGACACAGATGCTTTCAGACTATGGCTTCGATCTGCTTGCCACTTTTTTTTTTTTTTTCCTAGCTTTCGTCTTTTTAGGGCTGTACCCACAGCATATGGAGATTCCCAGGCTAGGGGTCTAATTGGAGCTACAGCTGCGGGCCTATGCCACAGACACAGCAATGCCAGATCTGAGCCTCCTCTGCAACCTACACCACAGCTCATGGCAACACAGGATCCTTAACCCACTGAGCAAGGCCAGGGATCGAACCCAACACCTCATGGTTCCTAGTCGGATTTGTTTCCGCTGCACCACAATGGGAACTCCCGCTTGCCACTTTGATTTGTTCTCTTGTCTCTCTGCTTCTTTTTCTTTCTTCTTATTTGAAAGGTGTGTGTGGATAAATTTTCTATTGTATTATGGCTTATATTGGGCTGAGGCAGTTTTGGTGGATGAATGAGTGGATTAATAGCTAGCTAGCTGGAGATTTTTCTAAAGAAAGCCACCTCACATGAAGGAAATGGTTCTGTTTACAGCTGGCCTTTCATAAGATTCTTTGCCAATAAAATTCTGTTGGATCTTAAGAGAAGATAAATTTTACACCACTGCATGAATTATTCAGAAACTCAAACACAGCATATTAACCATAAACTCTGCTTATTCATATAACTTCAAAGACTGTTGGAAGTAAGTTTGTGTTTTAACATTAAATGTATTGCCTCATAGCTGACTAGAAACCTGGTGTTTCCTGGATGAACCAGAGCTTTGAGCAGGTTTACAGCCATATATGGGGTCACACACACACACACACACACACACACACACACACACACACACATCCTGAAAGCAACTGAAATGCTTCTTCCTTTGAACTGAAGTTTAAAGACTGTGGGCACTTGTGGTGACCTCAGCCGGATGCTTGGGTTTCTGCCATCTACTCTCTCTCATCTACTTGTCGCTGAATAGCCTCAGGCTAGCTAGGACAGTCTTGTGCCCAAACCTCAGTGATGTGGGGTCTTGAGCCCAACTACTTAGTCCTTGAAATGGGAGAACTAGACCTTTTCAGAAGCCTAGGGTCAAAAAACACTTCCTCTAATTTTTTTGTGTGTAGCTCCTCTTGACAGGATGCAGTATATTGCCCTGAAGATGTCACAATTATTATCTTTTTTACTCATTTACTTTTCTGCTCTCCAATTTTACTAAGAGGCTTACCATGGTTGGTTTTGTTAGAAGAGATGCAGGTAGTAGGAAGAATTTATGAAGAACCCCGATCATGAGCTCAGTGCTGGAGAGAGGAAACAGTCTTTCTGTCATTGTAGCTCTGAAGACAGAATTATAAAATGTGAGCCAATTGGAGAATAAATGAATACTAAAGTGAGAGATTCTTTTTTTATTTTTTTATTTTTATTTTTATTTATTTATTTATTTGCTTTTTAGGGCTGCACTCTTGGCACATGGAAGTTCCCAGGCTGTGGGTGGAATTGGAGCTGTAGCTGCCAGCCTGTGTCACAGCCACAGCATTGTGGGATCCAAGCCACCTCTGTGACCTACATCACAGCTGACGGCAATGCCAGATCCCTGACCCAATGAGTGAGGCCTGAGATCGAACCTGCATCTTCACAGATACTAATTGGATTCCTCTCTGCAGTGCCACCACCGGAACTCCCAAAGTGAAGGATACTTACAACAGCTGCAGTACCTGTTTTGAAAAGGAAATGAGCATGTGCCTTCTGAAACAAGGGTGCTTCTCTGAAACATGAGATGGAACTAATGAGCAGCATGTAATTTCCAAGTAGTGGGAGAAAATGAGTGAAATCGTGGGAGAATGTTCTTATGACAAAATGGAAGCACGGTGTGACAAAATAGAAATGAATGTGGGAAAAGCCATCTGCTTTAGGTGGATTAGTCTGGAGAAGATGCACGGAATCCTCCATAAAGGAGAATAATTCTAGCTAGAAGATAGGCTAGAAGGCTGTTGCAGAAATTCAGGCAGGAGGTAATTCAGACCTAGACTGAGGTCAGAGAACTGCACATGAAAAAAAGGGAGATCCAAGAGGAATTTCATTAGAAGAGTCCAAAGATCATATAATATTTTGAATTTAAATATATAGTTTAATGTATAACAAAATGTTTCCCCCGGTATCAGTGTTTTCAGCAAAGATTTTTGCTTTTAAAAATGCTTTTGCCTTTACAAGTATATTCCTATTAAGTCTTCTCTTGCTACCTTTTTCTTTTTAGATGAGGTAGATTAGGTCACTTTTATTTTGAGAATTGGATTAGCTTGGGCTCCAGGTCATCCAGAACTGAACTGTTCAGAAAGTGATGCTATCCTTTAGGACAGATAACTTTATTTTAAAATTTATTTTATTGAAGTATAGTTGAGTTACAGTGTTGTGTTAATTTCTGCTATACCCCAAAATGATTCAAGATATATACACACACACACACACACACACACACACATATATATATATACATACACACACATACACTTTTTTGTATTCTTTTCTATTATGATTTATTACAGGATATTGAATAGAGTTCCCTGTGCTATACACTAGGACCTTATTGTTTATCCATCCTATGTATAATAGCTCGCATCTGCTAATCCCAAACTCTTAATCCATCCTCCTCTGCTTGGTAACCACAAGTCTGTTCTCTATGTCTGCAGGTCTGTTTCTGTTTCATAGATAAGTTCATTTGTGTCATATATTAGATTCCACATATGACATATCATATGGTATTTGTATTTCTCTTCCTGACTTGCTTCACTTAATATGATGATCTCTGGATCCATCCATGTTGCTGCAGATGGCATTATTTCATTCTTTTTCATCCACTGTATACACACACACACACACACACATTTTCTTTATCCATTCATCTATATCAGTGAACGTTTAGGTTGTTTCCAGGTCTTGGCTATAGGACTAATAGCTTTTTTTAAAAAAAAAAAAAGCAGTTTACAAAGGCCAGTTTGTGCCAGGAGTAGGTGCAGTGAGTCACCACCTTAGACTCATAATATAGGCCTGCCTCCTTGCCACTAGTTTAAAAAAATGTATCAAGACTTTTCTGCTATGAAAAAGAACACACACTATAAAGTGTAAAAGAAAGAACAATGAATTCAGAGTCAGCTGAGCTGATTTCAAACTCAGCCCTACCCTCACATCCTCATTCACATACACTAATTTTGTGATATTTGCAAGCCATTTAATTTTTTATTGTTTCTTACACTTTTCTTGCTTTATCTCATTGGTGTTGTAACCGTTGTTAATGTAGGCTATCCAGTTTACAAATATTTCTGTGAGAAAGATACAGTAATCAAGGAGTCAAAAATTCAAAGAGGTGTCAGAAGTCAGGCACTTGTAAGTGTCTATTCTGGGACCAATTTCCAAGCCCAAGCTCCCTCTGCCACCTCACCCCAAAGGCACATGTGGTCAGGTAGAGCTTATGTCATAGGTGACCATCTCTGCATTTGGCAATAGTCTGGCCTGTTAGTTATATAAATAAAAAAGGGTAGAGTCTGGATGCATCATCCATGGCTAATTAGGCTTCTTCTTTAATATTCGTTTTTTTTTTGTCTTTTTTTTTGCTATTTATTGGGCCGCTCCCATGGCATATGGAGGTTCCCAGGCTAGGGGTCGAATCGGAGCTGTAGCCACCGGCCTACACCAGAGCCACAGCAACGTGGGATCCGAGCCGTGTCTGCGACCTACACCACTGCTCACGGCAACGCCAGATCATTAACCCACTGAGCAAGGGCAGGGACCGAACCCGCAACCTCATGGTTCCTAGTCAGATTCGTTAACCACTGCGCCACGACGGGAACTCCAGTATTCGTTTTGATACCAGTTAGCAGAGTACTGTGCAAGCCAGCCCAAATTTGATTTTTAAAATTTTACTCTTGTAAAAGTGTAGTATTCATATAGGTAGGGAAATCATTCATTCCTTTCATATCTATATTGCTTATACATATATTTGTATCCTTATATGGAGCAGACTGGGTTCATGGGGTTAGTCCTTAGTGTGGGTTACACTGAGTTACATCCTTTTTATGGATATTCTTTTTTTTTTAAGTTTTATTGGAGTATAGTTGACTTACAGTGTTGTATTAGTTTCAGATATACAGCAAAGTGAATCGGCCATACATACATACATAAATCAATATCTATCCATTCTTTCCTTCCCATATGGGTTATTACAAACTATTGACTGGATTCCCCTGAGCTATACCATAGGTTCCCATTAATCATCTATTCTACACAGTAGTGTGTATATGTTATTTCCATCCTTCTAGTCCCCCCTTCCACCCCATTTCCCCCTGTAGTAATCATAAGATTGGTTTTGAAATCTGTGGATCTGTTTCTGTTCTGTAAACAAGCTTGCCTGCATCATCTTTTATTAGATTTCACATATAAAGTGATATTATATGATATTAATCTTTCTTTGTCTGAATTCACTCAGCATGAAAATCTCTAGGTCCATCCATGTTGCTGCAAATGGCGTTGTTTCATTCATTTTAATGGCTGAATAATATCCCCTTGTATCTATGTACCACGAATTCTTTAGCCATTCCTTTGTCTATGGACATTTAGGTTGCTTCCATGTCTTGGCTATGTAAGTAATGCTGCTTTAAAAAATTAAATATAGAACTACCATATGATCCAGAAATCCCTATGGATTTTCTTAAGTGACCTGGGTAAAAGTTAGATAAGCTCCTCTCACATTCTTTCTAAGACCTTTCCTAAGTGCTTTACATTTGCAAGGGGCATGCATATCACTGATTTGGACTGATTACAACTCTGTCATATAAGTATATCATAGCAAACATATCTACATGTTGAGAAAACTCTATTCAGAAAAATTAAGTGACATGTCTAGTGAGTGGCTGGCCCAGAAGGAGAACCCAGTTTTTCCCCTCCTGTTGTGGTAGTCATGCCGTTGTGGACAAGTGACTCTTTAATTTACCCAGCTGTCATGGGGACTCACTAGCAAATCAACTCCTCTGTAACTTCTCTAATCATTGCTTTGGAAGAGATTGAAAGAGATGGTGTCGTGTGAGTGTTCTGAGTTGAACTGTGCCCCCCACCCCAAATTCATATGTTGAAGGGCTAAACCCAGTGCCTCAAAATGTGACTATATTTAGAAATAGGGTCATTGAAGATGTAGTCAGTTAAAATGAAGTCCTGCTGAAAAAAAGGTGGGCCCATAATCCAATATGACTGGTGTACTCATAAAAAAAGGAAATTTGCACACAGAGACACACAGGGAGAAAATCATGTGAAGACTGAGGCTATGTTGTCACAAGCCAAGAAACTACCAGAAGCCAGGAGTGAGGCCTGGAACAGATCTTTCTCTACCATGTCAGGGGGGAACACAGCTTGCCGGTACCTTGATTTTAGACTTCTGGCCTCCAGAACTCAGACAATAAATTTCTGATGTTCTAAGCCAGCCAACTAGAAATACTTTGTTGCAGCAGTCATAGGAAACCGCTAAGAGTAACAGAGCAATGAGTGTGTAATACGTGTTATAACTCAAATAGCGTGTACATTTTAACAAGTAAACTTAAGGTCTTTTTCAGAAAATTGTTGCTATTAAGATCATCCCTAGAGTTCCCATCCTGCCTCAGCAGAAATGAATCTGACTAGTATCCATGAGGACACAGATTTGATCCCTGGCCTGGCCTAGTGGGTTGAGGATCTGGTGTTGCCGTGAGCTGTGGTGTAGGTTGCAGACATGGCTCGGATCTGGCATTGCTGTAACCTTGGCATAGGCCAGTGGCTATAGCTCAGATTAAATCCCTAGCCTGGGAAATTCCATATGCTGCAGGTACGGCCCTAAAAAGACAAAAACAAAAGCAAAAAAAAACCAAAAACAAAAAACAAAACAAAAAAAAAGTTTGCAAAATAAATCATTGATAGAATCAAACACTTTGAAAGGATTAAGAGATTTACTGTTGTCCTGGCATTACTCTATCTTGCATCACAGATAATAGGCTTTCATGTTTGGAAGAAATAATGTCACTGAGCTCAGCCATTGGATAACTGAGTAACTTCAACAATGTCCCAGCAGAGTGATTTTGCAGCCTCTGCGTGGATACCTCCGCTAACTCCTGAGGCAAGCCGCTCTAGCAGCTCTTATGATTAAAATATGATGTCTTATATGAAACTCAACTGCATCTATCCATAGCTTTCACCCATTTACTATATATATATATATATATATATATATATATATATATATACATACATACATACATATACATATTTATTTTGGCTTTGCCTGTGACATGTGGAAATTCCCAGACCAGGAATTGGAATTGAACCTGAACCAACAGCAGCAACCTGAGCCACTGCAGTGATAATGTCAGAGCCTTAACCCACTGTGCCACAATGGAACTCCTTAGTTCAGTTTCTTAAAGCAAGAAAGAACACATTTAATTCACTTTTTATAGATGAGCCCTTTCAGTGTGTACCAGATATCATGTGTACACTAAACTAAGTCATTTGTTCTCTAAACTGGTTCTTGAGTTCTTTCAACTATTACTCCTATGACATAGTCTATGATCATCTCCATAAAGTATGTTCCAATTTATCATATCTCTTTTAGAGTGGAACATCCAAATTTTAGTTATGGTCACAATAATGGAAAATAAAGTTAAATATATACTATTATTCTATTTTTTTTTTCTTTTGAGGACCACACCTGTGGTATATGGAAGTTCCAGGGCTAGGGATTGAATCAGAGCTGCAGCTGCAGTCTATGCCACATCCATGGCAATACCAGATCCGAGTCACATCTGCGATCTACACCAGAGCTTGCAGCAATGCTGGATCCTTAACCTACTGTGTGAGAGTGGGATTGAACCTGTATCCTCACTGAGACAATGCTGGGCCCTTAACCCACTGAGACGCAATGGGAACTCCTATACTATTATTCTAGATACTATCCTTTAATAAGTGCAACTCAAGATTACATTAAGCTGGGCGTGGGCATCACAATGTTTAATAATATTGCACTAAAATTAACTAAAATTCCTTAATCATTTTTTTTTTTCAGCTAGATGAACTGTTTGATGATCAGCTCTAGCTTGGTCATCAAGTACCATAATTGGCCAGGCACATCACAGTATCTGACAAACCATCTAATGAATGAAGGAATATATATACACAAATACTAAGCCATGCATTTCCTCCTGAACGTGTACTATTTTGAGGAGGGCTGTTTATTTTTTTATTCCAAGAGGAGAACCTTTCTTTTTATACTTTGTTTTGTTAAATTCAGCCCCCAAATAAATACCTTCTAACCAGCCAAGAATCCTGCCATTCATCACATATCTTCCAGACAATATCTTCCTTGTGTTCACAAATTGTTTCTTCTGCACACTTCTGTAGCACTGAGGAAAACAGGCATTTTAAGACTTGATTCATATCTGTCCTTCAGCTAAGACTTGCTCTGTATTCCAGACAAGTATTAAACCCTCTGTTTTCTCCAAGTGTAAAATGGTACTAATATTATATGTTGTTTGTGTGTGAATTTAGTTGATTATGTAAGCATGTGTGTATATGCACATTTATAGATGACTAAATCATCAGCATTTTATAGTAATATAAAAGGCTGATTTTAATCCCTTGTTAATAATTTTGGTTATAATATAGTGACTTATGAGATCACTTTTGTTCCTATACATATATTATATAACAACCTCAAACTAATTTTATGTAAAAGAAGAATGTGAGCTGCATTCTATTTCCATTTCCCATATGAATTATTCAGTCTTACAATTGAGTCTATCTCTTGTGCTAGATTTTCTATATATTAGATGAAGACAGTTCTTCTCCTTGACTTGCAGGGATGTTAAAGCGCTGATAAGATATAAAGTATAATCCATGTTTCAGATAAACAGATAAATCTGTGTTTCAGATTCTTTTTTAAATACGTGTATTAGTTTTTAATCAGTACAACCACTGTGGAGGACAATATGAAGGGTCCTTTAAAAACTAAATATAAAACTACCATATAATCCTACTCCTGGGCATGTATCCAGAAAAAACTCTAATTTGAAAGATACATGCACCCCCAATGTTCATTGGAGCACTATTTACAATAGCCAAGACATGGAAGCAAACAAATTGTCCAACAACAGAAGAATGGAAAGAGAAGATGTGGTACATATATACAATGGAATGTTATTTGGCCATAAAAAAGGATGAAATAATGCCATTTGCAGCAACATGGATGGACCGAGAGATTATCACACTAAGTGAAATAGTCAAAGAAGGCCAGCATCATATGTTATCACATATATAGGAAATCTAATTAAAATGATACAAAAGAATTTATTTTAAAAAACAGAAACAAACTTAGAGAAGTCAAAACCAATCTATGGTTAAACCATAGGAAAAACCGATGTGGAGAGGAAAGAATTGGGAGGTTTGGAATAACACATACACACTACTGTATAAAATAGATGATTAACAAGAACCTATTGTATAACAGGAAAATCTACTCAATACTTTGTAGTAACCTATATGGGAAAAAAAGAATGGATGTATTTATACCTGTGACTGATTCACTTTGCTATACACCTGAAACTAATACATTTTAAATGAACTATATTCCAGTAAAATTAAAGTTAAAAAATCTTAGTTTTTCACAAGAGATATCTTGAATGGCTTGAATTCTCTACTTGACATGTTTTGGCTTTCTTAGTTGCCTTATTGTCACATTGCTTTAATTATAGTCATTTTAATGAATAAACGCTTTATTCATTTTTTTCTTTTTAAATGTAACATGAACAAATCTTCAGTTTTCTGTTTAAATATTATTCAAAAATTCAAAAGCAGATGATCTAGAAAGTTTTATTTTAGTGTCATATAGTGAAATCACATTAACCAACTAAGAGTATATCCCATATCACGATAATGAACACCAATTCAAGTGGATTACATTTTGCTTTTTTTGGAAGTACTGCTAAACTTTACTGGTGAAAGAAAAATGCCAGTGTGATTTTTTTTGTTTGTTTTTAAATCTCCTAAAGAAAAGTCCAAACTTTGTGTTGGGATATGACATTCTCTATAAATCACTCAAATAATTCAGAAATGAAGAGCAACTCATACATGGTCATTTGGCAGCCCATTACTCAGCGTATTGCTGAGTAATTACTTTGCAGTAATAGGGGACTCCCTGCCCTAAACTACTTAACATGGCACTTGTGGTCATGTGTTATTTTCAAGTAAATCAAATTTCAAATATCCCATTCTATTATTTCTCTAAGTATATCTCTTTTATGAACTAGAATAGTGGTCAGATGTACTTTTTCATTTAATATACTGACATTTTTGTCATGCTATTAATCATGCCCAGCCATTTTTTTCCAGTTGTATTAAGAAATAATTGACCTATATCACTATATAAGTTTAAGACTTGCCCCATGATGGTTTGTTGTATATATTGTGAAATGATTATCAGAGTAGATAATGCTAACATTCATCTTCTGATGTAGATACAGTTAAAAAGAAAAGAAAGAAGAAAAGAGTAGAGGGAAAACAGTTTTTCTCCTGGTTATGAGAACACTAAGGATTTAATCTCCTAACAACTTTCCTGTGTAGACTACACTGGTGTTAGATGAAGCCATAATGTTGTACATTACATCTCTGGTACTTAATTACCGTATAACTGGAAGTTTGTATCTTTTGACCTCCTTCCTCAATACTTCTCCCCTTGCTCCCCACCACTGGTAACCACAAGTCTGATCTCCTTTTCTATGAGTTTTTTAAAAATTATTATTATTCCACACATAAGTGAGATCATACAGTATTTTTATTTCTCTGCCTGACTTAGTTCACTTAGCATAATGCTCTCAAGATCCATCCATATTGTTACAAATGACAAGATTTCATTCTATGTATGGCTGAATAATATTCCATTGTGTGTGTGTGTATCACATCTTATTTATCCATTCATCTATCAATAGACACTTAGGTTGTTTCTATGTCATGGCTATTGTAAATAATGCTACCATGAAAGTGGTCATGCAGATATCTTTTCATGTTAGCATTTCTGTTACTTTTGAATATTATGCCCAGGAGTGGAATTGCTGGATCGTATGGTAATTCTAGGTTTAATTTTGTGAGGTTCCTCCATATTGTTTTCTATAGTCCAGCCTTTTTTTAATTAACCTCATAGTATTTCATTACATGGTTAAACTAATTTCTTTACTCTCCTATTGTCATATCAGATGTTTTTTACAGTTTTTCCCTCTATAAGTAATGCAATGATGAACAAGGACAAAATTTTATTAGGGAAAATAGAAAATTATAGAGCATGGAACCAGCCTTTGTGTGTCTTGGGAAATGGAGAAAGGATAAAAAGCCTAAGTGATAATGCAGGAAGCCTTAGAAGTATAATGAAAGCAGAGTAGGCACCAGGAATGGAGGGAAAAAGTCAAAGGTATAATTTACCTGCCAGTGCAATCCCAGAACCAGCCTTCTGTTTGTTGGAAGATAACCCTGGCAGACTTAGCAACAAGACTTCACTTGATCTAAGTAGAAAATATAGTTTAACTACAAATCTGTGGTTAACATATCCTCTAGTTTGTGTTGGTAATATCTGGTTAATCACTTTTTAAAAATATAATAGTAAGAAATTCCCAACATATATTTTAAAATCGTATTCTACTCACTGAAGATAAAGAAATACTCATCAAGATACTACCAATTAAAATATATGTATCTGAGCCTGAACCAATAAAAGGCAAAAACTTTAAAATCAGGCTTATACTTCTACTTCTGCCCTAAAAACAAAACAAAAGTATTCTCTTGAGGAAAAAAAATAATAATTGCTAATTCTAGTGGCCAATTTCCTGTCCTTCTTCTTGCTGACCTGTGTATTCTATTTACTAATGATCACCACGTCTGTAATAGTTCCTTGTCATGATTGTGACCTCTACTCGTAGTCCCTATTTTACTTCTCTAGCTGCTTTTTCTCTGACCCATTTTTACATCTTTTATATGTAGAGTTACTCAGGTGCTATCTTCTCTTATGTCTTCTTTACTTCACTGGCAAAGTTATCTGTTTATTCTGTTCCACATGCAGCTGACCCCCAAATTTGTGTCCAGCCTTCATCTCTTTTCAGATCTCCAAGAAAGATGAATTTAAAAAATGAAACCTAGAAAAGTGCTGTGAAACAAAGATGAGAAAAATGTTAATAACAAATTTTTTTAATTATATATACACCAAAAAAAAAAAAAAAAGAGGGAGAGAGAGAAATGTTATAAAAGCAGCTTGAAGCCAGGAAAGTTACATTCAGGAAAACCACAGTACAAATAATGACTGACTCCTTCTCAGCAACAATGAGTTTATATCCAAGATAGGGGCCATTATTACCTACCTTATAGGGCTTATATGAGAATTAAGGGTTAATATTGTAAATCTCTTAGAACAGTATCTGGCACATAGTAAATTATAAAGAAGTTTGTTATATAAAATAAAAACAACATGGCATTTAGGATTGTAAATTGCTGTCATCTCTCTTGGAAAAAAAATTGTCTAAAACCAAAGGGGACGACAGCAAACATTGTAATTTATGTGGCATATACATTCTTCTTCATACTTTTCTATAACTATGCACCAAAAATATTATTAAAATAAGACAATTTTGATAGAAGATATGCTTCATGAAAACAGGGACTTTGTGTAGTTCACTGCATATCTCAGCACCTAGAATAATAGTACCCACCTTATTTGTAAATTAGCTCACACCATGGATATGAGAAAAATATTTTCTTGAAAAGAGATTTTTTTAAAAAATATTATGTTGCAACTGCATAGATAGGAAAGAAAAAGAGGACAAATTAGTAAAATTTAGACCAAGTTAAATACTTAAGAATTGAAATTGGGTTATTTGCCTAAATATAAGTGATTCTGAAAATGTTTACATCTGTAGTGCAGATATCAGCTCTTTCATTTGCAAAAGACCCTAGGGAGGAATATAATAATATCATTTGGTTCTCATTTTTCTAAAATCTTTAGTGTTTCTTATAGTTCAGATACAGAAAATGTTTTCTTTCCTGTGTAGGATGTTGTAAAATTGAATGAAAAAGAGAAGCATTCAAGCCAGATTTAGAAACATGGAAGTCTGAAATGTTTAGGACCAATTCACTTATTACAGTACTTACTACTCATTATGAATCAACAGAGTTGTAGACCTAGAAGTATACTTGGAGATCATCATTGCTGCACACTGCAAATGAGCAGACTTTGTAGTCTGTAAGGCTACACTGCTAATTAGAAGCAGAGCTGGAGCTAGAAGCTAGGGTTTTCTTCGACATTCGAGGTTAGTTTTTGGGGGGGTAGAGGATGAAGGAAAAATGAGTAGCTTTTATTGCTCTGCCAGGCAAAGGAGGCCCAGAACACCTCCTTTGGGGAAGGATTGTGTGTGGGGGTGGGGAGGGTTTATAGTCCAAAAGGAGAAAAATGTTTTCAGATAAGAATCAGGTTTAGGGCAAACTTGCATTCATTTTTCTTTTGGAGAATCTTAGTCATTGAAGCTGATGTCAGGAGATCTTGGTATGATCCTGGAGACCTCCTGGGTTATCACATTTTGATTTTTCCTAGAATAAAAATTCTTGCAAAAAGGGCATATTTATCAGAGTTTAGAGCAAAACTAGAAAAGTTCCTGAGAAACATAATGTATATGCTTATAATCTCTGAGCCAAAGGCAAGTGTGCTCAAGGTGCCTAATCTTTAGCTTACAAGTGATTGTGTTAGGGTACAATCAAGTGAGGGAGAAGGACAAGGAAGGGCTCCAAGATGTTCAGTATTAAACCATTCATTTCTAAGCTGTTCATTTCCAGAAGAAACGTAAGGAAGATAACTTTCCTCTTAGCTGTATAAGAAGCCTGCATCATAAAGAATGCGGAGAAAAACTAAACTCATGTAATACACACAAGTATAGCATATATTTTGTTGTACAACCTTGCATGTCTTTGTGTGTCTTATTTTTTTATTTTAAAAAATTTGTTTTTCTAATTTACTATATTCTGTCAATTTCTACTGCCCAGCACAGTGACCCAATCATATGTATATATACGTTTCTTTTCTCACATTATCCTCCATCATGTTCCTTCACAAGTGATTAGATATATAGTTCCCCATGCTATATAGCAGGATCCCAAGTATAGTTTTTAATGGACACTGCCCTTGGCAGTTTTTCTTTAAAAGTCCCCTCGCTTTCTCCCTTGCTCTACTAGATTTTCCTTGCTGATGAATGTCAGCTATGGAGTTTGACAGAACATTGTAAATCAACTATAATGGAAAAATAAATAAATAAATATCTTTAAAAAAAAAAAAAAGAGCAGTATTCTTTGGGGGAAAGCTTAGACTAGTTCCTTCCCATAAATTGAAAACAGTGCAAATCCTTTGGGTAAATTTCTTTGAGCATATAGGAAATATTTTTAATTTGCAGTAACCCTAAAGGGAGGGGGAGTTTGTTCTTACAAATGAGTTACTCTATTTTTCTATTCATCTAATGAATGGCTTTGACATTAATATGGAGAAATCTACAACTTGAACTTAAAATCAAGGACTTTTTACTATACATTAGTACTCCCTTCAGGAAAATGGTGATTTACCTATTTAAAAAGGTAAATATTTTTCTCTAGTGCATATTTTTTCTCTATTCATCAATATTTCCTCTCTTTAATCTCTCCCCTATCTCCTAATTAGGATTTCTGGAGTCTGATTGATATATTTTGAAAACTAATTAGAAAAGTACAAATATCCTAACAACTTATTAATTCCTTCTCTTCAAAATATATTCAAGCTGAACTGAAATATAACTACTCTAAATACCCCATCCATCTTATTTATTTTTTTGGCTTTCCAATTTATCAAGTTATTACTTTGTTTCTGCTTCCTGGTCTACCTCCAGTCAATTTTCTCCACTTTCTAGTGCACAGTCAGATGTTGTATGGTATACCTAACAAGGATATGTTATTATTACCACCAGAGTTAGAAAATGAGTTTGTTTTAGGGATAACATGAGTAGTAACCTTTTATTTTATTTTAAAAAATTTTTCGACTTTGCATTTTTTTACTTTATTTTTATTAGAGTATAGTTAATTTACAGTGTTGTGTGGATTTCTGCTGTACAGCATAGTGACCCAGTCATACATATATGTATATACATATCATTATTTTTCTCATACTATCTTCCATAATGTTCTATCCCTAGAGACTGGATATAGTTCCCTGTGCTGTAAAGTAGGACCTCATTGCTTATCCATTCTAAATGTAGTAGTTTGCATCTACTACATTAGTATTAGAATAGCCACCATTAAGAAATCTGCAAATAACAAATGGTGGAGAGGGAATGGGGAAAGGGAACCCTCTTTCACTGTTGATAGGAATGTAAGTGGGTACAACCATTATGGAAAACAGTATGGCATTTCCTCAGAAAACTAAATCTAGGACTACCATGCTATCCAGCAATCCCACTCCTGGGCAAATATCTGGACAAAACTTTCATTAAAAAAAATGCATGCTATAGTACAGGGAACTATATCCAGTCACTTGTGATGGAACCTGATGGAGGATAATTGAGAAAAAGGATGTATGTGTATATGTGTGACTGGGTCACTTTTCTGTGTAGTGGAAATTGACAGAACACTGTAAATCAACTTTAATGGAAAAAATAAAAATCATAAAAAAAGATACATGTACTTCTATGTTCATTGTAGCACTATTCACAATAACCTTTTATTTTAAGTGGGAAAAAAAATAGAGATGATACCCAGGGAAGTACTTTAAGTTTTGTTTATCTGCTTTTATGATCTGCCTTTCTTCACTTTCATCACCTGTCTGTCATTAGAAAACCTATCACTGAGCATCACAAACTCTTTTAATCTGTTTGAACTTTTCCCCATTGCCTTGTGTAGAGACTGAATGTTAATTCAACCATAGTGATATTTCATTGTTTCCATTATTTCTCTTGTTAAAGTATCCTGACCCTTGTTAAAAATGGCAAGGAAGATTTTATTCAAAACTATCACAATGTGGGAGAGAGGTTGAATTCAGCTCCAGTTGCACACAGGGACAAGGAGGATTTTATAGCTTGTGACAGAATGAGAAGGAGGGTGGCAAATTACTAAGAGGCATTTGTTTAGATATTAAGATGGGCATGGGGAAAGGAACTTGGGTAGCTATCAAGCTGGAGGAGGAAAAGCTTGATTTGATCTCAAGAGTGGGGAAGAATTTCAACTGGCCTATGAGGATATTTTTTCTAAAACTGGGTTCAGCTGGTCAAAGTTGAGGCCAAGTTAAGAAGAAGGCTCAGAGGAGCCTGACTAATGTTTGGTCAAGGAGGGAGTCTTTGGGAATCATAAACTTTCTAAATTTGCATTTACCCACTAATCAGGCTCAATCTAGAATGCTAGAGGTACTTCACTGGTTCTTTTATAGCTCTGGAAAATAAGCTTCATTATCATTTGCACTGCTATTGTAGATGAATGGCCGCAGTGTCTTCAGCAGCACAGAATCTTTTAGCAGAACTGCACACACACTGACAATATGTTTGGAAGAAAATATAGGAAATCTTATCAACCTCAGAGGATGATGATAATATCTGTAATATTTATCTTGTGCTGTTTGCCAGGCACAGTCCTGGGTTATTTATGTCATAAATCCTCATTGCAATCTTTGGAGGTTAAGTACTTTGCTATCCTCATCCCAGGACTGCAGGCAGGGAAAACAAAGAACATAGCAGTGACCAAAGTTAATTGAAATAGACGTCAGGTTGTGATTTGTTGTTTGTAGACTTGTTAATGGTAGCCATTCTGTAGATGCAAATTATTACATTTAGAAAGGATAAGCAATGAGGTCCTATCTAGAACACAGGGAACTATATCCATGACGGAAGATAGTATGAGAAAAAGAATGATTGATATATATATGTGTGTGTGTGTGTGACTGGGTCACTATGCTATACAGCAGAAATCGACACAACACTGTAAATCAACTATATACTAATAAAAATAAAACAAAGTAAAACCACAATGTCCTGCTTCTATAAAATCTCTTAGGAGTTGGGTGAAGGGGCGCTGGAAGGACAGATATTTGTGGAAGTCCGTGTACTTTGGTGCACTGTTTATGTTCAGGACCCTTTCTCTCTACCATCTAGTGCCCTGCCTCATACAGTGCTTAAGAGTGCACTGGTAATTTTTGTTGTTGGATGCATGACGATTGAATAAATTTCTAGATGATATTCAATTCCTGATAACCAAGGAGATAACCAAATTATGTTTCTCAAACCCTGACACTCTAATGGTGGCAATGGCAACATTGTCTGTTTCACAATACACAGGTGATTGCTGTTGTCCATGGAAACCCAACCCACAGAGCCTTCCAGTGTCAGCTTGGAGTGAATTGGACCTCAGGTACCTGGATATAATGATGCAAGGAGCCTTTCTTCCTGAGGTTTTAAATCTCCCCTGATGAAAGACTGCTGGCCGTGGAATGCTGTGGGAACCCCTACCATTCCTCTGCAGACCTGATTTAAATTCTTCTGATCCATTACCTGCTCAGGTCTTATTCATACCTTCTTGTCCTAGAGAAACTGAAGGCCAGAGGAATAAGATAAAGAGGTAATAGAAAAACAAGAAATGAACCAAGTCCCAGATATTGCTAAGGTTATTCGTAGGAGTGGCAAGCTAAATGAATCTTGGGGTGAAAGACTGGCACTTTTATTTCATTTTCACCTTCTGTGGTCTCCACTATAGCTTATCAGAACTCATTTCTCCTAAGAAATCAATGGCTAATTTCCTGTGAGGTAGAACCAATACATCTGCAGTGTTCTACATTGCTTGAAAATGAGTACTTGGTTCATGTGGGGCTGTGAAGTACAAGCCAAATAATTGTTGCAAGTTATTTAAATGTTTAAAGGAAAGAATATTGCTTGTCACTGTTTTAACTGCATGACATGAAATGCTGAACTTCTGGTGGAGGCCAAGAACAGTGGGATGGGGCAAAGATGATTATTGCCAGTCTCTAAAATCCAGTTTCACCCTTTCAGCATGTGCCACTTTGGCCCATCTAGTGCAGGTTTATGGTCTAAGATTCATATGGGATTCAAATAGATTACAGTAGAAGGAAACTTGAGAGCTCCAGGGAAGAATATAATATTTCAGGTGCATTTGATCATTTTGTTGAATTTGCCTGGGAAAAAAATCAATTAAAAAACAGAATTTAATTTCCATCCTTATAGCAGAGGTTATTCATTACAGCTCGTGCCAGACAATAGATTTATCTGTATATGTGTGTATGTGTATTTTAATTAAACAAACAATTCCAGAGTGCTCAAAAAGTAAATTGTTCTGGTCTGTTGGGTATGGGGGGATTGAAATGGGGCCTTCATTCTATAAACATTTCACCAACTTTTTTGCTTCAGCTGGCTTCTCATGGGACATGTTCAAATTGTATACATATTAAGTGTACGCATACAGTAGACATAAGCACTTAAGATTATTTTTAAAAGATAGTAGTAGTATATTTAAATTACAAAATGGAATTAGTGGAATAGTATAAAAGGTGTATTATTTGCCAAGACCAGCTCAGCAGGATGGGGCTGAAGAACAGGCACTGTGGAAATTAAGGAAAAAAAGTTAACATAAAACAAGACACAGAGACATTTATCTTAAGTAAAGGTGGGAACCAGGGGACTCAAGGTCTCAGGAACCAAGAGCACAGCCTCAAGAAACCACACTGCTTTTATTGTGCTCTTTCGGATTATGTCAAGTGTAGGGGTTGTAGGTGCAGGATATAGGTTTTTTTTATTATTTTATAAGTTCTTTTATTATTTTAAAAGTCACTTAGCTGGTAGATGGTTAAACTTTTACTCTAAACTTTAGGCATTTAAGAATCATTAGCATTTGAGTTAGCTATCTATGCGTAGCATCTCAGAGAATCCTCACTGTGCTTCTGCAAAAGGGCATGCCTATTTGCGGCAACCCTGTCTGCCTAGGTTTGCACCTTGATTCTCTTTTCTAATGCGTATTCTGCTAACCACTCATAAACCACTTGGCCATGAGGTTCCTCTTTCTCTTACTCTTTAGAGGACATATCATGCTTGTGCAAATGGTGTGCCAATCTGCACAGATCCGGCAGGCGTGCCTAGACCAATGCATTATGTCCTCATTCAGCTGACCCCACAAATAACCCATGACTTTAGGTCTTTGTTCTTAAGCTTAAGTCATTTACCATCACCTTGACTCTTTCTCAAGCAGGAAGATGGGACAAAGTAAGGAAGGACAAGATGGGGTTTTCAGCAAAGAGGCTAAGAAAATATTATAAAAACATGTCTCGCAACAATGATTGTATAGACTAACTGGAGGGTCAGCGAGGGCTTATTAATTGCCTCATGTTCTTTTTTGAAGCAAAGGGATATAAAAATAATGTTAGTTAACAAGTAATCAGTTAACTTTGTAAATAAAAAACCTTCCAGCAAGTTGCTTACCCTCTTTTAGCCTCAGTTTTTTCATCTATAATAATCCTGCCTACCTCAAAGTATTGCCTTAAAGGATTGCTGCAAAGGAATAAATGGGAAAATATGTATGCCAAAAGGCTTGGCACAGAAAGTCTTAGCTGTTGTTGTTACCACTATTGCTACTGTTAATCAAAGCTTAGGGTTAAAGGACAGCTGCAGTTACATCATGCCCTAAAAAATTAACGTGTATTTTTTCCAGTGGGAAATTTTGAGGAAGGTGCTCTTGGAATGTTCTATAATATTAGTGTCAGTGGGAACTCATGCAGGACTCTGGCCTTTCTGCCTACCTGGTAAGAACATAGGACAAATGCTGATGTGGAAATTGCAAGGGTTAGTGAAGACAGCCGTACTCTCCCAACTTTGCTCAATGATCATAATGTTAGTGCACCTCCAGGAACTTCAGGGCATCACCTTGTGTCAACACCCCAGAATGACTGCAGCATCCCTTATTTTCAAACTGAGCAGTATGTGGAGGTGAAAATGTATGCCCTTTCCCCTAGAGAAGGCTTAGCCATTCATGCATAAGCAAATTAGCTCTGGAGACAGAGTTCCGGGACTTAAATTCCTGTTTGTCACCTTCTTCTGTCTGATTTGGAAAGGTTACTTAAATTCCCTGGGATTAGAGTCCTCACTTGTCACCCCATGGAGTTATTGCAAGTCTTTTATGAAAAAATAATTGCATGGTGCATGGGACATTGTCTGCAGCATAAGAAGTCTCAATAAATCCCATTGATCCATTTCTTTCTTTGGTTGGATGATATTTGCACCAGGAAATGTTAAAAGACAAACTGAGAGCTATTAAAACTTTCAAGTGTTTATCTGAGCAAAAATCACTTAGAATCAGGCAGCACCAAAGGGTGAATGATCAGAAGCCCTAGAAGGAAATGATTTGGTTGGCTGTAGCTTAATGTGAAAATGCCTAATTGGCTGTTTGTGATTGGTTGTCCTTACTTTTTTTTATGATTTTTATTTTTTTCCATTGTAGCTGGTTTACAGTGTTCTGTCAATTTTCCACTGTACAGCATGGTGACCCAGTTACACATACATGTATACATTCTTCTTTCTCACATTATCATGCTCCACCATAAGTGACCAGACATAGTTTCCAGTGCTACACAGCAGGATCTCATTGCTAATCCATTCCAAAGGCCATAGTCTGCATCTATTAACCCCAAGCACCCCATCCATACCATTCCTTCCCCCTCCCCCTTGGCAACCACAAGTCTATTCTCCAAGTCCATGATTTTCTTTTCTGTGGAAAGGTTCATTTGTGCTGTATATTAGATTCCAGATATAAGTGATATCATATAGTGTTTGTCTTTCTCTTTCTGACTTACTTCACTCAGTATGAGAGTCTCTAATTCCATCCATGTTGCTGCAAATGGCACTCTTTTGTTCTTTTTATGGCTCAGTAGTATTCCACTGTGTATATATACACGACATCTTCTTAATCCAATCATCTGTTGGTGGACATTTAGGTTGTTTCCACGTCTTGGCTATTGTGAATAGTGCTGCAAAATGTCCTTATGTTTTACTAACTTTGAGGTGTTACAGGCTAAAGTTTTGATTTGTTTATGTAGGTGCTATGGCATTAAAGCCACCTCAGTCTAAAGCCCTCCTTGTTCAGTTAATTTTTTTTTCTTGCTTTTTAGGGCCACACTCCCTGCATATGAAAGTTCCCAGGCTAGGGGTCCAGCTGCTGACCTGTACCACAGCCACAGCAATGCTAGACCCAAGCCGTATCTACAGCCTACACTATAGCTCACGGCAATGCTGGATCCTTAACCCAATGAGCAAGCCCAGGGATGGAATCCTCATCCTCATGGATACTAGTCGGTTTCGTTACTGCTGAACCACAATGGGAATGCCTGTTCAGTTAATTTCACAGATGTTAGATATCATTCTGGGTTTTCTTAATACAGTTTCCTCCATAAGTTATGTTGACTCAGAGTAAAGGATTTGGGAGAAAGGGGAATTAGAGGTCCTGTTCCCAAAACTCAGAGTCAAGCCTCTGTACTTGCTTCATTTGTTAATTTAATAGCTTAGGATTTGGGAATTACCTTCAAGATTTGAACTGTTGCTCTTTGCACTTCTAATAGTGAAGATTCAAAAGTACAAGGACAAAATCATTGCTACCCAAGTAACTGTAAGGAGTTAATTAGCAAAAGTTCATATGCAAATTTTGTTCTGGAGAAAAAGAAATTTACTTTTCCAAACTATTTGGGAATACAAACTCATGTATGATGGTGAGTTTCTTCCAAATGAAATTCCAATCCATCCAAAATCGTTTAGATTTAGTATTGTGGAATAGACATATTTTCTGCCCATCTTGTCAGAGAGTTTGAATATATATCTGATTTTCACATTTTTTTCATTCCACCTTGAAATAATTTTAGTCCCAGTCCTGTTCTGCTTTGGAGCCAGGATGTGGAACCCCTAAATTCCTCTAAATGGATATTTTGAATAATGATACAAACACTATGAAATTATTTTAGGGGAAAATGGTGCCATTAGGGAAGATGGCAGAACTTCTCAGAGCACCATGTGAAAGTGTGATGAGGGAGTTTATTTGAAAGAGCATAGAACATACTTAGTTTTCTTGGAAAACCTTATTTCACTTAGACCTAAGTGTGGGGTGGGAAGGTTGTGCAGTGGTAGTGGATGCCTCCAGAGGGTAAATGGGGCCAAATCATTCAACATCTTTTATCTGAATGGGAAGGGCAGCTATTGGAGAGTTTAGGCAGAGATGTGATAAATGTGACTTGCCTTTGAGAAGGACCATTCGAGCTGATCTATAGAGAATAGACTGTTAGTGGAGTCCAGCAAGGGCAGCAAGAGCCACTCAGAGGCGATTATGATAATGGTTTGAACCAGTTTGGAACAAAGATGGTGAGAAGTGTTCAGAACCTGAATATGCTTTGTAGACAGAGCTGATGGAATTTGCTGAGGATTGGATATATCAAGCATGTCAAGCTCCAACCTGCTCCTCTGATAATCTTCCCCATCTCAGTCCATAAAAACTCAAGTCTATGTGGCTTAGTGCAGAGATATTGAGGCCATAAATGACTAAATCACTGTCCTATACACTTGAAATTAACACAAAATTATAAATCAACTATAGTTCAATAAAAAATTTTAAAAATGTTGACACCTTTACTTTACTAACTTATTTTGGCTGCTCAGGACTACTTTATTTTTCATTGTATTTTCCTTAATTTGAGAGATGAAACTGTCAGCAGGTACATCATAAATTTAAAGTTGGATTGCTAGAATAGTGATGTCCATCTGGAACACTGGTTTAAAAATCAGATTCCCAAGCCTCACAGACCTGAGTTCTTCATTTGAATCTGTTAAAATATGCCAGATACATCTCAGGAATCTCATAGCTTATTTTGTTTCTCATCATTAGAATTAAAGCAGACTACAACTTCAAAATACATCAAAACTACCATACAACAGGTAAACCACAAATGGAAGCTCAAGCATGCTATAATCAGTGAGGAAGATGGGCATTAGAATATATTCCATTATGGTGGAAATACTTTTAAAAAAAAACATTGTTGACATAATTGCAAAGAATATCAAAAATGATCAACTACAGTAAGAACACTGCTGAGTTTCTGCAAATGAAGAAAGAAAACTGTAACAGTCTCTATGTTTTCCTTCTGCTCAAAACAAAGACATTCCTTTATGAGATTCACTTTAAGGATGGACTCAATATATGCACTAAGCCACACAGAGATTTGAGTTTTTATATATTGAGATGGGGAAGATTATGAGAGGAGCAAGTTGGGAGAGGTGGTTCAGGAGCTTGTTTTAAAGCATGTTAGGTTAGGGATGCTCTTAGACCTGTGCCAAGTCCTATGCTGTATGGAGTTCAACGTGTTTTGGTTTAATTGGAAGAAGACAGTGTGAGCAAAGCAAGCGCAGGAGACATACCATCCAATGTTCTGGAGAGGTGGGTTGGAGCCAAGCCATATCACATCTTGAAGGTCACCTTGGAGATTTCAGCCTGAATCTAAAAGCAATGTGAAGACCTGAGGTATTTGGGAATATTTAAGGGTATCAGATTTCATTTCCAAACTGGAATTGGCTGCAATGTGGCAAAGATATTGGAGTTAGGGGTTGATGTGGAAAAGAGCAGATGCAAGAAAACTTAGTAATAAATATTACAGTCCTGAAAATACGTTGTGGTAGCTTAGGTCATGTGGTGGTGGCATGGAAAAATAGGTGAGTAGCCAAATGCAGGAGGCAACTAGCAGGACTGGGTAATGGGTGCATATGAAGGTGAGAGAGAAGGTATGTCAAAGGTTACTTTGGCCTTCAGGCTTATACAACACAATGGACAGTGATTTAATTCAATAAAGAAGACAGGAAAAACCGAAATAAGAGCCAGTCTTCAGGAGAAACATCGTAAGATGAAGGTGCTTTGTGATATCCACCTGGAAATGTCAAGTAGCCATTGTGTCCTATTGTTTAAAGCTCAAGGATAGAAAGATGAACTTGTGAGAGATATTCCAAAGCTGAAAAGAAGGATAGCTTGGGGTGGGGCAGATTGATATATAAAAGTGGGAAGGGATAATCAATCATATGGCTCTCAGGGAAGACTGGAGAGATGAAACCCAAATGCAAGTAGAGGGATGAGTCCTAGAGAGGAAGAGAGGAAGTTTTTCCCTCTATTGAGGAGCACATTTATTTCTATGCTTCATTCACTCAACAAACATACATCATGCCCCTATCATGTGCCACGCCTTTGAGAGAGATCAAATTGCAGAGGATAGAGAAATAATAAAGAAAACAACCTTCCCTGTCAAGGATCTTCCGGTCAAATAGGAGAGCTTATATAGGAGTAGCAATAACACAGAGTTTATGAGAGCCTATTCATTCGTGTGAATACTGCCATGGTTAGAGGCACACCCTGACACTTGGGGAACATAATTTTTCACAAGTTAAGAGAAGAGATGGGTATGATATTATAGCCTAAGATGCTGGAAAAGGGCATATCTCAAGGGGAGTTGGAACTGGAATCCAAGAATTAGGATTTCTCAGCATACCTCTGGGAAGAGATAGAGGCTGTTTCCAGTACAAGGCAAGGGTCCTAGGATTAAACTAATTGTTTGCAATTCCAGGCCATTTCTTCTAATACATTATCACATCAAATTTCTCATTGAAAACTGGAGCAAAGGACTCACCTTGTGCATGTCATCAAGCTTCCAACAATTCCAGAGATCTACACTGACCCTTAACTAGCTCAACCTGGTGTTATCCTTTCTACTCTTGGCTAATAATCAAATTGCAAACTTCTCCAGTCATCAGTCCTTCCCTAAACTCTCATCATGTTTCTTTCTTCTCTTCCTCACAGTCTTTTCTCTCCCATGCATCACTCCCTCCTAATGTTTCCATTAATGTTTGTGGAAGTCTTCTATATATTTACCTCCTTGCTTTAGCTGAAATTTGTATATCTGATTAGGAGCTATCTCAAATAGTTTGTTCTTCTTTCCCATGGTCAAGAGGGTGTTCAGCATTCTCTTAAGTCCGAAACATTATGCCTCCAGACATCTTTTTTAGGGCCATGCCATCTCATTATTACTCTGTCCGGTATCACTGCCATCCATCGACAGTCCATTCTCTTTCATAGCTTTGGCATCTCAGTCACCATCTTCCTCCTCACTTCCAATCCTGAAGCATCAATGTAGAAGACTTAATAAATACACCCATTTCTGAGTTCCCACTGTGGCTCAGCAGTGACAAACCCAACTAGTGTCCTTGAGGACATGGGTTCGATCCCTAGCCTCAGTCAGTGGGTTAAGGATCCAGCATTGCTGTGGCTGTGGCATAGGCTGGCAGCTGTAGCTTCAATTGGACCCCTAGCATGGGAACTTCCAAATCCTGTGGGTTTGGCCCTAAAAGACAAAAGAATAAGTAAGTAAATAAGTAAATACACACACTTACTTCCCCCAGTGCTCTTGGCCTGATGAGTTCCATTTATCTTCAGGTCAGTTCCTCATTCCACATCTTGGACCTTGTCACCCAAAGTTACTTCAACTCTGGAATCCTGAATTCCCATGTCTCAGTCTCTGAAAACAATCTGTCATTGAATAGTTGGAACCTTCAGTGTTAACATCACTACCTTATTCCTTGACCTCAATGAGTGCTCCAGTCCTTTGAACTACCCTACCCTGTTTTCTGCCAGTTTATGTTTCCCACCCCAAAGATTCATTTCTATCCCTATTAGACTAGACTACAAAAGTTTTAACTGTTCTTCTAAGACATCTTCTTAAACCATACACTCAATTCTTTTGCTACATTTTATAACCTCCGAAATCAAAATCCTGGAAGAATTCTAATGTCTAGGTTTTTCCACAGCTGTCCATGCACCATCAAACACAGCTGTGGAAAATTGCATATTGATGCCATTAATTGTCTCCTAATTTTGGCTACACCCTTATTCTTACTTAGCAGTATTTCTGCCTGCCCTGGTCATCTCCACTCAGAATTCTTACAACAGCTCCTTCACTTCTTTGCCACCCTCCTCAAGCCCTCTAACCCACAAATTTCCATACCATTTTCAGCTCAAGACTTCCCTCTCTATTTCAAAAGAAAATAGAAGCTTAAGATAGAAACTCAGTCAGTTTATCCTTTCAGGAGAATGCCTGTATGCATTTATCTGTATTTACAATGAATTCATATACACGAATCCATTTCCTCCTGCCAAAAGGTAATTCTTGAACTTGGCTCTGGGTTTCATTCTCTATTCTCTTTTTAACGTTTCTCTGTCAGTAATCTATAGCACTTAGGCAGGAGGGAAGATGTTGATAGAGAGGTTGAGTAAGATTAATAGAGTAGAGTGAGAAAAAAAAAAAAAAGATCCTGAGTCAAGATGACAGAATAAAGAGTTGTTGGAATTTTTAAAGTGCAAATTAGAACAATGTCATTATACTTCCACTGTAGTCCCTGATGGGAATGCAATTTTAGCAGCTTTGTGTGTTGTAGAAACGTACCTGTGTGCATCTCTCAGTGTTTTTCCACAATTCATCCACTGGAAAATTGTGTATTACTGAGTCACTTCTTCCAAAAATCTTTAAGTGTGTGTTCAAACCAGAGTATATATACACTGAAGAGTCCAGTGATGGTAATAAAATAAATCTATAGTCAATATACTCCTACTAATGGATGAGTTTTTTTCTCTTGGAATAAACCTGGAGGTCATACCAGGACCTTTTACCACACGTTATACTTTCTAAGTGTACCATGGCCCAGATACCAGTCAGTTCCTCCGGCATCACTGAGCATCACAATGCACCAAGCATTGTGCTCTCCCAGGTGCTCTGTCCAGTTTTAGGGGTTGGGGGTGGGGGGGATGTGAAATGTGGTGGGTGATGGGAACAAATAAAATAAGAGTTATATTTGTGTCAGGAAATAAAGTGCTGCTGGTCAATTACTGTGTTGCTTCACCAATAATTTCAATGAATTCAATTCTAGGGTTGAGTTTAAAAAAAGGAAGTTTTCTCTTGTGGAATCAGTCAGCTGATTGAGAAACATGGCTAGTAGAGCAGATGTGCTTTTGTAACTAAAGCTTTAATGTTCATAAAGAATCACCCTTAACCTCTTGAAGTACCAAATTACACCCTGAACCAAAGAAAGGCAACCAGGGTATAGCTAAGAAAAAGAGGGATGCTGGCTCTTTCGGTAACTTTGGGACTTAGTTTCTGGTTTGGAGAATGACAAATCAAAAATGTCCAACTTTTTCAATGGGAAAACCAGAGCAACAGAATAACAACCACACTTAACTGCTGATATATTTTCATCTTTAGCTTTAGCTAAGTTAAAGCTAGTTAGATTGATCATGATAGAATGGATATAGTCATGATAGAATGGATATATTTTTGACACTTGCTAATTAGTAACTCAGTCTAAAATATGAATTCTTTTTCTTACCTTGTTTTAATGTGTTTATGTAATAAGTTAAAGGTAAGGACCTCTGTGCTCATGAATAGAAACAGCAATTCCTTGCATCTTGATAACACCTAAAAAGTTCTAAACCCAAAATGAAAGTATTATTAAATCCACTTTGAGCTCAAATAGGGCCCTCAAATAATACAGACCAGTGCTTCTTTTTTTATTATTACTATTAGAGTATAGTTGATTTACAGTGTTGTATCAACTTCTGCTATACAGCAAAGTGATCCAGTCATACATATGTATACATTCTTTTTCTTATTCTATCTTACATCATGTTCTATCCCAAGAGACTGGATATAGTTCCCTGTGCTGTCGAGTAGAACCTCATTGCTTATCCATTCTAAATATAATAGTTTTCATCTACTAACCGCAAATTCCCAGTCCATCCCACTCCCTCACACTCCCCATTGGCAACAAGTCTGTTCTCCATGTCTGGGGGTCTGTTTCTCTTTTATAAAAGGCTCATTTGTTCCATATTTTAGATTCCACATATAAGTGATATCATTGATATTTGTCTTTCTCTTTCTGACTTCTTTCATTGAGTGTGAGTCTCTAGTTGCATCCATGTTGCTGCAAATGCCATTATTTTGTTCTTGTTGTGGCTGAATAGTATTCCATTGTATATATGTATCACATCTTCTCAATCCATTCATCTGCCAATGGGCATTTTGTAGACCAGTGGTTCTCAAAATGCGGTCTGCCAGTTTCTGATGTCTTGAAGATAATTTCAGAGACCCAAAGGATCAAAAATTTTAAGATGTTATTTGCATTTTTTACTGTGTTAACATTTACACGGATGAAAATACAAATGCAATGTATTAAACTTAGCATGAATCAAGGCAGTGACCCCATACTGTACTAGTAGTCATTGTATTCTTGATTCATCAGGCCCTCAAAGCTTAAAACGGAAAAAAACAAACAAACAAACACTAGTTTCGCTTAAGAATGTCCTTGAAGAAGCTGTTCAAAATAATTGTATTTCAATCCTTGCTTTCATGTCTTTAATATTTTGTGTGATGAAATGAAAACTGAAAAGAATTGTGTATACCAGAGTAGGATGTTTGTTTCAAAGAAAAGCACTTGTGTGACTGAGTTCTGAGCTGAACCAGCTGATTTTTTTTAAAGTGGAATTTTGAAAAACAAAAGAATAATCAAGAAAATAAAGCAAAAATTTCAGTAAAAGTAAAAAAAAAGTGGAATTTTGTTTTATCTGAAAGAATAGCTGATAGACAAACTATAGTTAATCAGATTTGGTTATTTGTCAGTTTCCTCACAATAAATTACATGAATTTGTTGCTTAGGAAAACAACTGGCCATATTTTTTGCCAGTGAAGAACTTTGCCAGTGAAGAACTTGGAGCTTTCAAATGAAAATTAATAGAGTTTTGCAAGACTTCTATCAGTCACTGTGAGCTTGACAGTTTCCCAATACTTAAAAGACTTTTCTGATACGATTGGCTATGATATTAACAAATATGATTTTTATATTATATAATGAAATGCATTAACATTTGGAAGGTTTGCATTACACAGTGAATCATTATTTTCCAAATGACCAATGTCTGATGTTATAAAATTATGCATGAGTAAAAGATCCATCTAAGTAGTGATATAGGCAAGTGATCTTAATGTAACAGAATATGAAATGTTCATTGATACAGAATTCCTGTCCTGGCACAGTGGAAATGAATCCGACTAGGAACTGTGAGGTTGCAGGTTCGATCCCTGGCCTCGCTCAGTGGGTTAAGGATCCGGCGTTGCCGTGAGCTGTGGTATAGGTCGCAGATGCGGCTCGGATCTGGCATTGCTGTGGCTCTGGCATAGGTCAACAGCAACAGACAGCTCCAATTAGACCCCAGCCTGGGAACCTCCATATGCTGAGGGTGCGGCCCTATAAAGACAAAAAAGACAAACAAAAAAAGAAAAGAAAAGTTCATTGACACGATTTTAGAGTGCACATTGTAGTAAACTTTAAGAAACTATAACTTGCCAAGTTTTTGGCATAATATCAAAAAAGCATATCCACAATTATCTAGAAAGACTTATAAAACATTCCTCCCTTTGCAACTACATATCTCTGTGAAATTTCCCCCATATATTCAACCAAAACAATACAACAGATTGAAAGTCTGGGTCCTTCAACTAAGGCAGAAAATAAAGAGGTTTGAAAAAATGTGAAACTGTCCATCTTCTCAACATAGGTTTTTTAATTTTGTAAAATATTAGTCACTATTCAAAATAGTCCCTTTCAAAAAAAATGCTATTTCTGTTAACGTTTAATGGGTTTATCATGGTCTTCAATGATAAGTAAAAGTTTTTAAATCAGTTTTATTTTCAAATATTTGAAGAATTAGTGGGCATAACCACATAAAAGCTATTTGGGATATTCAATAATTTTAAGAATATAAAGACATACTGAGACAAAAAAGTTTGAGTGCAGGTCATTTAGCTGACCCTAGTAAGAACAAAACTGTAGGTACATAGAAACCAACATGTTTTATGACATTTAATCCCAAGAGAAATATAACTGGTTTTGTGGTTTATTGATTAAAATCTGCTTCACAGATTGCAGTCAAGGAATTTTTAAGGAGATCCAGCATTTTATCAGACAGAGTTTTTAGCTAAAAGCAGCAGAAACAAATTGAGGCAACAGGATTAATTTTCTATTGCTATGTAACAAATTACTCAAAATTTAGCAGTTTTAACCAACACGTAACTATCTTATCTCACAGTTTCCATGCAGTTTTAGAACCCATGAACCTTAGGTATTTGGGGAATTATTTGCTCATAATATTAGCTCTTCCAAAACGATGACTATCCAGTCATCTTGATCTGTCTTGATCTTACTTTCAATATTACTTTTATCCTATGTTTGAGTTGCTATCTCCTGCTCCAATTTTCTAACCATCATCTCTTCCATCATTCTAATAACATTCAGAATTGCTCTTCCTCTATCAAGAAGACAAATGTTCAGGCTCTCTTTTTTCATCTTTTTTTTTTTTTTCCTTAGGGCTGCATTCTTGGCATATGGAAGTCCCCAGATCTAGGGTTTAAATCAGAGCTACAGCCACTGGCCAACACCACGGCCACAGCAACGCCAGATCCAAACCACGTCTGTGACATACACCACAGCTCATGGCAACACTGGATCCTTAACCCACTGAGCAAGGCCATAGATCAAACCTGCGTCCTCATGGTTGCTAGTCAGATTTGTTTCTGCTGAGCCATGACGGAAACTGTCAAGAAGACAAATGTTCAGATGTTCGCATTATGCCTCAGTGGCTAAGAACTTGATATAGTATCCGTGAAGATGCATGTTTGATCCCTGGCCTTGCTCAGTGGGTTAAGGATCCAGCATTGCCACAAGCTATGGAGTAGGTTGCAGATAAGGCTCGGATCTGGTGTTGCTGTGGCTGTGACATAGGCTGGCAGCTGTAGCTCCAATTCAACCCCTAGCCCTGACACTTCCATATGCCACAGGTGCAGCTGTAAAAGAAAAAACAAAACAAACAAACAAAAAAGAAGACAAATGTTAATATTCTTCTGACTCCAGCTTCTGACCAGGGCACCTTACAAAATTCAGTTTTACCACTGCTTATACAAAGTAAAATTTTGGATATTTTTATCCCAAGTGTCTGGTTAGAGTCAATTCTTCCTTAATATGCAAATAACCTAAATTAGCTTCCTGTCCCTTGCTTTCTGGGAACTTTCCAAAGATGTCTGGCAGGCTTATATTTTCCTGATCACATCTCATTCTGAATTCCTACTCCCACTGTTCACTTGCTCATCACCTGTTGTGACTGCTCTTTCTATACCACTTCTGATTGGAAAACACAGCTCCCTTTACCACTAACATAAATGTATAGCAGACACACCTAAAGACCTAGGGTAACAGAGCAATTACAGCACAAAATAGAAATTTTTAAAAAATTTTACTTCATTGTACTTATTTTACTGCCTCATTATCCACAGCACAGATTTTTGTTTGCATTTCTTCTTTCTCAGAGAGCTCTGACTGTTGCAGTCAGGCCCTCTCTTTCCTCTCTAGAATATTCTCTTTGTGTGTGTGTGTGTGTGTGTGTGTGTGTGTGTGTGTGTGTGTATTTCCTGTCATGTAGAGGGGGTGAGATGTGATGGTTCTTATTACTAAATATGCCCCTATTTTCTTCAACAAAAAAGGAATGATCTATAACAAGATTTCTTTCTCTTATCTTTGATTTAAAATTCTCTATGTGCAGTATCATCACTTTACATACTTTACATTTTACTAGCATTATCTTTTTTCTTTGTGTGCTTTTACTAAAAAGAGGCTATATCTGTTAAAAATGCATCCAGGCACATCTGGACCAACATCAATTTCAGATACAATTTTTTTTTCTTTCTTTCTTTTTTTTTTTTTTTTTGGTGGGAGGAGTGGAGGAGATGATATAATTAGAAAAGGTAATTAAACTATGTAATTATTCACAGAGAAAAGGTATATGTATTTTTTTAACACTCAGAATTTTTTACATCTTTAAAGACTATTTTTGAAAATATCATCCTTGCAGTTCCCTTCATGGCTCAGTGGTTAACAATCCCGACTAGGATCAATGAGGATGCCGGTTCAATCCCTGGCCTTGCTTGGTGGGTTAAGGATCTGGCATTGCTGTGAGCTGTGGTGTAGGTCTCAGATGCGGCTCAGATCCTGCATTGCTGTGGCTCTGGCATAGGCCAGTGTCTGTAGCTTCAATTCAATCCCTAGCCTGGTAACTTCCATATGCCATGGATGCGGCCCTAAAAAGGAAAACAAAAAAATCATTCTGAATTCGTGCTAAAAAAAGGTTAAGCTAAGTATATGCTACCTATGTGTGTACATATAAAATGTATGGACATAACTGTATATATGTAAACATGTGCTAAAATGCTCTTCTCCACTTCTCTTTTTTGTCCTTTAGTATAACCATGAATTTATATTTTACAGAAATCTAAAAATATTTTCTCCATATAGTGATGAGGAATTTCTATAAATTTTAGATAATTTTACCTAAATATTATGCAATTCATAGTTTCTATTTTTGGGTGTATTTTTACTCAGTTTCCTTTCCTTTTCTTCAGGGGAAAAAAGTTTATATTCTCCCTCTTCTTGTTTCTCCAGCTCAATCTTTGAATTGTTAGTTTTTTGGGTTTTTTTTTTTTTTCATATGCTGAGGTGTTTTTGGCAAACTGCATTGCAACCTGACAATGTGTCCTTTGATGTAGTCTGAGCTATGTTTCCCAAAAAAAAAGTATGAAATATAAAATCCTTCCTTCCCTTCCTGTGTGAACATTTGAAATAACAAGCAAACAGTATGCTTTTTCCTGCGGCACATTCCAGCGGCGGGTGGTGAGGAGATTGTGCTTTTTGCTGTCTGTCCTGCCTTTCATTCCCCAGGAGGTACCCCAGCTGCTCAGGGAGCGCTTGATTCCTGAGAGAATTTACTGGTGTTCCCTGGAGCGTGTATCTGAGTCCTGAGGAAACTTCCTCCTCCTCTGCAGAGTCCCCACAGACAAATCACTTCAGCCACTACACTCAGTGACAGGGAAAGATGACAAATGTGGAAGCAGTGTGGGTTCTTAACATGCTGCGTCTGAGTGCTAAGCATGGCCCTTGCCTCTGGATATATTTTTGTACATCCATTTTAATGCACAGCAAGGATTCACAAAAAGGATTCACACAGGTTTGGACACAAACTTCAGGATTTCTATGGAACAGGAAAGCAAAGTTTATATAAGTTTTGAAGCATTTCCCTTGGCACCTTTATTTCACACTGGGTAACCCAAATGACAAAATGTAGTAACAAAAACAAAAAAATTATTTTTCTTTAAAATATTGTTATCCTTAATCAACTCCCTTGACCTTGAAATATTATTGCACTAGTAAGTTTACCTAGCACCATAAATTGATGAATATTCACATGCCAACAACCTGCATCATGGACCTGGCATGGTATTTTTAAATGTTTTTAAAGTGATATAAAGGCCCACATTCAGTAAATGAAATGCCCTGATTCACTCATTGATGTGAAGCAGACATGGACAGCACTCATGAATCCAAGACAACACAGTCAGGGAACTATTTCCCTGTGAACAACTCAAGTCTCTTCACCCTTTCGGCTCTAGATCTGCTCATACATTCAATTCATGGTAAAGAAATATGGAATTAAGCTTACCATTATAACCCTAGATAGCTCCTCAAACTCTTAATAGTATATCTGAATTGAACTTTTCTGCTAAACCACCAGGCCTATATACCAATATCATTATACTTGGAGTCACTTCCTTTAAAAGAAAGATAAAATCCTCCAAATATGCAAATTAGGCCAAGCAGAGGATAGCAGAGGAAAAGACTCTTGTCTTTTCCACATTTGGGGGTAATGGTTAATGGAGTAACTGTGAAATTAATGAGGCCAGGTTCAAAACCTAGCTCTTCCCATTTGTGTGGCCCCATTCACAAGTTCATGTCTATAGGTCCTCTTATCTGTAAAAGGAGTAGAAGAGGCTTATAGACATAGATGAAGACCAACCAAATGAGAACAAGCCAAAGCTATTTATTCTGAGCTTGCTACACCAAGGGAGTCAGCCCCTGTCACTTGTGTTTTGACAGAGACTCAGAAGCAGGCACAAGAGCAGAAAGCTTTGGTGTGTGAAAAGAGAAGGCTTCAGGTGTGCCCTGATTGGGGGTAGTTGGCATGGGAAAGCTGTAGGCCATCTAACTAGAAGTGGAGCATCCTGTATGATTGGTTACTGGTATATATTTGGCTTTCCCTGGCTGGTACTAAGTTGGAAGAGGGGACAGCCATTAAGGGAGCTGTCAGTTGTTAATCAGGTCCCAGCTGTTTGGGGCCAGCTGTTACAGAAGCTATTGTTTAGCTTTCTGGATTGCCCCTAGAGATAGCAATTTGACTTCCTGAAAATCTGATTTCTAACTGGCTGGCTTCCTAGGTTGTTTATTGCAGATAATGTGTTTTGTCCTGGGCAGGTTGCGGTAGGTAGGGAGTCAAAGTTCTATTTTTAAATGTGCTCTGGCCATTGCCTGTTGTTATACTCAGTTTCACAGTTGCATCTATGAATAGCATTCATCACAGTGCCATTATGTAGTGGGTGCTCAGTAAATAGAAGTTCAGTGTCTGCAAGTGTTTGCTACCACCTCTATCGGGTGCATTTTTCTTGATGTCAGTGCTGGAGTTTGCATCCGAGCCGGTTGAATGTGGGGGAAGCCAGATGGTGCTAGTATAACTAGGTTCTTCTCTGTGGAATTATGTCAGAGTTGGAATAATGTGTCACTTGTAAGGGAAGCAGCTGTGAATAACTTAGGAGCGTCCAAAATGACACATCCTATTTATTTCATTTCTAGGAACTTTCCAAGCCCCAAAGAAACTCCAGGATCCCAATAGTCTCTAATTTCATCCTGAGTTTAGGATTTGCTGTGGGGATACCAATGGGCTTAAAGCTACTTGCAGTTGTTAACAGTTCTGTCATTAAAAACTCTCACATGATGAGAGACAAAGCATCTTATCCTGAACAGGTGGGTGTCTTGTTTGTCCTTGTATCCCCAGCACCTAGCACAAAAGATGTTACCTGGAACACATTTTCCCTGAATCAGCAGTTGAATAAATGATTGAATGAATTTCCCAACTGAGATGGGGTCACTATTTGTAAAGGCAGTAGGTATTACCTTTTCTGCTATTTGCTATCTCATTTAGATTTTCTTTTATGTTCTTTTCTTCACCAGAGCTCCTGAAGTTTGATTAAGCTAAAAATAATCAAGTGGTTGATCACATAATTTATAATGATAGACAAAATCAAGAATGACTACTTTGGTCACTTTCTGCCCCCCAAATGCTGAATTCTGGAAGGACAGTGCCAATGAACATATTAGGTGGAATTTTAAAGCCCTGTTCAATGAACAGGAAAGAAAGATGACTTAAAGTAGATTCTTAGGGAGTTCTTGTTGTGGCTCAGTGGGTTACAAACCAGACTAGTATCCATGAGGACGCAGGTTTGATCCCTGACCTCATTCAATGGGTTTAGGATCTGGCACTACCGTGAGCTATGGCATAGGTTGCAGACATGTCTTGGATCCCGCGTTTCTGTGGCTGTGGCATAGGCCTGTGGCTACAGTTCTAATTCTACCCCTATCCTGGCAACTTCTATATGCCACAGGTGTGTCCCTTAAAAAAAATTTTTTTTTTTAAAAAAGAGTAGCTTCTTAGAAGTATCCATGTGACATGGTAACTGATTTGAACTTTAAATGCCAAACTTATTCAAATTTCACAGAAATATGTTCCAAGCCACTTGGTTCACACAGCCTCTTGGGGATTGTATGCCTCAATGTGCCAGACAGAACGTCTTGCCCTTTGTATGGTGGAGTCCCCAGAGCCCACCTGGCTCAGCATCCAGCTATTTTACTACCATGCACTCATCTTCCACACATCTATTTATCCATCAATTTGTTCATATATTCATCACTTAAGTAACATTGAGCACATAGAGTTTACTGTGCATTGGGGATAAACAGTGAATCCACTGTCCCTACTCTCAAAGAACTCAAGGGCATGATGTGAAATCAATGATGAGCACAAATGCTGCTAGAAACAAGATCTGACAGAAGTTATTCATTCAGTTACAATATCTGGAGCACAAAAAATGGTGACTAAGCTCTATGCCCTTGAAGAATTCCAGCTCCTCTGCAGTAGAAAACTCACATATGCAAATATGCAAGAACATGGTTGGTAAGAGAGAAAGCAAAATACCCTTGCAGTATCTCTACCACCCATCCCTTCCAATCCAGCTTCATTGACCCAACTGTAAAATGTGCCAGGTTTTGTACAACCTTTTTTTAAGTTAAATCCTCCCAATAAAACTGTTCTATTTTGCGAATGAAGAAGCAGCATCTGGGAAATCTAAGTCACTTGCTTAAAGTCATGGCTAGTAAATAGTAGAGCTAGGAGTTCCCTGGTAGCTCAGTGGGTTAAGGATCTGGTGTTGTCACTGCAGTGGCACGGGTTGCTGCTGTTGTACAAGTTTGATCGCTGGCCCAGGAACTTCCACATGCCACAGGCATGGAAAAGAAAAAAAGAAAAAAAAAAGAGGAAGGAAGGGAGGAAAAGAAAGAAAAGGCAGAGCTAAAATTCAAACCCATATCTCCCCCATTTAGATGTTGGTACTCCTCTAATTACATTAATATTTACCATGTATAACCAGTGGACAACCTCATCCAGATTTATGGAGTCAGAATGGGATGAGAGGTGGCAGAGAAGACTGCAAATCTGCAGATAGCTCTGATTCACACTATAATGTGAGAACCACTACTGCCTGGCCCCTCTTTGAGCTCCTCCCTACCTCTAGCCTGTACTATTGAAATAGATTCCATTATCCTGTATTTCCCCTCCATTCTCAATCCCTCCTGTTGATTATTAGTCCACTTTCCAAAACCTTCTGTCCCTGTAAAAGCCTCTCTTTATCTGGGCATTGATGTTTCTTCAATCTGCTGTCATCTATGCCTTTAGCCAAGGACTTCTTGACTTCTTTTTAGGAATTATCTCCTACAAGCCATACTAACACACACTTAGCATACACATAGGACTTGCTCTCATAGCCTTTTGCTTTACTATCAAAACTACCTTAAATACCTTCTGAATTTCTGCATCTTCCATCATATTCCTTATTCAGAAACCAGATTCGCAGTACACAAATGATTTACTCTTCAGTCGCTGTGTATTTCCAAATGGATAGCATATTTACATGTATTCAGATGTTTTCTATCAATGTGTTGGCACAGGTTATGGTCCGGTACTTCCATTAGGAAATAAGGATTTCTGATTTACCATATCGTACCAATTTATGTATAATTAACTCACCTTCGTATTGACCTTTTTCAAAAACATAATCTCCCACATGATTCAAGAGTAATTAGTTAGTATCATTATATGGTTTATAGCAATGACTAAGCTCCTGGAATCTCACTATATGAAGTAACTAACTCTGTGCCTTTTCTTTGGACATAGATAGTTAATAAACACTGTGTCTAATCATGGACAGTAACAAATTCTGATAACACAGGTATCTGTAAAAGAACTATGTATTTTATATGGAAGCCAGTATAACCTTTAGGTGTAAACAATAATTTGTGCTGTGATTTTGTAGCAAGTTTTCAGTGTTAGTGTATGAATCAGTTGTCTTTTTCTTAGACTGAATTCATTTTGTTAAATCCATCTCTTTATAATCAGACTGTGTTGTGAAAGATCTTCATATTCTAGCTATTTTGTTTCCACAGAAGTTGGAAAAAATGATGGTTGGATAAAAGGTTGAAATATAGTTGTATGAACTGGAAAAAAGAAATCTACAACCTATTTCTAAACTCTGCTTGAATGAATATAAGTTTTTTAACTCATATAAGCAGCAGAGGACTGTATTTTGTCAGAAGAAATTAAGACACTTTGATATACAACCCTTTCATGCCAGGGTAAATGCAATATGTTTATTAATCACTGGTATGCTATTCTACACTCTGTGTAGATTTCCACTATATTTTTTAAAATCCATTAAAAGTCATATTTATTTCAGCTTTTAGTGTTGGGAAGCTGGAACACAGGAGAAAAATACTTTTAAAAAGTTTTAGTCATTGCGGAACTCCCAGGCCAGGGATTGAACCTGCGTTGCAGCAGCAACCCAAGCCACTGCAGTGACAATGCCAGGTCCTTAACCCACTGGGTCACAGAGGAACTTCAGAGCCATATTACTTTTAAAATGTCCTTCTCAAAACTATTTAGAAAGAAGCTTAAGAATTTATTGTAGGGATAACAAAAAGGTGATAGTAAATGCAAAAGTAGATGAATACAGGCCTATGAACTACCTTCAGTCTTCAGCATGAATTATTTGATTACTGGATATGTAAATGCTTTTGATAATTTCTTCATAAAATGGAGCAATAAAGATATACCATGTGATATAAAAAAGTTTTAGTTATTTATACAAAAAGATGTGTCTCCATTCCACTTCTTTCAATACATGTGTTTTATGAGTCACCCCTGTGGGCTCTGCTTGTAGTAAATACGAAGAAAGTCTTTCTACCACGTTTACCTTAGTGCAAGCTTGAGGCCTGTGAAGCTCAGACTTTGGCTCTGGCTGAACTGAGGCCATGCTCTACCATAGCCTAACTATGTTATCTGCATTGCGCTCTTATTAGAAATAAGAATTCTCAAGTAAGCAGGTTACTTTATGTATTGTTTTAAGGAAATAACCAGTCATAGGGACAACATAGGCTAACCTTAAAGGCATAAGCTACACCATAAAAAAAGGACAAAATAATTCCATTTGCAGCAGCCTGAATGCACCTAGAGATTACCATACTGAGTGAAGTAAGTCAGACAAAGACAAAGATCATATGATATCACTTATATGTGGAGTCTAATTTGAAAATCATACAAGTGAACTTATTTACAAAACAGAAACAGACCCACAAGTTTCAGAAACAAACCTATGGATACTAGAGGTGAAACATGGGGGAGGAGGGATAAATTAGGAGTTTGGAATTAACATATATATACTACAATCTAAACAATAGATAACCAAGAAGACTTACTGTAAAGCCACGGAACTCAACTCAATAGTCTGTAATAACCTATATGGGAAAAGAATCTGAAAAAGAATGGATATATGTATATGTAAAACTGAATCACTTTGCTGTACCCCTGAAACTAACACAACATTGTAAATCAACTGTACTCCAATAAAACTTTAAAAAATAAAGATGTAAGTTACAGCAGAAAATATGACCTGGGATCAGAGCACATTCAATCAAATCCCCTACACCAGCATTGCTATTACCACCTATATCTGAAATCACTTGGAGTGCTCATTAAAATGCATCAGCCTGGGTCCTACCTCAGGCTTTCTAAATTAAAGTCTCAGAAAATGAAGTCTGGAGAAGAGCAATTTTAGCAAGCTTTCTAATGATTTAGATGCACACTGAACTACCTCCTGACTTCTTATTCATTGATTAAGTGAATCCATCCTTCAGTCATGACTCATTTATTCACTGACTCAATAAAATTTATTGAGCCACTTTTCATTACAAAGTGCTAGCTGACATCTGAGGAAAAACACAGTATAAAATACAGTATCTGCATCAAGTGTTTTACTGTATAATTTGGATGACAGGATGTGTCTGTCCTCCATATTTATTAATAAATCCAGGTATTTAGATTCAAGGTCAAAGTAGCACTTGTCATATAACATATGAAAACCAGAACAAGGAGTTTCCATTGTGGCACAGCAGAAATGAATCCGACTGGAACCATGAGGTAGCGAGTTTGATCCCTGGCCTTGCTCAGTGGGTTAAGGATCTGGTATTGCCATGAGCTCTGGTGTAGGTCACAGACAAAGCTCGGATCTGGCATTGCTGTGGCTGTGGGGTAGGCCAGCAACTGTAGCTCTGATTAGACCCTTAGCCTGGGAACCTTCATATGCCACAGGTGCTGCCCTAAACAGACAAAAAAAAGAAACGAAAAAAGAAAAAAGAAAAAACCAGAATGAGAGAGACATCATTCTGTTCTGGTCAGATGACACTTGGAATTATAATCTCTTTTGTTTATTATTCTATTTGATTATTAAAACTGTTCCATGAAATAAATAGAAAATTCTTCAACAAAAAAGAAAATGAAGTTTCAGAGCTGGCAGGATTGGAGATTTACGTGACCAATTAGCTGCAAAGAAGATTCCATCCCTAGATTTTCTAGTTCTAGATCAGTGTTCTTCTCATGTTCCTGCGTTGTCCCTCACATTCATTTTTGTTACTTAAGCTGAGACAGTTTAAAAATAGAAGAGTTTATCAGTACTGAATACTTCAGTTGACATGCAGATGAGGGAAAGAATTCTAAATCAAGTTAATAAAATTGCCTTTCTGTCACTATGTATGTTATCAGCTACCCAGCCATCAAGCAAAGATTAAAAATGTGAGAGAAGTCCTCCAGGTAGTCAAGGCATTAAGAGAAAAAATAGTTATTGTGATGAATAATTTTATGTGCCAACTTGACTGGGTCACAGGAGTAAATTTGTGGGGGAGCCCCCAGCATCCTTGAAGAGCTCAGTAATCACTTTTCTTTGTAGGCCAGAACTTACAGTGCGGACTGCTATCATAAATCAGGAAACCTGAATGCAATGAGAATCTAAGGGTAACTGAGGCCAAACAGTGACTCTTAATCACCAGAGTCAAGGTGGTCATGATTAAAAAGACATAAAGGACAGCAGAGTCAAAGCAGCATCCTCTGACTTGTGGAGACCTATGGCATTGACTAGTTCATCACTGACTAATTTATTCTTAGAAATAAAATATATGGGAAGCCTACTAAATTTTTACATTATTTGTATAAGCAGAAGAATTCTAAGTCAACTCAATAAAAATCTAACTTGAATCATAAAAACAGGAGTTCTTGTTATGGTGCAGAGGAAATGAATCTGACTAGTATCCGTGAAGATATAGGTTCAATCCCTGGCCTCACTCCATGGGTTGGGGATCTGGTCTTGCCGTGAGCTGTGGTGCAGATCACAGACGCAGCTCACATCCCACATTTCTGTGGCTATGGTATAGGCTGGCTGTTGTAGCTCCAGTTCGACCCTTGGCCTAGGAACTTCCATGTGCCATGGGTGTGGCCTTAAAAAAAAAAAAAAAAAAAAAAAGTCTTGGCCCTCTACTCGTTTCCCAGACTGAAGTCAGTTTATAGGTTGGGATGCCCTTGAGTGAAGGGAAGGGTGAATCCCCTTGAGAAAGGACCTCTCTATACTGCTAAGAATTTATACTGTTAATCTTTTTTCTAGCCATCCCTAAGGGACCTATGGTCTCTACCAGGGTAACTGTGCATTGGGGAAAATGAAATAATGAGAGCTTTGGGGGACTACTGGACACTGGCTCTGAACTGCTACTAATCCCAGGAAAACTGGAATGTCCCTCTGGTCCACCATTCAAAATGGGAGCTTATTGAGGACAAATGATCAGTGGAGTTTTAGGGTAGGGTCATCTCACAGTGGGCTTGGTAGGTCCCAAACACATCCTTTCATTATTTCTCCAGTTCAGCAATGCCTGATTGTAATAGACACATTCAGCAGCTGGCAGAATTTCCACACTGGTTCCCTGTCCTGTGGGTTGAGGGCTCTTGTGGAGAGAAAGGTCACATGGAAGCCACCAGAACTGCCTCTATGTTGAAAAATAGTAAACTAGAGGAAATATATCATTCTTGAGGGATTACAGAGATTAATAGCACCTTCAAGGACTTGAAAGATGCAGGGCAGTGATTCCTACCAATCTCCATTCAACTAGCCTTTTTGGCCTTTACAGAAAATAGAAGGATTTTGAAAAATGGCAGTGGATTATTGTAAACTTAATCCTGTGGTGATTCCAATTGCAGCTGCTACACCAGATATGGTTGCATTGCTTGAGAAAGTTTATACACCCTCTGGTGCTTGGTATGCAGCTGTTAAGCTGGCAAATGCTTTTTTCTCCATCCCTATTCATAAGACCACCAAAAGCAGTTTGCTTCTACCTGGCAAGGCCAGCAATATATCTTCACTGTCCTACCACAAAGAAATATCCACTCTCCAGCCCTATGTCATCATTTAGCTCGGAGGAATCTTAGTCATCTTTCCCTATTGTGAGATATATTTGTCTATTACATTGATGACATTATGGTGATTGGACCTAGTGAGCCAGAAGTAGCAACAATTCTAGACTTATTGGTAGACATTTGGATATCAGAGGGTGGGAAATAAATCCAACAAAAATTCAAGGGCCTTCTATCTCAGTGAAAGTTTAGGGGTCCTTCAATGAGGGGCACATTGAAATAGCCTAAGATGAAGGATAAGTTGTTGCATCTGGCCTCTCCTACAGCCAAAAATGAGACACCACACCTTATGAAGGGAAGTGGATTTTGGAGGCAGCATATTCCTGATTTGAGGGTATTATTCTGGGCCATTTAGTGAGTAATCCCAAAAGCTACCCATTTTGAATGGGGCTTAGAACAAGACTTTGCAGCAGGTCCAGACAGCCATGAGAGTTGCTCTGCCAATGAGCCATTGATACAGCAAATCTATGGTGCTTAAAAGCGTCAGATACTTGTCAGTGGCTGTTTGGAGCCTTCATTAGGCTTCTATTGGAGAGTCATGGCACAAGCTCTTAGGACTTTAGAGCAAAGCCCTGCCATGCTCCATGGATAACTGCTCTCCTTTTGAGAAAGAGTATTAGGCCATCATGAACTGGGTGTTATCTGCTCCACCAAGCCATAAAGTTAGGCATGCACAGAAGCCCTCCATCATCAAATGGAAGCATATATATATATATATATATATATATATATATATATATATGGCCTGATCAGGTCTTGAAGGCACAAGTAAGTTACATGAAGAAGTGGTCCAAATGCCCATAGTCCCCACTTTTGCTGCACAACCTTTTCTCCCCCAACCTGTCCCTATGGTCTCATGGGGAATTGTACTAAAACAAGGTATGCCTGTACATTGAACTGCCCCCAGCATGGAAGGGGCCGTATTTAGTTCATACTGGAAGGGACACTTTGGACATGGATTTGTTTATCTGACATGCAATACTTCTGCCAAAACTATCGTGAGTCAACTTATAGAATGCCTTATCTACCATCATGGAATTACACACTGCATTGCTTCTGGTTAAGGAACTCATTTCATAGTAAATGAAGTGTGGCAATTGGCTAAGGCTCATGTTCTCCTCCTGTATTGATAGAATGGGTAGAACAGCCTTTTGAAGACTCATTTACAGTACCAGAAAGGTGAAAACAAGGCTGGGGGCTGCATATGCTGTGAATCAGCATCCAACATGTGATGTTGTTTCTCCCATAGCCAGGATTCAGTTCCAGGAATCAAAGGGTGGAAATAAATGTTACCACTCACTATTATCCTTAGTGGCCCACCAGCAAAATTTTTATTCCCTGTCCTCTTGCCTTTTTGCTCCACTGGCTTAGAGATCTTTGTTCCAGAGGGAAGAACCAAGACATAGCAATGATTCCATTGAACGGGAAGTTAAGACTACTGCCCAGCCACTTTGAGCTCCTCAAGCCTCTGAATCATCAGGCAATGACTCAGAGCTGACAAGGGTGACTGCTCCTGACTACCAAGGAGAAATTGGACTTTTATTCCAGATTGAAAGTAAGGAAATCTATGTCTGAAATATAGGAGATTCCTTGTGGCATCTCTCAGTATTATCATGTCCTGTGATTAAGGTCAATGCAAAACTAAAACAGCCCAATTCAGGGAGGACTCGTGATAGTCCAGACCCCTCAGGAATGAAGGTTTGGGTCATTCCACCTGGTAAAGAACCAGGACCAGCTGAAGTGCTTGCTGAGGGCAAAGGGAATACAGAATAAGTCATGGAAGAAGGTCATTATAAATACCATCTATGACCATGGCACCAGTTATGGAGATGAGGACTGTAATTGTCATGAGGATTTTTTTCTTATTTTGTTATAAATATATTTGTGTGTGTGTATATAAAAATACATTTGTTTTTTTGACTACTTAATCCCTTTACTATATAACACAAGATGTATTGATTTTATATCATAGCATTTAAGTATTATTAACTTTACATCACAGTATTTAGTTACAGGATATCAAGGACAAGAGTAAGTATTACCCAAAGACCCTTTTTCTGGAAAGGATTAGTGTATTTTCAGTTGTGTGTAGGACATTTATAACATGTTGGGCAGAAGTAGAACATTGTTATTGTCTTTAGGTTTAAGGAGATGCATAAGGGCACCAATTGACAAGGGGTGGATTTATGATGGTCATTTTGTATATCAACTTGGCTGGGCCACAGAGTCCAAATATTTGGTCAAACATTATTCTGGATATTTCTGTGAAGGTGTTAATTTGGATGAGATTAACATTTAAACCAGTGGGTTCTGAGTAGAGCAGATTATCCTGCCTAATATGAGTAGGCCTTATCCAATTAGTTGAAGGCCCTAATGGAACAAAGACAGACCTCCCCAAGAAAGAATGCTGCCAGGAGATCACATTGGATTCAAGCTGAAACTCTTCTTGAAACTCTGCATTTCAGACTTTGGATTTACCAAATTTCCACAATCTTGTGGACCACTTCCTTAAAAATCTGTGTGTGTGTGTGTGTGTGTGTGTGTGTGCGCGCGCGCACGCATGCAAGCGCATTCATCAGGTTTGCTTCTGTTTCTCTGGAGAACCTCACACTGACACAACAATAAACTATGTCATGTTACCCCCAAAGGAAATCAGTCTTTAATTCTAAGTAGAGCATGAAAAGGTGTGTTGGTTTACTACTCATTCAGCTAGGTTCCTTTTGTGATTGTGTTAACAGATCAACTATTCTTTTATTTACAACCAGACTCAATTTACATGTCACCAAGAGGAAATAAGAAACATCGAGATTTACATTTGATTGTGATTCTCTTGATATTATTTTAGAATCACTTCATGCTGACTGGTATTTGACTTACCTGAAAATAATGATAACAATATCATGCATTTTAATAATACCTTATGGAGTTCCCGTCGTGGCGCAGTGGTTAACGAATCTGACTAGGAACCATGAGGTTGCGGGTTCAGTCCCTGCGTTTGCTCAGTGGGTTAAACGATCCGGCGTTGCCGCGAGCTGTGGTGTAGGTTGCAGACGCGACTCGGATCCAGTGTTGCTGTGGCTCTGGCGTAGGCCGGTGGCTACAGCTCCTATTCGACCCCTAGCCTGGGAACCTCCATATGCCGCGGGAGCGGCCCAAAGAAATAGCAAAAAGACAAATAATAATAATAATAATAATAATAATAATACCTTACCATAAGAATGTGTGCATATTAATTTCCACACTTAACTATGTCACACACATTCGGCACTATCTTTCTCCTTTTTCTTTTCTTTTGATTAAAGCATAATTGATTTACAATATTGTGCCAATTTCTGGTATACAGCAAAGTGACCCAGTCATACATATATACACATTCCCTTTCTTATATTATCTTCCATCCTGTTCCATCACAAGATATTGGATATAGTTCCCTGTGCTATACAGTAGGACCTCATTGCTTATCTATTCTAAATGTAATAGTTTGCATCTACCAACCCCAAACTCCCTGTCTCCTTTTCATTTCTATCAGATTTGTAGAATTTTTTGAAGACAACTAAGGAGCTCAGCAGAAACAAACTAGAAAGAATGTGTTGAGGTGATTGCTAATTTTGTTTTCTTAAGCCAGCCCAGACTTTCCTTCCCCAGCTGGGACAATTTCCAAATTGGTTTCTCTTGATTATGGAGCATTGCTAATTCAATCAGTGAGGCCTATGCCCCAACACCCCTGGGAGTTAATATTCTCCCATTAAGAACTTAGAAGTTCTCCCAGAAAAACTTTACATAACAAGCCCAACGTGAAAAGTATTATCTAAGTTCATTGCTGAATTTTGTAATTTGGGATATACTTAGGAAACTAAAGCAATAAGAGCTCAGTGATGAAAACTTTTTTTTCAGTAGGTACTCGACAAACAGATATGTGACTTATAAATGAATTTTTAAGGCTTGGATTAATGAGATCTCTGTAGTTGATCATAAAGACCTGTCCATATTTGCACAAATGTGTAAAAATCAAGAACCAATATCCCACTTTGAATGTTGGCTTTTTTTTTTAATTTTTTTTATTTCTTTTTTGTTGTTGTTGTTGTTGTTGCTATTTCTTGGGCCGCTCCTGCGGCATATGGAGGTTCCCAGGCTAGGGGTCTAATCGGAGCTGCAGCCACCGGCCTACGCCAGAGCCACAGCAACGCGGGATCCGAGCCGTGTCCGCAACCTACACCACAGGTCACGGCAACGCCGGATCGTTAACCCACTGAGCAAGGGCAGGGACCGAACCCGCAACCTCATGGTTCCCAGTCGGATTCGTTAACCACTGCGCCACGACAGGAACTCCCTGAATGTTGGCTTTTTAATAGGATAGGCAGCCTGTAGATTTTGAAACTGTTGTTCTCTGAAGGGGGAGGCAATTTTCCCTCAAGAGCACATTTAGCAAAGTCTGGAGACATTTTGGGTTGTCACTCGTGGCTTGGGGAAAGAAGGATGTTATACCTATCCTTTCAGGAGATGCCAGGGTACTGGTAAACCCCCTACATGGCAAGGACATCTCCCACAACAAAGATTTACCCATCCTAAAATGCTAATAGTGCCAAGACTGAGAAACTGTGCCAAGAATAGGATTCCTGAGAGGCAAAACACTTTCTTTTGGAGAAAAAAAAAAGTTTTTCTCTCAAGGATTACCAAGAAATATGGATTGTCTCCCTTAAATGTTTGAATCTTAACTTTTTTATTTTCCAGAAAAAACACTCAAAGAATAAAATTCCCATATGCTCAAACCTGCAAAAAAAAAAAAAAAAAGTCTAACTTGGCACAACAATTGACTCAAAATTTTAACACCTGTTCTCTGGAAATGAGAACAGCCTTATTTCTAGAGGAAAAAAAGGAGTCTGAAAACTGTCTAATCCCACTCATGACCATGGAAAAACTGGCAACCTTAAGGAGAAAGAAGTCTCCAGAAAAGAGAGGAAGAATCTAAGCTGTATAAGGCTTGTTCACTAAAGGGCATTACTTGGCACATGGAGACATTCATTAAAATTCAATTGGCCAGATACTCCCCAAAGCAATCTACAGATTTAATGTGATACCTATCAAATTACCCATGACATTTTTTACAGAACTAGAACAAATAATCCAAAAATTTATACAGAACGATAAAAGACCTGGAATTGCCAAAGCTATCCTGAGGAGAAAAAAGTAAGCAGAAGGCATAACTCTCCCAGACTTCAGACAATATTACAAAGCTATAGTAGTCAAGATGGTGTGGTACTAGTACAAAAACAGACATACAGACCAATGGAACAAAATAGAGAGCCCAGAAATAAGCAGACACCTACGGTCAATTAATCTTCAACACAAGAGGCAAGAATATAAAATGGGGAAAAGACAGTCTCTTTAGCAAGTGATGCTGGCAAAAGTGTACAGCTGCATATGAAGCAGTGAAACTAGAACACACTCTCACACCATGCACAAAAATAAACTCAAAAAATAAGACATGACACCCTAAAACTCCTAGAAAAGAACATACATAAAACATTCTCTGATATAAACCATACAAATGTTAGGTCAGTCTCCCAAAGCAATAGAAATAAAAACAAAAAATAAGCCAATGGGACCTAATCAAACTTACAAGCTTTTGCACAGCAATGGAAACTGTAAAAAAATAGAAAAGACAACCTATGGAATGGGAAAATATAGTAGCAAATGATGCAACTCACGAGGACTTAATCTCCAAAATATACAAACAACTCATACAACTCAAAAACAAAACAAATAACCCAATGGAAAAAGGGGCAGTAGTCACATGAAAATATGCTCACCATCACTAATTGTTAGAGAAATGCAAGTCAGAACTACAATGAGGTACCACCTCACACCAGTCAGAATAGCCATCACTAATAAGCCTACAAATAACAAATGCTAGAGAGGATGTGGCGAAATGAAAACACTTCTACACTGTTGGTGGGAATGCAAATTGGTACAACCACTGTGTAAAAAGTATGGAGGTACCTCGGAAAACTAAATATAGAACTTCCATATGACCCAGCAGTCCCACTCCTGGGCGTATATCTGAAGAAAACTATTATTCAAAAAGATGCATGCACCCCTATCTTTATTTACAATAGCCAAGACATGAAAACAATCTAAATGTCCATCAAGAGATGAATGTATTAAGAATATGTGGTACTATCCTCATATATACTAATCAGATTCTTAACCACTGAGCCATAACGGAACTCCAAAGCTAATAGTTTTTAATGAAGAACATCTGCAATTGATTTGATAACAGAAACGCTTAACTTTGAACCCCAACTCAGCAAAATGCTATCCCTCCCCAAGTAATTCTATTCTCATTAATAAACCTGTACTACAAAAAATCTTGCCCAATTACTATTATACTTTGAATGTCATCAATTAAAAATGTATGGAAATTTGTTTCTCTCTTTCTACATAAGTATCTATGTCATATCCTTGATTTTGCATCTTGGCCTATAAAGCCTAAAATATTTACCACCTGGTCCTTTACAGGAATGTTTGCCAGCCTCTAATTAAGAGCAACAGCTCTAGATGTTAAACCCTGTGTAAATTTAGGCAGGTTCTTAAACTCTCTCTGTTTTAGTTTCCTCATCTGTATCTACCTGAAAGAGTTATGGTTAGAAATAATAGAAATGATGTATATAGAACACAACCTGGCCATTAAGAACAACTCAATAAATACTGGATGGTTTTGGTTGGGAAGAAAAGGAAAAAAAAAAAAAGAATATGTTGTACATACATTCCATACAATGAATACTACTCAGCCATAAAAAAGAACAAAATAATGCCATTTGTAGCAAGATGGATGTGACTAGAGATTATCATGCTAAATGAAGTCAGAAAGAGAAAGACAAATGCCATATGATTTCACTTATATGTGGAATCTAATGAACCTTTCCACAGAAAAGAAAATCATGGACTTGGAGAACAGACTTGTGGTTGCCAAGAGGGAGGGGAAGGGAATGGAATGGACAGGGAGTTGGAGGTTGATAGATGCAAACTAGTACATTTAGAATGGATAGATAATAAGGTGCTACTATAGCACAGGGAAATATATCCAATCTCCTGGGATAGACAATGATGGAAAACAATCTAAAAAAGACTGTGTGTGTGTGTATACATACACATATGCACATATATTTTATATATATGAGACTGAGTCACTTTGCTATACAGCAGAAATTGGCACAACACTGTAAGTCAACTATACAAAAAATACATTGGCCAAAAGCAATTTAAAAATTAAAAAAAAAAAGTTAAAAAAATGGAAAACATTGGCTGCCTCTCACAGGTCCCGTCTTTTTTTTCATTAAAGCATCAGAGATCCTGCATTATGGCTCAAAGACTCTCAGAGTGATTTAGGCCTCTTATAAACCATATCATGAGCATGAGGGATAGAGAACCATCCTTTGCTTGCTGCACTCATAATCTGAGAACATCCTCCTCTTTCTAGAGTTGCTTATCCTCCATTAATGAGTGTAAAATTTTAATTTTTCAAACAATTTAATTACTTTAATGAACTACATTTAGGGTTAACCATGCCTGGACCTTGCAAAGCTATAACATATGAAATTGGATTCCCAGGGCCAAATTTTGTATGGGAGTCCTGGGGGCAGGTACCAAACCATATCTTGAGGGTGGAAATAAGAGTTTGAAGTAAGATCTCTGATGCAGCTTTGATCTGATGATGTGGAATTCTCTTTGACTCTTTGAGAACCACTCACCTTGATTAGAGTCCTGGCCACAGGTCCCCTAACACCTGCTCTTAACAATAGGATAATAAGTGCCAGGAGATGCTAGCTTATGCTTTGTTTTCCTCTCTGAGAATTCAGTGTACCTTTCTCTGGTTTTTGTTGTTTTTGAGAAGTACTTGGATCCCAGACAGGGCAAGCACATTCCATTTTTTGGGGACACATCAAGCCTTCCTTTGTCCCACAACAAGTAGGCTCATTAGAGATGTGTGACCTTATCTCTAAAATTTTTCATCACATTCCAAAATTGTCTGGGATCAAAAACTCTTATATGTATACACACATAACATATATCTATCTATATCTATATGTAATATAGATATATAGGAATTGGCAAGATCTACTATCAAGTAGAGTTACATTTGGAGAAAACACTTTATTTGATGATTGAATTATATATCATCTCCTCCTATTTCCAAAAGAGGGTATATAAAATGCATAAGACAGGGCAGCTAAAATAAGTGTCAAAAGGAAAAGCTAGAAACCATTAAGATGAAAAAATGTGAAACCAGTAACTATAATAATAGCTAATTCTTCTGAGTATATACTGTAGGTAACTTACATTACTAAGGGCTTTATGTGCATTCACTCACATAATTCTTACCACAGCACTATTGAGTGTACTTTAGCTATCTGCATTTTACTGATGAACAAACTGCAGCATTGAGAGATTAATAATTTGCCTGAGATCACAGTTAGTTAGTGGTTGAACCGGGATTTGATTTCAGTCTTGCTTAGAATCTGTGTGTTGACCTAGAATACTATACTGCCTTCCATACTTGGTAACACTGAGCTTCAAGGAAAGTAAAGCAAGAGTATTTGATACTTTTCCTTGGTGCTAAATTCTTGAGAAAATCATTGGCTAGATTGTAACATGGGTAACATTATGTAACATGACAAAAAATAGCTTTAGTTGTTCTTTTGTATCAGGTTCAAATGTGTTCTTCAAAATAATATTTCTCATATCAATATTTAAATAAAAGGAGTTTTAATATAACTAATATTTTTTAAGTTTTATTGATATATAGTTAATATAAAAGGCTGTGTGCACTCCAATGTTCATTGCAGCACTATATGCAATAGCCAAGACATTGAAACAACCTAACTGTCCCTTAACAGAGGAGTGGATAAAGAAGATGTGGTACTTATACACAATGGAATATTATTTAACCATTAAAAGGAAAGAAGTAATAGCATTTGCAGCAACATGGATGGACTTAGAAATTATTATGCTAAGTGAAGTTAGACAGTGAGACACCAACATCATATGCTATGACTTACATGTAGAATCTAAAAAAAGGACACAATGAACTTCTTTGCAGAACAGATACTGACTCATAGACTTTGAAAAATTTATGGTTTCCAAATGAGACAGGTTGAAGGGTACAGGGATATGCTGGGAGGTTGGGATTAAAATGCTATAAAATTGGGTTATGATGATCATTGTATAACTGTAAATGTAATAAAATTCATTGAGTAATTAAAAAAGAAAGAAAATAAATAAGAGTGTAGGCATTCCTCTTGTGGCTCAGTGGGTTAGCCCACTGACATTGTCTCTGTGGGGATACAGGTTCAATCCCCTGGCCTTTATCAGTGGGTTAAAGATCCAGCATTGCCACAAGCTGTGGCGTAGGTCACAAATGCAGCCCAGATCCAGCATTGCTGTGACTATGGCATAGGCCGGCAGCTGAAGCTCCAGTTCGACCCCAGGCCCAGGAACTTCCATATGCTGCGGGTGAGGCCCTAAAAAGTGTTTATATGTATAACTGACTCACTTTGCTGTACAGCAGATAACACAGAATTGTGAATCAACCATACTGCAATAAAAGATAAAATTATGATTTGAATGCGTGTTGTGTCACTGTGCATAGGGAGAGCAAGGAAATGTAAAAAAAAAAAAAAATTACAAGGCTATGGTAATTTCTGCTGTACAACAAAGTGACTCAGTCATACATATACACATATCCATTCTCTCTCAGATTCTTTTTCCCACATAGATTATCACAGAATACTGGGTAGAATTCTCTGTGCTATACAGCGGGTCCCAATTGGCCAATTGTTCCATATGCCTCAGTGTACATATGCCAATCCCAAACCCCCAGTATCCCTCCTACCCCCCCCCCACATGTCCCCTTTGGTAACCACAAGTTTTTCAAAGTCTGTGAGTCTGTTTCAGTTTCTGCAAATAAGTTCATTTGTATTTTTTTTATGCAATGGGATATCACTCGGCCATGAAAAAGAATGAAATAATGCCGTTTGCAGCAACATGGATGGACCTAGAAACTATCATACTAAGTGAAATTAGTCATTAGTGAAAGACAAACATCATATGCTATCACCTATATGTGGAATCTAAAAAAATAATACTATTTGAAACCCATAGTATTTTCTTAAGTGAATAGCATTGATAATTGGTTGTGATTTTTGCTGTTGATCCCGGTTTTATTTCATTTGTAACTGTCCTTAATTAACTTGTTTAATTAACTTTAATTTACTTATCTGTGTATCACAGGCCACCTCTGCTATAGTGGCAACAAGGTTCTGTTTGCCTTACTCAACTGTTTATCTTCAGAACTTAGCATAGAGTCTGGCAGGGCAGGTGCACAGAATTATTTGCTTTTGTAAACCCATGAATGAATGAATCCTCCAAAGGCAAGGAGTTCTACCCAAGAATATAGACTAAAGATGCTCAAAGTTTAAGTTATGACCATAATTTTTAAATTATAAATTACAATTAATTTATACACTATGACTGTGAAAAGTCATTGTTCATTATGTAGTTGACTGCAGTTAAAGAGGCAGGGTATAGACATTTTTACCTTTTTTTTTTCCTTTTTCTTTATAAGCTCTGATGTCAGGGCCAGTCTCTGGAGTTGTTTTCTATAAGATTCACCCAAACCCCATCTAAGCAGATGGCCAAGGACTTGCTGCAGGCAGCAACATCAGGGTCAGAAAGGAATGTCTGTTCCCACACTGGGCTCTGCTTCCTTCAGAGCTCTCTGCCGTTGCTTCTAATCAACCATCTTGAGTCTGGTGTGGGGTGCTTTTTCTTGGAAGACATAGCATCTAAGCACTGTGCCTGGCTTCCCACTCCCAGGTTTCCTCCTGGAAATGATTTTCTCTAAATAAAAGTGCAACTGAAATACTAATTACATCATAGTTTTTTTTGTTTTTGTTTTGTTTTGTTTTGGTTTTTTTTTTTTGAATTTGAGAGCTGTTCTAAGCTTTAGTCTCACAGGTTTGGAGCCAATCCTAGGCTTGTCATTGATATTCTCATAACACTGAATTCCTTGTATTATTCCCCCATGTGGCATCCTACACCACATTTTAGACCTTTGTTTTTGTCCTTTCTTTGGCCTGAAACACCCTGACCCCAGCCCTTATCTCTTTTCAAATTTGACCACAGGTGTCACCATCTAGAGGGGCCTTTCTGAAATTTTCAGATCCTGCTGTGCTCCCTTCCTCTGTGCTTTCTTTGGTTTTTAAGCACAGTATATTTAATGGTCTCTTAGATGTCTGTCTGCTCCTAATGTTAGACTACAAGCAATTCCTTGAGAGCAGGAACCATGTCTTACTCATTTCTGGCCCACAGTTCCTGGCATAAAATCTGGCATGTAGAGAGAGCTCACTAAATATTGATTGAAATGAATCGTGTTACCAACAAGCCAAGATGCTGCCACTCCATCTGACCTTTTCCTGCATTCAAAAACTCCTAGAAATACCAGACACATTGTAAATGACTGCCTTTTAGAAACTTTTGAGAAGGTCATCTTTTGTAATTTCTCTTCCTTTTCAGGAACCTCTTTCTGGAGCTATAAAAGACCAAGTGGAGAATCATGTCCATGATTGCAGCTTTCTATGGTGGCAAGTCCATTCTCATTACTGGGGCCACAGGCTTCTTGGGCAAAGTGTTGATGGAGAAGCTATTTCGCACCAGCCCGGACCTGAAAGTCATTTACATCCTTGTGAGGCCCAAGGCTGGCCAGACTCTGCAGCAAAGGGTTTTCCAGATCCTAAATAGTAAGGTATGCCTTATGGGAAGAGACTTAGGGCATGGTGACTCACTACAACTTTCCTTACAGCCCAAACCACACGTGGAGGGCGGGATATCTGAGCAGGTAGAGGAGAGGAGACAAAACAAGACTGTAACCAACTCTTCATCGAAATCTGTGGTATTGTCCCATAAGAGGGGAATGAGTGTTGAGGGCAGGTGAGCAGATAATCTACATCCTGCAAATTACCCAGTAAGAATCAAAATGCTAAAGCTCCCAGAGTAGGCCCTCCAGGCTTGAAATCTATCACAATTTCATGCAGAATCTTCCCTGATTTTCTTCTAAATTTGAGGTAGTTTTCCTCAAAATTGTGAACAGTCTATTACATATGAAATCATATTATATTATAAACCAATATGAATAAGTAGCCATATATTAACACTTTTAGTTGTCTAAACTCCACAAGTTGTCTACTTTATCAGTGGTAATTTGATATCTACTATCCCATTATATTTCTGTTACTCCCTAAGTTCTTCAAAGGGAAAAACACTGAAAATGAAATATGTGTGAATGAACGTTTGAGTATCAAACCCTCTCATTCCCCCCCCAAAAAAATATGCAAATCCTCTTACATCTTAATTTATAAATGTGAAGGGGGTATTGGCATTGGTCTCAAGCATATCTGGGGTAAAATTCTGGCTTATCAATTTGTTACCACTTTATGCCTCTTAAGCTTCAGCGTGCAATGTTAAAAATAGAAATAACAATGACCTCCCAGGATTACATTTCAAATGCTTGTGTCTGGTTCAGAGGCCCCTCTGGAGTGTACAGGGTCACACAGGGTTTGCAAACAGAAGATTTAAATAAGAAACTGTTTTACAAAGTCTCCTTTCCAGTGTTTAGGCATACTAACTTCTAATGAGATGTGCATCCGATAGCATGGCATACTATAGATAAGCAATAAGCTCGATGATCACATTTACAGGTATCAGGATGAGATTTTGGTATAAACCACCATCAAGAGAATGACAAAAGAAGCCCCTCCTGTGTCTCGTGGCGTGACTCACTAGTGGAACAAATAATAATAGCTGACAGTTACTGATGACTTAGTACTTGGCAGACACTATTCAAAAGGATTTTCATGCCTTACTTGACTGATGTTTGCAGTGACTCTGTGAAGTAAGAATTATGAATATTCAAATTGTATCAATAGGAAAAATGAGACCAAAAGTGTTAATTTATGAAAGGTCACCAGCTAGTAGATAGGAGAGTCAGACTTCAGACCACGCCCACACCCCTCCCTAGTCTGGCTCCAGGGCAAGCACACTTGTTTGTACCCTCACTGCCTGTAACTAATACTTCTTAAGAATAAGAAAAAAAAGCTGCTGTGGCACAAAGCCAACCCATCTAGAAAAAACTCTCAGATTCCTCTTCAGACAGCTTTGCTCAGTTGTGTATCCCTAATAGATTTTGTTTTCATCACGTAACAGACATGCTTCTTTAGTTTTGTATCCAGCTTAATGGATTTCTAGATAAATATTGTGGCAGAGAGCCTTGTGGTCAGCACCATCTACTGTTACTTCCAGTGCACTGTGTTTGATAATGCAGCAATATCGCTTTTGTTATGGAAACCTTGATTGTACTATAAATAATTTATTTATGAAACTGGCTTGCAAACATCTACCCCTGTTTCCCATGTTGGACTATTTATAATTGTCAGCTGTTGACTGTTATAAACAGTGGTTCTCACACTGTGGTCTCCCAACCAGCAGCAATGATATCACTTGGGAACTATCTGTTACTGTCAAATGGTGCTTAAGAACATGAGTTTCAGAGTTTCCTTCTGGCACATTGGGTTAAGGATCTGGCGTTGTCACTGCAGCAACCTGGGTCACTTCTGTGGTTCAGGTTTGACCCCTGGCCTGGGAATTTCCACATGCTTCAGAGGCGGCCAAAAAGAAAAGAAAAGAAAAGAACATAAGCTTCAGAGGCAGACTGACTTGGGTTTGAATCTTGAATCTCAGCACTACTAATTACTGTGTTACATACATAAAGATTCATACTTTATTGAACCTTAGTTTCCTTATCTGTAAAATGGAATAATAATATCATGGTCATAAAAATATATGGTAACCTTTGGATGAGAAGAGCTGGGTCTCCCCAAAGCTCTCTTTCAAGATTGATGACACATCTCTGGAGACCCTCAGCAAATGTTTCCTTACGTCTCATCAGTCTGGGTTAGGTTACATGTCTCTTCTAAACCAGCTTCTGTGAAGCCTGAGCTGTGCCATGTACTGACTGGTTCAGAATCTCCAGATCTCAGTCAACCACCAGCCACCTGGAAATTCTTAGTAAGCTTAGAGAGGATCTTAAGTTGGGGATATAATCAACTATAATTTACTTAAGTTTATAGGGAGACCCCAGCTGCCATATGGGTAACAAAGGCAAAGTAAAATTTCTCTGTGAGTTTTGTTCACATAAAATATAAAATCACAAGCTTTGTATCTTTTTTTTCCCCTCTTTTTAGGGGCACACCTGCCGCATCCCAGGCTAGGGGTCCAATCAGAGCTGCAGCAGCCAGCCTACCCCACAGCCACAGCAACACGGGATCTGAGCCGTGTCTGCAACCTATACCACAGCTCATGGCAACACCAGATCCTTAACCCACTGAGCAGGGCCAGGGATCAAACCATCATCCTCATGAATACTAGTCAGGTTTGTAACCCATTGAGCCACAACAGGAACTCCCAGCTTTGTATCTTGACTAATTCAAAACATACCCATCAGTTTGGCATCTCCAGTGCATCTCCAATGCAGAGATAAGGAGCTTGGTGGTATCTTAAAACCACAGAAACTGCCATCAGCCACCATTTACTAAATTCCCGGATGGCTAGGACTTTGCACTTCCAGTCCAGCAGTTGTCTTCCAGTGGCAATTTTAAAACTTTTTATCCAGATTTTTCAAGATAGTTCTAATAGAATCAAGTCCAGCATACAGTGTTAGCTTCCTGTAAGCAGTCGGCCTCATCTCTTAGTGGCCTCTCTTAGGTTGCTACCCCTTTGCTAAGCCTTCCTTCACACAGGCTTCTAAATTCAACCCCAGAGTGAAAGGGATTTTTCTTTATCATGAAAAATATATCCTCTGGCTTTGCTGTTATAGTAACACTATTGGAGATATGTACATATGAGTATTTTAATACGGAACAATTACTATAGATCAAAATGCTCAGGAAATTGAAATATGGACATTTCCTCTTAAGTCTCTGTTTCCGGTTTTGTGGCAAAGCCATTAATTATACTTCCCATGAGTTTTGATTTATGTGGTCAAATAGAAGCATGAAAATTGGACAGAGAGTGGGCTTCTATATGAATGGAGAATATAGTCTAATATTTTTACAACAATTTATTTAAAAACGAACATATGCCATGTGAAGTCTAATTTTCCTCTGGTTAGAATTTGTAGGGGAAAAGGTGCAAGCTGGTTACTCCAAACATGGGAGCCCCCACAACCAATTTTTCAATATAGGTTTATACTTACAGGAAACACCTATAAAACCTTAATTTCTTAGTATGAACTGTCTGCTTTTATGTTTTCCAGGTTTAAGATTCAGTGAGAAGAGTCTCAGTTTTGCCAAACAATACACATTTGCTCAAATGTATTCAATTTGCCAAAATTGGATATATATTTATTATCCCAATTTTCTCCCTTTAAATTTTTAATCTAAGGTGTTTTCACTGTCATTACCACTGTGTTACCAGTGTGTCCTCAACATTTGGCACAGTGCTTCATACGCCGTAGGTAATCGACCACATTTGTTCATTGAACAAGTTTAATCCATTCCAGTTTGTTCGTTTGTTTGTTTTCCTATTCTTTGCTTTGTTTTACTTTAATTGCTTTTCTGTTGCTTTTATCTCTTTTAGTGCTTTAATTCTGTGCTTTGTGCTCTGGAGCAACTTCTACAGGATGTGCAAAATTTTTCTTTTATTCCTACTATATCCCCAGGAAATATGGCCAAGGAAACATCTATTCTATCAACATTCACGTATCTGCTTATTCCTTTCCTTTCATGGTGTGGACTTCTACCACCTCTCACTTTCTGTTTCTATGCCTTTGCAGGGATACAATTAAGTGGGAAATGCTTTGGAAAGAAGCTTATTTTTTAATCCTTTGGCCACTTAGAACTGGGACTCAAGAATCAGAGGAGAATGGTATTCCCTTTGTGCCTCAGCAGGTTAAAAATCTAACTAGTATCCATGAGGATGTGGGTTCAATTGTCTGGCCTTGCTCAGTGGGTTAAGGATCATGCATTGCTGTGAGCTGTGGTGCAAGTCACAGTGCTGTAGGACTTATGTACAGAAAGCCAGGACACCGAGGCTTTTTGCCAGGAAGCAGTGTTTATTCATGACAGCACTGGCTCAAGGGGATTCATACCCAAAGGCTGAGCCCCAGACACAGCAAGGCACTGTCTTATATACCCTCTGTTATTTTTTTCTTTTACACTTTGGTTCCTTAGTCCCCCTTATAAGATATATTCTGTAAATTCTGGCTGGATGGTCTATGCTACAAAGTTGCACATGGATACTGATTTTGTCTTGCTGCCACACTTACGAATGCCCACGCAAATACTCCTTATGCCAAGTTGCCTTCCCTTTGTTCTGGGAAAGCCCCTACCACAACAGACACGGCCCAAATCTGGGTGTTTCTGTGGACGTAGTGCAGGCCAGCAGCTACAGCTCTGATTAGACCACCTAGCCTGGGAACCTCCACATGCCACAGGTGCAGCTGTAAAAAGACAAAGAGAAGAGTAAGAGGAGAGGATCAGTTTCCTCACCTAGGTCCTAAGGCCCTTAAGCATATTCAGAGCACTTAGAGAAACATACCAGTAGAGGGAAAGGTATCTGAATTAATGGCAGATTTTTGAGGACTTTCTCACAATATATTAACAAGCTTTTTCTCATGTTATTTAATTTTTAAAATTCATATTATAAAAATTAAATAACATGAGAAAAACTTATAATATATTCATTACAAAAATGATGAAAAATCAAATCCAGTGTAATCTCAAGTAACGTCCCTGAATAAATGCTGATTGGATCCTGGATTAACTTTATTTTTTGATGCTTCCAAATTTTCAAATTATAGTTATAATGAGCATGTTTACTTTTATGATGAGGAGAAAAAGCACTGTCTTTCATAGTGAAAAATAGGAAGTAATCTTTTTCCAAGTGAATTTTCTAAATGCAATTACAATTAAGATGTTTTATATTAGGGGGAGCCTACTCTTTAAAATAGTAAATAAATAAGGCAGCAAAGCAATCATGAATTTCCAAAAGTATGTCATAAGATGTAAATTCAGTTGATTTTTAGTTTTGAAACTTTATCAAGATTAAATAGTTTGACTTATTTCTTTATTAGAAATATGATTCTAAGTATTTAAAATCATTTTTTAAAAATCCTCCCAATTTCTTTCACAAAATCTGAGAAATTTCTAAGGAAAATCAGCCAAATTTTCCGTGCTGACATGCGAATGTGCTCACCACAGACACACTTGTGGGTCTCCAGGAATGCCAAGCTGCTTGCTTGGTCTCTTACTAATGAAAAATTGCTCATTTAAGTATGACCCAACCAGCTTTCCAAGTAGCAGAAACAATTTTAGATGAAGAAATTGATATTTTATCTATTTTGCTATCTAGAATCTGGCTTTGCATAGCAAGACATGGTTCTTCCCCCACTAGGACAGATAATTAGTTGCAAATAAATCATTCAGTTGTGAAGCTCAAAGAAGTGTTGAGAGCATTCTGAGGTTCTTTAGTGCCTTCAAGATGTGTTCCTCTGGCAACAATCACATCCCATTTATATGCATTTAGGATCTTAAGTGTGTCATAATCTACTCTGAGTAATTCTTTAAGAAAACGTCAAGAAGACAATATCCAGACCTGAAAGAATAAAACCCCAAGTAATTGAAATTATATTAAGAGTGAGGTAGTTAATTAAGAGTGAGGTCAATATCTAAAAAAATATTTCATTGAGAGAACACCAGAAATGATCAGGCTTTTCCTATTAAGTTGTAGTAATCAAGTAAGGGAAGGGTTACAGAGAACAGATGCTGGGTTTAGGATATATCCGCTGAGAAGGCAAAATTCAAGATATCCAGGGAAGGACTATCCTGTATGATGTCACCTGGAAGAGGATTTACAAACAGAGGCAGAGCTTAACAGCTTGCATTGGATCTTTAAGGTCAGCTTCTCTGGAAAAATGTGAATTACTCATAAGTCCTCAGTTACCCCTAAAATAAATCAACTTTGAAATACCCTGGAGAACTTTGGGTAGTGAATCATGCAGGGTCAAACATGGGTCTCTCAGTTCGCAGAACTGATTAGGTTTAAGACAATACAAGATAGTAACATTTTATTAAACAGTTTATTGAATCCTTTTGCAAGACTGTCACTGTTTGATAGTTGTTAGACAACATTAGATAAATTGATCCCTAAGGGGGGAAAATACTGCATTTAAACAAATTAACTTGGAACCAAATAACACCTGCAAAGAAAAGGTCAACATGCTGACATTTCTGAGTATTAGGAAGTTCCCAACAGAAAAGTTAAGTTCATTTTATGTAAAAATTTCCTTGTCAATTTTCATAGACTCTTCCATAAGGAAGAAAAGTATTTTCATGCTTGGTTTAGGCTACTCTGCGTAAGAGCTTCTTGTCCCCAGCTTTCCAAAAAAATGAATTTCTGATTGATATTAATGATGAAACTGGCAGAATACTTTTTGGGACTTAGCAAAGTATAGGTTCTGTCTCTGAGCAGAAGGAATTCATCAAGGGGCAGAGAAAATGACAAGAAAAGTATTTATTTGTACAGGACTCACGTCAGAAATACAAGTGAGCAGGCAGGGGAGTGCTGCCCCAAGAACTTAATGGGCTACAGTTTTATATCAAAGGAAGAATGGGTAGAGGGAGAAGACCACTTTCTTCTTCATTCTTTTTTTTTTTTTTACAACTATATCTGCTATTTATTTTTTTAATTTTTAAATGATTTATAAATGTTCTGTCAATTTCTGCTGTACAGCATAGTGACCCAGTTATACATATATATATATACATTCTTTTTCTCACATTATTCTTTGTCATGTTTTATCACAAGTGATTAGATATATAGTTCCCTGTGCTATACTGCAGAATCCCATTGCCCATCTACTCCAAATGCAACATTTTTCATCTACTAACCTCAGATCCCAATCCATCCCACTCCTTCCCTCTCCCCCGGGAAACACAAGTCTGTCCTCCATGTCCCTAATCTTTTCTGTTTCTTCAATAGACATTTGTGCCATATTTTAGACTCCACATGTAAGTGATATCATATGGTATCTATCTTCCTCTTTCTGATTTACTTCACTCAGTATGAGTCTTTAGTTCCATCCATGTTGCTGCAAATAGCACTATTTTGTCCTTTTTTATGGCTGAGCAGTTTTCCATTATATGTATGGACCACATCTTCCTAATCCATTCATCTGTCAATGGGCATATAGGTTGTTTCCCTGCCTTGGCTATTGTGAATAGTGTTGCAGTGAACATACAGGTGCATGTATCTTTTTCAGTGAAAGTTTTGTCTGGATATATGCCTAGGAGTGGGATTGCTGGATCATATGTTAGTTGTATATTTAGTTTTCTGAAGTATTTCCATACTGTTTTCCATTGTGGTCATACCAATTTACATTCTCACCAGCAGTGAAGGAAGGTTCCCTTTTCTCCACATCCTCTCGGGCCATTTGTGGTTCGTTGACTTGTTAATGATAGCCACTCTAACTGGTGTGACGTGTTACCTCACTGTTGCTTTGATTTGTATTTCTCTAATAATTAGTGATGTTGAGCATTTTTTCATGTGCCTGCTGGCCATCTGTATGTCTTCTTTGGAGAAATGTCTATTTAGGTCCTCTGCCCATTTTTCAATTGGGTTGTTTGTTTGTTTTTTGTTGTTGATTTGCATGAGTTGTTTGTATATTTTAGTGATTAAACCTTTGTCAGTTGAGTCATTTGCAAAAGTTTTCTCACATTCTGTGGGTTGTCTTTTCGTTTTTTTAATGGTTTCCTTTGCTGAGCAGAAAATTTTAAGTTAAATAGGTGCCATTGGTTTGTGTCTTTATTGTCCTTATTCTCAGAGGTAGATCAAAAAAGATGTTGCTGTGATTTATGTCAAAAAGCATTTTGCCTATGTTTTCCTCTAGGATTTTTATAGTATCTGACCTTACCTTTTGGTCTTTAATCCATTTTGAGTTTATTTTTGCATATGGTGTTAGAAAATGTTCTAATTTCTTTCTCTTACATATGGTGGTCAGGTTTTCCCAGAACCATTTATTCTGGTGGGTATCTCTCCTCCACTGTATGTTCTTGCCTCCTTTGTCATAGATTAATTTACCATATGTGTTTGGGTTATTTCTGGGCTTTCTATCCTGTTCCACCCTATATTTCTGTTTTTGTGCCAGTGCCATACTAGTTTGATGACTGTAACTTTGTAGTAGAGTTTGAAGTGAGGGAGCCTGATTCCTTCAGTTCCATTTTTTCTTTTCAATATTGCTTTGGCTATTCAAGGTATTTTGTGTTTCCATACACATTGTAAAATATTTTGTTCTAGTTCTGTAAAGAATGTCATGGGTAATTTGATAGTGATTGCATTGAATCTGTAGATTGCCTTAGGTAGTATTGTCATTTTGACTATATTGATTCTTCCAATCCAAGAGCATGGTATATTTTTCCATCTATTTGTGTCTTCTTTGATTTATTTCATCAGAATCTTACAGTTTTCAGAGTATCAGTCTTTTGTCTCTTTAGGTAGGTTTATTCCTAGGTATTTCATTCTTTTTGCTGCAATGGTAAATATGATGATTTCCCTAATTTCTCTTTCTGCTCTTTCATTGTTAGTATGGAGAAGAGCAATCAATTTCTGTGTATTAATTTTGTATCCTGTGACTTTACCAAATTCATTGATGAGCTATAATAGTTTTCTGGTAGTATCTTTAGGACTGTCTAGGTATAGAATCATTTCATCTGCAAACAGTGATAGTTTTACTTTTTCTTTTCCAATTTGAATTCCTTTTATTTCTTTTTCTTCTCTGATTATCAGTGGCTAGGACTTCCAAAACTATGTTCAATATCATTAGTGAAAGAGGACATCCTTGTCTTGTTCCTGATAGTGGAAATGCTTTCAGTTTTTCACCATTGAGAATGATGTTAGCTGTGAGTTTGTCATAAATGACTTTTATTATATTGAGGTAGTTCCCCTCTATGCCCACTCTCTGGAGAGTTTTTATCAGGAATGGGTGTTGAATTTTGTCAAAAGCTTTTTCTACATCTATTGAGATGATCATATAGTTTTATTTATTTATTTATTTATTTATTTATTTATTTATTTATTGCCATACCCACGGCATATGTAGGTACCCAGGCTAAGGATCTAATCGGTGCTACAGCTGCCAGCCTACACTACAGCTACAGCAACACCAGATCTGAGCTGCGTCTGCTACCTACACCACAACTCATGGCAACACCAGATCCTTAACCCACTGAGCAAGGCCAGGGATCAAACCTGCAACTTTATGGTTCCTAGTCGGATTCATTTCCATTTGTGCCATGATGGGAACTCCTATATTTCAGTTTGTTAATGTGGTGTATCACACTGATAGATTTGCAGATAATGAAAAATCCTTGCGTCACCGGGATAATTCCTACTTAATCATTGTGTATGATCTTTTTAATGTATATTTGTATGAGGTTGGCTAATATTTTGTTGAGGATTTTTGCATCTATGTTCATCAGTAATATTAGCTTGTAATTTTCTTTTTGTGTGTGTGGTATCTTTGGTTTTGGTATCAGGGTAATGGTGGCTTTATAGAATGAGCTTGGGAGCATTCCTTCCTCTGCATTTTCTGGAAACGTTTCAGAAAAAGAGGTGTTAACTCTTCCCTTAATGTTTGGTAGAACTTAGCTGTGAAGCCATCAGGTCCTGGACTTTTGTTTTTTTGGAAGTTTTTTAATCACATTTTCAATTTCAGCACTTGTGATTGGTCTATTCATATTTGCTATTTCTTCCTGGTTTTGTCTTGGTAGGTTGTATCTTTTTAAGAGTCTGTCCATTTTTTCTAGGTTGTTCATTTTATTGTCATACAGTTGCTCTAGTAGTCTCACAGGATCCTTTGTATTTCTGCAGTGTCAGTTATAACTTCTTTTTCATTTCTAATTTTATTGATTTGAACCCTCTCCCTTTTTTTCTTGACGAATCTGGCTATTAGTTAATCAATTTTGTTGATCTTTTCAAAGAACGAACTTTTGGTTTCATTGATCTTCTCAATTGTTTTCTTTGTCTCTATGTTATTAATTTCTGCTCTAATCTTTATGATTTCTTTCCTTCTACTAATTTGGAGCTTTGTCAAAAATAGAACACTTTACCAATATGCATGTCATCCTTGCACAGGGGCCATGCTAATCTTCTCTGTATCATTCCAATGTTACTATATGTGCTGCCAAAGCGAGCACTCTTCCTCATTCTTGAGTAGACATCAAGCTTTCATCATCATCTGTTCTTCCATATTGGGTAGGGGAGTTTTCTTGTCCCTACATGGTCAAACTGGGATTGTCATGGCATATTGGAAATGAGCAAAAAGGTGGTAACATATACTAAAATGTGATAAATCATCTCAGGTTTCAGTATAATGTTACCTTTCCATATATTTCTGTCTTTAGTGTGTGCAGCAAGCATGTCCTTAGAAGCATTAACTTACTGACTTCACTGCGCAGGATGTGGATCTCATTTTACCATTGTTTTGTTGTTTGGGGGGCATGTCTCATGTTTCTGTTACATGGGTTTGTTGTTATGCAAGCCTGCCTAAGTGATCTTTAATTTACAGGGGTCTCCCGTACTTTTTTCTCTACTTTCTGTCCCCCAGTGGGATTAACTATTTAATCACCTACTTTGGCCCTTTACTCTGTCCCTATTAATAATTCTGTTAACTCTCCAAGACAAAGGCAATTGGAAACAGAAGTTTTCATTTTAAACTCTCAAAATCATTTTTGTTCCATTACTGTTTCTATTTTTCCTAAGAAACTAACGATCCCACAAAAAGCGAGAGGCTTCTGTCAATTTAGGACAACTAGAGGGAATCAAATCTTGCCAGGAATTTAAATTTCCCATGATTAACAAACACACTTTGAAAAGAGTGTAAGTGGTCCTGAGATTGACAGTTCCTGAACTCAGTCTCACCTCTATGGACTATTTCCTTTTAAGAAAAAAAAAAAAGCCTTTTTAAATTGATTTTGTCCTGGGAAATACTTAAGGTCCCAGACCCAGAAGCAGTTTCTTTCTCAGTCTCTTGTTTTCTTTTATAATACCATTCACTAGTTAATTCAATCACTGGCATGATTTCACACACCTGGCTTCTTTCCTTCTTTTTAAATTTCTTCCAATCACATCAAGTCTTTTTCTTAAAAGCTTCACATTGCCTGTACCGATTTCACTTAGAAAGTCACCAAGCCATAGGATTCAACATGACTCTGGAATATATTCAAGTTTTCTGAGTATTTGGATCACATGGTATAATCCAAAACCTGGGGGTGACCCAACACACAAATACACACACCTACATAGCTGCCTGATTAGCAGCTTTTGAAAAATGGAGTATTGCTGTGGAAGCAGAAAGAAGTTTTCCTATTATTAGAAACCTACTAAGTGGTAGCCACTATGCTAGTGATCTGATTTCTATTATTCTAATCCTCACAAAACTCTATGGTATGCCTTAATGCTACCTCACAGGTGAGAAATTAATCCAAGAAAGTTGTCACTGATCCAAGGAAGTACCAAGGAAGTGACAAAGCAGAATTTAAATGCAATTCTTTTATCTCCAAAGCCCACGTTTGCCCCACTGCATTGCATTGGCGCTTCCTAGGAAATTGCTTCCTCTAACCAGGTACTTATTCTAAAGAACTGTGTGCCACTGATATGTGGCATGGAAACAAAGCATTGACAAAATGCTGAATTGAACCTTGTGTCACCTTGAGCATTTATTATAGATTCTTATGTAAAATGAGATAAAATTTTGTTCAATGCAAAATTGTTTTCAAGAATAGAAGAATATATATGATATATAGGAAAGCTGCTGAGGGTAAATCCTAAGGGTTCTGATCACAAGACGAAAATTTGTTTTCCTTTTTCTGTTTCCTTCTTCCTTTTCTATTTATTGTATTTATATGAGAAGATGGATGTTAGCTGAATCTATTGTGGTAATCAGTTCACGATAGGTATAAATAAAACCATCCATGCCGTATAATGTAAGCTTACACCATGATGTATGTCAATCATTTTTCAATAAAACTCAATAAAACTCAAAAAAAGCAGGAAAAAAGAATAATAGAATATATGCTGAATTATTAGTGCTCTGAGATCACAGAATGAGATAGTCTTTTGACAGACATTTTAGATAAATATGCAGATGAATACTCTGAGGCCCCAAAAGGTAACTTGTCCCAGTCACACAGCTAATACAGGACAGAAGTAGGATTCAACCCTGGCCTTCTTGACACCAAAGAGCCTGAGATCTTTCCAGCGCACCAGTGGTTCTCACTCTTGGTGTGTATTAGACTCACTTAGAGAGCTTGCATAAAGTACAGATGCCCAAGCTTCAACTCAGAAGTGAGTCAGAATCACCAGGGTCAGAACACAGGGGTTTCTTTCTTTCTTTTTTTCTTTCTTTTTTGTCTCTTTAAACCAATTCCCAAGCAACCTTACCATATGCCAAAGTTTGACAACAACAGTACTACACATATTGCTTTATAGTCCTTTAGAAGGGGTCCACATGACAACAGTAAAAACCTCTAGGTTAATACTTTATATCTTATGGAAGTTAGTGAACTAGCAAAATCAGATTTTGTGAATTCTTATGAATTTTTTACATTAGATATGGTAATGTGAGGAAGTGATGGTGGGTTTTTGCCTTAATGTTCATGCACTTATTTGTAGTTAACTGTTCTCAACTTATATATATATATATATCTCATATAGATATTTTTTTATATATATATCTATATGTCTTTCTTATTCAAGAGCTAACTTCCAAAATCTCTCGATTGTGACCACATATTATATTTGAAGAGAGGGATTCAGTAAACTGAATAAAGATCAAAGACTCTAATGATTAGAAAAGATATCATTACCTTCAGTAATCTGCAAGAGGGAATGACCTAAGGCCCTGGATGCCTCCCAAGTGAGGTCCTGTGGATAACAAGTTTGTTGTAGAAGTCCAAGTTCAGGGCTCTCTATATTGTTTCAAAAGCATTATGTAAATGTTATGCCCCCCACTCCTTGCCCAATTCCTGCCTCTAATAAAAATGCAGTCTTCGGAGTTCCCGTCGTGGCGCAGTAGAAACAAATCCTACTAGGGACCGAGAGGTTGCAGGTTTGATCCCTGGCCATGAACCAATGCCGGGTTAAGGATCTGGTGTTGCCATGAGTTGTGGTGTAGGTCACAGACGTGGCTCAGAGCTGGTGTTGCCATGACTGTGGCATAGGCTGGCAGCTGTAGCTCCAGTTAGACTCCTAGCCTGGGAACCTCCATGTGCTGTGAGTGTGGCCCTAAAAAGCCAAAAAAAAAAAAAAATATGCAGTCTTTGTTTCTAGCCACAGAAGTCATAGCCAAGGGGTTTATTGAATCCAAAAAATTTCTCTTTCTGTGAATTTTCTTACTCAGGGTTTTCAAAGTTTCTTTCTTGCCTCTGGGCTATAAGTAACTACTGCCATATATAGAAAAGTCTCTCATGTTTAAAAACAAGAGAGAGAGAGAAAGATACTTGCCTGTGTAATGTCAAATGAATGGAACACTCCTAAACTTTCCAAGAGAAATATATTGCTTTGTTATCAGTTTGAAATGCTTAGATCCCCTCCCAGCTGTTATCTCTCAGTGGTCACAGAAACATGTCCTCCTCCTGTCAAGAACAGAGTTTCCTAAAATGGAAAAGCAGCAGTTCCTCTGCTTGTCCACTGTACAAAGTGGACAGTTGTTATTCAATGCTTTACAATCTCAGTCCTAAGCCATTAAAATTATTAAAGAATATGTAAGAAGGATTATGATAGAGTCTTAGAATCTAAAATAGTTACATTAAGTTCTTTATTGGTAGTCTTTCAATGAAATTTTTGAATTTTTTTTTTTGCTTTTTTAGGGTTGCACTTATGGCATATGAAAGTTACCAGGCTAGAGGTAGAATTGGAGCTGCAGCTGCAGGCCTGTACCACAGCAACAGCTACATAGGATCCAAGCTGCGTCTCCTACCTACCCTGAAGTTCATGACAATGCCAGATCCTTAACCCACTGAGCAAGGCCAGGGAACCTGCATCCTCATGGATACTAGTTGGATTCGTAACCTGCTGAGCCACTATGGGAGCTCCCTTAACTCATTTTTATTCCACCTGTTTTTTTTTACCTTTAATCGATATCTCATATTAGCAAAAAACAAACACACAAACAAACCACTTTTAGTTAGACTAGTATCTATTGAGGACCAATTTGTATCATTTCATCTGTCCTTTCGTGTTGTCATTATTATAAAAGAAAGGGGTCTGCTCTAAGCCTTTCCAATTCCCCTTGGCAATGACCCCAGGGAACACTTTACTTCTTTTTTAGTAGTAGGTGTCTTCTGTCTTTCATGCCACCAGTACAACAGACAGTTTCAGGAGTCAAGCTTCTGTTTATGGTTCTATTACTGTTCTTCCAGTAATTAATTTCAGTTTAACAAGCAAAATTTGAGTCATTTCCATGAACTTGGTTCTTTAAAGCATATAGATAAACAAGAATCAAGCAGTTTACAAACCAGAGGGGGAAATTTAAGCCCAGAATTTTTAGATGGACATGTGGAGTTTCCATTGTGGTGCAGTGGAAAAGAGTCTGACTAGTACCCATGAGGATGCAGGTTTGATCCCTGGCCTAGCTCAGTGGGTTAAGGATCCAGCTTTTCTGTGAGCTGTCATAGGTTGCAGATGTGGCTCGGATCCTACATTGCTGTGGCCATGGTATAGGCCAGCGGCTATAGCTCTGATTCGACCCCTAGCCTGGGAACTTCCATATGCTGTGTGTGCAGCCCTAAAAAAAGACAAATAAATAAATACATGAATACATACATACATATATACATAATGGACATGACCTTTCAGAGTCAGTGTTTCTCTAAGTGTGGTACCTGGACAATTAGACCTATCTGTGGAGATGGTTAAGAAATACAACTAAACCTACTGAGTCAAGATCTCTGAGGGTGAAATAAGAACATTTAATTTGTCCTTAGATTTTTCTTATGCCTACACATTTTGAAAAGCACTGATGCCTTGTCACTACCCTGGGCAGTTAAAAGAAGGAATGAGTCATACAGATTTGTTCATCAATTACTTAACAGTGTTAACAGTCCAACTCAAGAAGTTCATATCTTGGGATTAGTTAAAATCAACTATGGAACTTGATGTCAAATGCAAAGTCCTGGGCATTCCTCAATAATTTATTATTTGGTAAATATGGGATTGGGTCCAAGGATACATATGTTTAAGATACATACTAGTCATTCAAATATAGTTCACCTGATGGATAACACTTGAAAAGCAAAGATTTATTGCGTGGCAGTTGGCTGTGATCTCTCCCACTCATTTAGGATGTGGCAACATTTAAAGAATATAATTTTGTTAGAAGCTTTAGCCATGTGCTAAGGTTCCAGACAAAGCAAGTCATACTGTTAGGCATGGCTAATATTATAAAATAGGGCCCTCACTTAGCATGGTGGTTGTACTAATGCAGTCAATTCACTGATTTATTTTAACTCATCATGAGCAATACCATCTGGATCAGAAAACTTAAACTGTAAAAATAAATAAATAAATACACTCTGGGAGTTCCCGCTGTTGTGCAGTGGGTTAAGGATCCAGCATTGTCTCTGCAGCAGCTTGAGTCACTGCTGAGATGAAGGTTCAATCCCCAGCCCAGCACAGTGGGTTAATGATCCCAAGTTGCCACACATCTGTGGTATAGTTCGCAGTTGCGGCTTGAATTCGGTCCCTGGCCCAGGAACTTCATATGCCGCGGGTGTGGCCAGGAAAAAAAATTACACTCTGTTCAACTCAGATACGCCCTGCCATTTGAAAATATAAATCAATAAATAGAAAATAGATTGGGACATTATTTCCTGAAATGTTAATTATCTCCTAAAATAGTAATGCTATAAATGTGATATCTTAGTACTGTTCAGTATTGCACAGATGGTCTGAAAGTACAACATGGTATAACAGTTGTCTCTCCCATCTGAAATCATAAAAACCAAAGGCAAAAGAAAATCCATGTATGGCAGCTCACATCACTTGTGGGGAGTCCTTCTGTAGAAAGGGGGATGCTGAAGTTACCTCCCACATCTTGCTCTCAAGCAGCCAGAAGTCATCCCAGGCCAAAGTCAAAGGCTCCAAAGAACCATAAATAAAATTTCTTGTAAATAAATCTATCCTGAAGACTCAAAAAAGAGCCTTCTACAAATTCAGCTATTAAAAAGGAGGGTAGTTGGAGAAAGTTTACATAAATTTTATACAAAAATATCTTACATGTGTTTTTTGTACAATTAACATGAACTTTATAATGGAAAACATTTGACTGTGAAAGCAAATATCTAGCAAGCTTATGATCCACCAAGACTAAAAGAGCTATTATTACACATCTTCCTGGAAGAACCAGAATGACCTTTGTTGAAAATGTCCCCCAAATACTCTATCAAACTTATATCAACCCTACTTAGCAAAAAAGCATTGAGGATTGATCCAATTTCTGAATTGCTTTCAGAATTATAGTAATACCCTCCTGAAAGGGCTGACCCTACAGTGCAGAAAAATGGTAGCTCAAAGACAGAACTATGTTATCTTGCCAGATCAATACATGGATTTGATTCGCTTCCCTTGCCAGCTTCATTAAATTTCCAGGATGGCTTCTAAACATGGTCTTGCCTGATACAAATGAGACTTGATTTCTCTGACTACTCGAGATCAACTTCTTATCACTCAACTGAAAAGCCTGGGGCAGATCTCTGAGGGAGAGGAGCCTGCTGCTAAGGATCAAGAAACAGATGAAAACATTCTTTTAGGGCTAAAGAGAAGACGATTATCTCTGCTACTATATTACTATTAAAACCTGACTAATTTTCTCTGGTCTTAATTTTTCCAAACATTTAGCCTTACTTTTCTTCACTTTTGCATAACATACCAATATTACAAACCATACCAATAATATTTTATCAAAATAGGTTGGAACCAAGATCATTTCATTCAAATCATTATCTGAGAAAATGGGGAAAATACCAATTTAACCTGAGAACTTCTATGTGGAGGGGAAAGTAGAGATTTCTGTTCCATCTGAATAACTATAACAAAAGCTAAAATTGCCAGTGTTCTTTACTTTTCCCTTTATAAATAAATTAGAATATTAGAAAGCAATTAAAATCCCATAAAAAGTACATGAGCTTAAGTACTTCTCTTACTAGACATTAACTAGACAATAGCTGCCATTTTTATTAGAGTGAGATTATATAAACTTTTTATTTGTTTTATCCATACAAATTTGCTTAATTTGTTATCTCCTAATAATGTTTGTGCTGCTAAGACATGTTGTTAATCTGGGCCAGTTAACCAAGTTATTTTGAACATGTGCTCTTGAGACCTACTTCATAAAGAGTGGTAATTTTGCTGGTAATTTGTAAAGGCTGTGTAAAGTCTGGTAATTTTGAAAACATTATTTCCCAGGCAGAAATGGAAGCAATCACCATGTGTAAACATGAAGCTGCCTTGTAAGGGAAAAAAGGATGGGGAAGAATATAGATGGCTTACTACCACTCCCTCATCCCGCACAAAAAGTCCAAAATGCATTCCTTATTCATTATTGGAACTGACTTTTCCAAATGTTTATTAAATTAAGGGGAGCAGGAATTATACTAAGCTGACTGAATTGCATGAACTAAAGCAAATGGCTGTCATATTATCACAACTGTAACCAATTTTTGAGAATTATAATGAAACCAGTCACTGAAAATAAGAACAGTGTGATCATGGCGATCATCTTTGATGATTCCTCTTTATGCTTTAGCTGTTTGAAAAAGTCAAAGAAGTCTGTCCCAATGTGCATGAGAAGATCAGAGCTATTTCTGCAGATCTCAACCAGAGTGACTTTGCCATCAGCAAGGAGGACATGCAGGAGCTTCTTTCCTATACAAACATCATCTTCCACTGTGCCGCCACTGTCCGCTTTGATGACCACCTGAGGTACAGTCCTGTTTCCCTCTTGTGACTTATATTATCCTTGTCTGTGTGCATACACGTGTGTGTAAGTTTCTTTATGGTTTCTGGGAGTTTTTTTAATGACATATTATCAATAAAAAAAAAATACAAAGGAATAAAACTTCTTCAAAATGTTACCATCCAGAGATAACCATTTAATATTGTGGAGAATATCCATTTCAATTTTTCTTTATGCATCCGTAATAAAATACATTTATGCGCAATTTTACAAAAAAGAGCAAGATATTGAAAATGATGTTTTGCAACCTGTTCAGTTATATTTTTAGATATCTTTCATTGTCAGTTGATATCCTATTATATTTGTAATGACTCCAGCACATTCCATTGTACATGTGTGTAACATGATCAACCAGTTCTGTAGTGGTGAATGTTTTTTGGAGTGTTTTCATTTTTCGCTATTATAAGCAACTCTGCAATGAACATCTCTGTGCATACTTTTTTATATACCTTTGTACTTTTTCTTTGAGTAAATTCCCAGATGTAGGATTGTTAGACACATAGCAGATGTGCGTAGGTTATGAAAAATTTTTGTTTCTATATAGTAAAGGTAGTGATTTTTAATATAACTTATAAATGGATACCTTATTGAATTATATTACTGCTCATCTCAGGTTTGTTTGTTTTTTCAACTGCTTCTGTTTGTTTTCCGGATATACAATTATATATTTATGATTGCTTTTGCGGTTATAAGACTGGAGCTTGAGAGCAATGTTAAATAGTGATTGTAGGCATCCTTCTTGGCTCTGACTTTAAAATCAGTGCTCCTGGAGTTCCCGTCATGGTTCAGCAGAAACGAATCTGACTAGTATCCATGAGGACGCAGGTTCAATCTCTGGCCTTGCTCAGTGGGTTAAGAATCCGGGGTTGCCGAGACCTGTGGTGTAGGTTGCAGATGCAGCTCAGATCTGGTGTTGCTGTAGCTGTGCCATAGGCCAATAGCTAGAGTCCCAATTCAACCCCTAGCCTGGGAATCTCCATATGCCATGGGTGCAGCCCTAAAAAACACAAAAAATAAAATCAGTGCTCCTAACTTTTTACCATTAAGCATGATACAGGCTAGCAAGTTGAAATATGTTTTTGAATTATTTTATTCCTTTTAGTGAATTTATAAAAATTGAACTCGAAATATATATGAATGTCCTTTTTAAACTTTTCAAAATATAGATACATGATCATATATTTTTTCTCTTTTTGAATTAGATTAATAGGTTCCTTGATATTGTATGAAACAAACATTTCTAGAAAGAACTATTTCATTGTCATATTTAAATAGATTTCTATTCTATTAGGTTAAAGATTTTGACATCACATTTTTTTTGTCTGACCTATACCTTTGAGATGGAAACATATTTCTCATTCTGTATACACTGTTGCTCTCCTCCGATTTATTTGAATTTTCCCACTTAAGTTAGGTGCCTAATTTATGTTTTTTATGCTTTTGATGGCTGTTCAAAAGCCCTTTTATAAATTCACAGGACTGTGGTTTTTCCTTCCAGTTGGTTTAGAATCGCGTAACCTCTAAATGCAGTATGCACCACGCATCAATGAATAGGATTTATGTGCATAGAACACATCATCAATGTATAAACACATTCCCAATATCTCATCACTATGTGGCCGTGACCCATACTTTTCCTCCTGGGAATCTCCATTCTGCCACAAAAGCCAGATGGATATGCCAGTTATTGGAGAGGGTGCAGCTCCAGCAAGGTGGGCTGTGAGTTACCTCACTGGATTTCCTTCTGCCCAATCTTCCCCAGACATGCTGTGCAGCTCAACGTCACTGCTACCCAGCAGCTGTTGCTCATGGCCAGTCAGATGCCAAAACTGGAAGCCTTCATACACATCTCCACTGCCTTTTCAAACTGTAACCTGAAGCACATCGATGAAGTCATCTATCCATGTCCGGTGGAGCCAAAAAAAATCATCGACTCCATGGAGTAAGTTGGGTTAACTGAGGCGGCAAAGGGTACGTGGATTGCTGTTCTCTTTGGTTCTTTGTGGTCATTCATTTCTAAGGTAACAGAGAGAGACAGCTTCAGAACGGTGCTAGCTTTAGCTACCTGTCCTTGCTGTTCCTTCTGTCCCTGGTGGGGAATACAGTCCTTGGTGATGGGGAAGGATGGGGTAGAAAAGTCCTACAGAAAAGCTGTATGAAATAGTCTATGACTACATGAGGTACTTGAAAATACTTTACATGGAAGTGGTTTCTCACTTCATAATGAACTCAACCTTGCTACTAGATAAAGGAAGTATAATATAGAGCATGAAACATTCAGAAGACATGTTTTGGCATCAGACTGGCAAAAGTTCTGCAACTTACTCGCTGTGTGACTTTGAGCAAATTAAGCCTCTCTGAGCCTTCGTTCCTTCATCTGTAAAATGGGGCTACTAATAGTACCCATCCTTATGGTTCTGATGATAAAGTAATTTATATAGGGCAGTTATTGCAGTGCTAGGGTGTGTTTAATAGCAGTTAATCAGAAAGTGAATATGCCGCAGGTGGGCCTAAAAAAAAGGGAGTTCCCCTTGTGGCTCAGTGGGTTAAGAACCTGACTAGTATCCATGAGGATGTGGTTTTGATCCCTGGCCTTGATGTTCAGAAGGTTAAGGATCTGATGTTGCCGCAAGCTGTGACACAGATGTGGCTCGGATCTGGCTTTGCCATGGCTGTGGCATGTAACTCCAATTTGACCTCTAGCCCAGGGACTTGAATATGCCACAGGTGCGGCCTTAAAAAAGAAAAAAACATGGTTAATAAAGAAGAACGAATAGAGAGAGGGAAGTCCCCCACACTTCAAATATGGCAGAAGGTATCTCTCTTGACCTATTCAGCTGAAAGGCACTATGCTTACTGTATTATTATGTAGGAGAAATAGAGGTCTAGCTTTTATCTCTTTTTGCCAACTAATGGGAACTGCTTTCTCCTTAAGACATGGCCCGGCCTCAGAATAAGTATGTTTCTCTGTTCTGCCGCTTCCTTCTTCTATTTACCAAGTTGATCATGTCTTGTTTTTTTAAAAAAAGAATCTGCATAAAAAGTATTATAGGGGAGAAAATATACCATTTCACAGTGAATTCATCAGATTTTTAATTTCTTATAATACTGTATTTCTATTGAAGGTATTCTCTTTAAAAATGAAGCTTTAGCTGAACCAAGAGTTTATTCCCTTCAGGTCAAACATTTTTATCTCATACAGCTCTGAGAATAGATATTTTTACCTGTCATTTAAAAAGATCCAGGACAAAGAAAAATGAAAGTCACTTAAAGGAGCTGAGAGTTGTTAAAAGTTGCTAATAAATGGTGAGCTGCTTAATTGGTTCAAAGGAACCTTTCAGAGTCCAGAGTTTGTTAGGATATTTGGAGAAAAGATGCCACAGTTAGTGCAGAACGGTGGCTGTCTAGAGCCTGGGTGTGTTTTCAGGATGGACTTGATTTGTTTGCCATTTAGCCACCCTGTACACTGTTATCTCTTGGTAAATGTGGTATTTCTGGATGTGATAAGCCCAGGAAAGGAGCAGACCTCCTTTGATTCCAGACCCTGCCATTGAAGTTCCAGAAACTTCTTCCACCGTTAACTCTCTAACCCCTGACCTTAACACGATTTGAGGAGGAAGGGAGAGGTCTCTGAGAGGTCACGAGAGAGAAGAGGTAGGAAGTGGAGATTCAGCTCACCCAGGTAAGAGGCTTTTTAGGAATTCCGTACCACTTCCTGCTTCCCAAACTGTCTCCAGACACTAAAACCCCCCAGATTTCAAGGAATGAGCTCACCTCCCAGAGGAGCTGATTTACCACCAGGCATTCAGCACTTCCCACGCTCCCTACTACATGTCAACTGGTAAAGACAGGTAATGGCTTCATGACTGATGATCAAACTGTAATTGACATTTGTACCGTGGTTATGTCTGTCCTGAATGGCTCTCCAAGGAGAACAAGTATTTCAAAATATATAGATGGCCAAAGGGAACTAGGAATATAATTATAATTTGCCTCGACAGAATATGTTTTGAATACAATTAGGAAACTAAGGTTTTGTGGGTTTTTTGGGGTTTTTTTGTTTTGTTTTGTTTTGTTTGTTTTTAAATAGGAAGAACCGTCATTACCCAATGTATTTATTCAAAATGTTATACTCAGGGGAGTTCCCATGTGGTGCAGTGGAAATAAATCTGACTAGTATCCATGAGGATGAGGGTTTGATCCCTGGCCTTGCTCAATGGGTTAAGGATCCAGCCTTGCCATGGGTTGTGGTGTAGGTTGCAGACATGGCTCAGATCCCATGTTGCTAACGCTGTGGTGTAGGCCAGTGGCTACAGCTCCAATTCAGCTTCTAGCTTGGGAACCTCTCTATGCCACAGGTGTGGCCCTAAGAACAACAGAAAAAAAAAATTGTTACACTCAGGAGTTCCTTTGCGGTTCAGCAGGTTAAGAATGTGACTAGTATCCATGAAGATGTGGGACGGATCCCTGGCCTCACTCAGTGGGTTGAGGACCTGGGGTTGCCACAAGATGTGGCGTAGGTTGCACCTGTGGCCATAATTTGACCCCTAGCCGGGGAATGTCGGTATGCCACAGGTGCAGCCCTAAAAAGAAAATAAAAATGTTATACTCAGGACCTCCTGTCCAGCATCATCCCTCCCAGCACACATACATACACACACACATATACATTTGTGCTGCAGTCACATGGAAGTACTTACACCCCTCTCTCTCTCTCTCTCACCTCTTCTGCCTCTGCTTATGGGGTTTCTCTTTCTGGAAATGCTTCCACCTCTGCTTCCCCTGATGAGCTCCTAATCAGACATCAAAGCTCTCCCCTGAAAGCCACTGGGCTCAGGTGGCTGTTTGCCAATGGTGCTCACCTTCATCATTGAGCTCAGCATAGGCCACTCTAAACCTCTGGTTGGTTGTTCTCCAGTGGACAAGCTCCTCAAAGGAGGAGAATGTCTCTTGCTCCTTCTTGTTGGCCTGTGCCTGCACATAGTAGGGACTCAAATATTTGCTGAATGAATGAAAAGTTTTTGACAGAACTGAATGATCATTGCTCATATTGCCCTGGCTGGGATTTTTTCGTGTTCTTTGTTTAGATAAAGCAAGAATAGATGACAGTTCCATAGCAAGCTGATATTTGGAGATGTGAAGTCTTGTGTGTAAAACACCTATATACCCACATCTTATCCCTGTCTCCTCTTAAACTTTGAATAAAATCTGTGTTTAAGTTTGAAATAGTGTTTCGAATAAAGCCTTGCAGCTCCTCACCAGCGAAACCGTTGTTCATGACTATTTGACGTCTTCTGAAGTTTCAGAATGACAAATAGTGTTGAAGTTAGTCTGAAAAAATATTAAGGCATCTAAATCCAGGTTTGGTTGTTGTGTTTTAAGAAAATATTTTTCTCCAATTTCTTCTCTATTTTTTAATTGGCCTGTAGTTAAAATAAAATTGCTTTCCAGAGTTCCCATTGTGGCTCAGCAGGTTAAGAACCCAACATAGTGTCCACAAGGATGCAGGTTTGATCCCTGGCCTCACTCAGTGGGTTAAGGATCTGGCATTGCCACAAGCTGTGGCATAGGTCACAGATGCAGCTTGCGTCCTGCATTCCCATGGCTGTGGTGTAGGCCTCATCTTCAGCTCCTGGGAACTTCCATATGCTGCAGGTGTGGCCATAAAAAGAAAAAAATAAGTGAATTAAAAAAATAAATTACTTTCTAAGACTTCTAGGTTTCTATTTCCCTTGGAAATTTTTATTAACAATAATGCTATGGGGTCTGGCCACTGTCATTTTCTTAACATTAAAATAACCCTCATTTTCTTCTTTTTTTGGGGGGGTGGGGTCTTTTTAGAGCTGCATCTGTGGCATATGGAGGTTCCCAGGCTAGGGGTCAGAGCTACAGATGCCAGCCTACACCACAGCCATAGCAACACAGGATCTGAGCCACGCCTGCGACCTACACCACACCTCAAAGCATTGCCAGATCCTTAACCCACGGAGCAAGGGGGTTAAGTAATCCTTCAGAAGTCTCTCAGCTAGTAAGTCACAGAGACATGATTTTTCCTGATGGCCACATCATTCTGGTCATGTGGTTATGATCTTTCCAGTATATGCACATACTTGGCTGTGTCAAAGATTAAACAGTGGTTTCTTAAGATATAGGCTGTGCTGTCAAGGAGAACTTTCCTGATTATGCAGGCTGAAGAGATCCTTCTCAGTGCTGTTAACAAAGGGGAATGGGACCATGAACCAGACACAACCCCCACCACCCTTGCCCCCCTTCTTTTCAGCCCACCGTGTGTTCTGTCCATCCCACAGCCCAGCACCTCCCTTCTTTCAGCTCACATCTGAACAGGGTAGAATATCTATGGGCTATAGGAGAGAAAACGATCAATTTCATGGTACTGGAGGTGGTGGGAAGGCTCTATAAAGACAGGCATGGGACATAGACTTGGAAGACTATGCACAGTGGGGATAGGTCAGATGGGGCACTAGGAGGCAATGGAGGAGGAAATCTTGGGGCATGCCTGGGTGGAACTGTAAAGTCCATTTTGGCATCACATATGTGTAGGGAAGCTATTAGAGATGAGTTAGAAAGAGATACTGGAGTCATACTCTGGACATGTTCAGTATCATGCAGAGGATTTTATTTAATTCTGTAGGCAATGGGAGTCCATTGAAAGAGGTCTCTGTGTGTGTGTGTGTGCGTGCATGCACACGCACAGGATTTTGGTTGTTTCAGTTTTTTTATTAAAATATAGTTGATTTACAATGTTGTGCCAAATTCTGGTATGCAAAGTGACATCTATATACATATATGCTATTTTATATATATGTGTGTATATATATATATACACACACACACACACACATCTATATACATATATGCTATTTTATATATATGTGTGTGTGTATATATATATATACACACACACACACACACACATTCCCTTTTCTTATTTTATCTTTCATCAGGGTCTATCCCAAGAGATTGGATATCATTCCCTGTGCTATATAATAGGACCTTGTTGTTTATCCATCCTAAATGTAATAGTTTGCATCTACCAACCAAACTCTGGGCCCATCCCACTCCCTCCCCCTTCCCCCTAGCATCCACAAGTCTGTTCTCCCTATCCATGATCTGTTTCTGTTTTGTAGATAGGTTCATTTGTGCTATATCTTAGATTCTACATGTAAGTGATATCATATGGTATTTGTCTTTCTCTTTCTGACTTATTTCACATAGTATAATAATCTCTAATTGTATTGTTTCATTTTGTTTTAATCAAGGGAAGACTTTGATGAAACTGAGCTTTAGGAATATTAATATGGTCATGGGGGGATGGAGGCAAATGAGCATGGGGAGTCTCCAGAGTCAGGGAGAGCCATTACCTAGGATGGAGTGGTGAGGAGGACTAGAACTTTCAGAGTGGCAGCAGACATAGAAAACACCTATGTGTCTAGGGAGAGAAAAACCAATAGGATGCGACTACTGCTTTGTCTATGGGGTTGCACATACTTTACCCATTATCAGATTAGAACATGCGTGATCAGAGTTCCTGCTGTGGCACAGCAGGTTAAAGATCTGTCTTGTTTCCGTGCTGGTGAAGGTTCAATCCCTCACTCACTCAGCACAGTGGGTTAAGGATCTGGCATTGCTCCAGCTGTGGCATAGGCTTCAGCTGCTGCTCAGATTCTATCCCTGGCCTAGGAACTTCCATATGCTATGGGTGCAGCCAAAAAAAAAAGATATATGATTGTCAGGACTTACCTTACATCCATAGTGCCAGGGACTTTATTCCTTTAAACTTCAAATTTTATTGAAATTTGTGCTCCAAGAAGCAATGCCTTTTTGAGAGCTGTCTCAATGTATTGAAGTCCTTTTTGGGGTGTTTTTTTGTTGTTTTTGTTTGTTTGTTTGTTTTTAGGGTCACACCTATGGCATATGGAAGTTCCAAGTAGGGGTCTAATCTGAGTTACAGCTGTCTGTCTATACCACAGCCACAGCGATGCAGGATCTGAGCAATGTATGCAACCTACACCACAGCTCATGGCAGATTCTCCGACCCACTGAACAAGGTCAGGGATTGAACTCACATTCGTGGGTGTTAGTTGGATTTATTTCTGCTGCACCACAGCAGGAACTCCTATTCAAGTCTTAATAACTTCATCTTGTGTAGTGGCATGATTTTAAATTAGTGATTTCCCAATTTGACCATAAGGATCACCAGATTATCAGACTCTCACCCCTAAGGACTGATTCAGTGGTTGAACAACCACGCTTGGGAAATAGTGCCTTAAGGTGCTCTTCTTCATTTAAGTTTTCATTTGAAATAAGGTTCATTCATATTCCAATAATCGATTACCCTCTCCCCTCATTTTGTGTTGTCTTTCAATTTCTAGATGGTTTAATCCAGCCAAAGGGTTCCTGGTTGATTTGTACTTATTAAAATTCACACTTTTTTTTTTGTCTTTTTGCCATTTCTTGGGCCGCTCCCATGGCATATGGAGGTTCCCAGGCTAGGGGTCGAATCGGAGCTGTAGCTCCCGGCCTACGCCAGAGGCACAGCAACGCGGGATCCGAGCCGCGTCTGCAACCTACACCACAGCTCACGGCAACGCTGGATCCTTAACCCACTGAGCAGGGGCAGGGATCAAACCCGCAACCTCATGGTTCCTAGTCGTTAACAACTGCGCCACGACAGGAACTCCAAAATTCACACTTTTTAAGCTACCTGGCCACCAGAGGACACAGCTGATGTGCCAGGTGAAACAGAAACAGGTGTTTCTTGGAGTTCCCGTTGTGGCGCAGTGGTTAACGAATCCGACTAGGAACCATGAGGTTGCGGGTTCGATCCCTGCCCCTGCTCAGTGGGTTAACGATCCGGCGTTGCCGTGAGCTGTGGTATAGGTTGCAGACGTGACTCGGATCCCGCGTTGCTGTGGCTCTGGCGTTGGCCGGTGGCTACAGCTCCGATTCGACCCCTGGCCTGGGAACCTCCATATGCCACGGGTGCGGCCCAAGAAAGAGCAACAACAACAACGACAAAAAAAAAAGAAAAAAAAAGAAACAGGTGTTTCTTGAATCAAACACTAATTGCAATTAGCTGCAGGTAAAGAGTGTGAGAAGCAGAAGGAGGAGGAGTCCTGCAGCTGACAGCAGCAGCCCCAGTAACAGAAGCCCCAGTAATTTCCCTTTGGGAAATTGGAAAAGAGGTCAAATGTTGGAGAGTAGTTAAGCCTTTTGTGCTGAAGAACATGTTGTTAAAACTAAGAGTGTTCATTCTAGGGAAAAGGAAAAAGCTAATTTTAGTGCTTATGCTTTTATTGTCAGGATTGCTACAGCATTAAGATGGCACCTATGCAGCCAATAAAACATTGAAAATTCTGTATAACTTTTCATATTACCAGACTTTAGTGAACCAGAGCAGGGTTAAGTTGTTTTTTAAACAAACTGAATAATTTTCATATTATCAGGCCATTTGAGCAGGAATAGGTGCTCAATAGATGTCCACAGGGAAATACAGAGGCCAAGTTACCACAAGCCTTAGGCTCTTGGATACACCCTTCTCCTCAGTAAAAGATTCAAATTTATTTTGAAGCCAGTTAAATTTACTCTGAAGCCATGTCTGCCAAACTGAAGTTGGTCAACATTTAACCTTTAAGCTTCCCAGCACTTTTTGCTGCTGTTAGGGGATACTTTAATTTCCAATTTTCCTTCATTCTCTGCAGAGACATCCCCTCTCGTATATTTATAGTCTCCCTACAGTCCCATCTCCTTCTGAGTTCACCTATTCTCTCTTATTGTCCATCTCAGCTGCCCAAACCTTCTATAGAGCATAAACTGGGAGTTCCTGTTGTGGCTCAGGGGTAACAAACCTGACTAGTATCCATGAAGACATAGGTTCGATCCCTGGCCTCATTCAGTGGGTTAAGGATCCAGCGTTGCCGTGAGCTGCAGTGTATGCCACAGACAAGGTTGGATCCCATGTTGACTGTGGCTGTGGCATAGGCTGGCACCTGCAGCTCCCATTCAGCCTCTAGCCTGGAAACTTCCAAATGCATGGGTGTGTCCCTTAAAATTAAAAAAAAAAAAAAAGAACATAGGAGTTCCCATTGTGACACAGTGGTCAACAAATCCGACTAGGAACCATGAGGTTGCGGGTTTGATCCCTGGCCTTGCTCAATGGGTTAAGGGTCCAGCATTGCCGTGAGCTGTGGTGTAGGTCGCAGACGCTGCTCGGATCCTGCGTTGCTGTGGCTGTGGTGTAGGCCAGCGGCTACAGCTCCAATGAGACCCTCAGCCTGGGAATCTCCATTTGCCCCAGGAGTAGCCCTAGAAAAGACAAAAAGACAAAAAAAAATTATTGCATTTACTGAATAACATAACTCATTCCTAAGGCAGAAAGGTCATTGGACACAGAGATTAAAAAAAACAAAAAACAAAAACATAATCTCTGCTCTGCTTGACTCATGGTAAAGTGAGGAAACAGACAATGAGCAAGAGCATAGGGCATGATAATTGCAATAATCAAGGAAGGACATAATCCAGTTGAGAGAAGAGGGCAAATGTAACCATGAGGCAGTGTGTCCAGTATTTACTCCCCAGAAAGCTTTTCCTGATAGACCATTCAACTTGCACTGCCTATTTCATAAGAGAAAATTAGGAAAGATACATATTCCTCTTGCTATTTAATTCAATAAATACATAAATTATGAAATGATTAATGATATTAGATTGATTAAATAAGATTCAAAGCAAAAAAACCCAGTAATATTTAGAATAAATTGCGCATGCGCGCGCGCACGTGTGTGTGTGTGTGTGTGTGTGTGTGTGTGTGTGTGTGTGTGTGTGTGTGAGAGAGAGAGAGAGAGACACATACACACACACACAGACTTCTGAAATCTTCAATAACTTTTTGCTGCTTTTGAAATTATTTCAGTAGAGGTTTGGAATTTGGAACCTATGGGTTCAGACATCTTCCTGAGTTGGTTTATATGGTGTCTTTTTTCCATGCCAACTTATTTACTGTTGGAAAAACAAACAGCAGCAGCAAATCAAACTTTGGTAAAGAAGGGCATGAACCGATTTTAGGTCCTGAAAAGAGCCTCACTCAATCAATGGATATACATATCTCTTACACTCATCTCCTCTTTGAACCCAGGAAGTGGCTAGATGAGATATGGTCTGTTTGGCTGCCTTAGAAAAGAAATCTTCAAACCAGCTATTACCTTTGTATGCTCCTTGGTTGTTTCACTTAAAATAAGAATGTTTTAGATTTGTTGACTCATTTTGTTTGATCAAATAGCTTTCAGTGCAGTTGTAAATATTCTTGTTTGTCCTTATGGTAACCTGAAAATTTAGAACAGATGTAGTTATTGCCATTTTTCACAAGTGAAAATGGAGGAAACAAGATAATTTAATTGAATATAGGTGGAACTACAAATATTGGAGACACGCCATCTACAGAACACTATAACTTCTTTTGCTTTATGTTCTTAGAAACCTAATGAAACTAATATTTTCTAAGACAAGCTAACTCACTAAATTCTTTACAGCCTTATTGAAATTAGGCTGTATTTCGTCTTACCCAGTTTTTGTAACCTGTATGTTTTCGCAAGTGGAAAAAAATGTTCTCGGGTCAATCAATTCACTGGTGACCCACAAATGAGAAGAGGTACATTATTATAAAGATGAAGAGGTACCTGCATGATCCCTTACTCTCTCCCAACCCTCAGGTGACCATACAATTGAAATATCTTCTGTTTTTCTAAGTATTTGCAGTTGTTTTGAATTCTAGGGACTTCAGGACACTAAGCACTAGTGGCAGCAGAGCTAGGAAAACCAAACCATCAGAGGCAGTGCTCATGTTCTTCTCCAATATCAAATGAGAGTTATTGAACTTGAGAATTATGTTTCTAAATAAGTCTTGGCATTCAGCACATCTTAAATTCTCAGCAGTTTGTCATAGGAGGAAAAAGATAATTGCTAAGATTTTTCTGCAATCAAAATAGTATGACTGTGCTTGGTCCATTAAAACAGGAATAAATGTACCAAACATATAGATTATAAAAATCACACTGATAGAATTCGCATTGTGGCTCAACAGTAACGAACCCAACTAGTAACCATGAGGATGCAGGTTTGATCCCTAGCCTCACTCAGTGGGTTAAGGATCCGGCGTTGCCATGAGCTGTGGTATAGATTGCAGACACAGCTTGCATCTGGCATTGCTGTGGCTTGTGGTGTAGGCTGGCAGCTGCAGCTCCAACTGGACACCTAGCCTGGGAACTTCCATATGTTATGGGTACAGCCCTAAAAAAGACAAAAACAAAATCACACTGACATATTCAGATGGCCTAATTTTCCAAAACTATGTTATATATCAAAAATTTAACCAAATCTATCAGCTAAGAGAGACATGATTTAATTGACAATAATTTCATTACTCTCAGAGAAGAGTAGATAGACTTTGGGATTATCATAATAGTGCTGCCATCTTTTTAAAAAAAAAGTTGAGGCTGTTGCCATGGTAACTAGTATTTGTGATATAGGTCTTCTTGTAAGTAGAGGTATCCAATGGTCACTCTTATCAAAACTGCTTCAGAGTACTATAGTACTTGACAGACTCTTAATAGTTCTTAGAGCACTTCAGAACTCATTGGAAATCTCTGGAAATGATTACTAAGTTATTATTAGCACAGATTCTAAACAGACCTTCCAAATACAGTTCATGTATTGGCTAAAACAGATTGTAAGTCTGCTAAATGTAGTTGCTTCTCACTGTGAGCAGAATTTTAAAAATTCCCAGTTGAGAGTGACAAGACTGGTGCCCTAGGTTGTACCTGGACAACACTGACATATCTTGGATGACAGCCTCTCAAGTCCATGACCACAGCAGCTGGCTAGCCTGCTGTGGGGCACATGACTGCGGGGCACATGACATTCACAACACGTTCAATGTATGTACCTCTGTACCTGTGGGAGAGGAAATAATTGAAGATGAGAGATTGAGTCTCAGTAATCAAGTAGCAGATTGCATAGCTGTTAGGTTACTCTATCAAGGAGGGAGGCTGTGGATTCAACTTGGAAGGTTGGGCTGAGCAGAGGAGGGCAAGAAACTCACCCATCAGGCATCATTTGGACAGGCATACTCAAGCATTTGTGTCCTCCAAGAGTTCCAAATTCCTAAACTCAAGCTAGAAAGTGGAAGTTTTGTTTGATGTTGGTGTCTCACAATTTCTTTTGGGTCTATTGTCCAACATGTTACTTTTTTTTTTTTTAATTTCATGGCCACACCCATGGCATATGGAAGTTCCCAGGTCAGGGATTGAAGATGAGCAGCAGCTGCGGCAACACCAGATCCTTTACCCCACTGCGCTGGGTGGGAGATTAAAGCTGCACCTCTGCAAGTGACCCACGCTGCTGCCGTCAGATTCTTAAGCCACTGTGCCATGGTGGGAACTCCTAGAATGCTTTTTTACTCTGACTCCCTTCAGGTGGTTAGATGATGCTATTATTGATGAGATCACACCCAAGCTGATCGGGGATCGGCCCAATACGTACACCTACACCAAAGCCTTGGGAGAGATGGTGGTACAGCAGGAGAGTGGGAACATCAACATCGCCATCATACGTCCCTCCATCGTGGGAGCAACCTGGCAGGAGCCTTTCCCGGTAAGCCTACCTGTCTGGATTCCATGCTTTGCTCCAAACCAGCATCCTTCCAGCCCAGTTACTTCCCGATGTTTTTTTCTTCCCCCCATTTCAGAATGTACAGCTGAGTGCATCAAATCAAACATGAACCCACTGTATTAAGACCAAAGTCCACATTTATTTGAAGATTTATCCAGCATGGGGCTCCTCTGGGAGTTCCACTGACTGTCCTGGAGTTGGGTGGAAATCTTAAATTAGCTTGTTATTAGCTCTAGTCTCAAAATTCCTATGGGAAATAGTTTAGTTCTTGGCTTCCCCACTATAGTTTAAATATACCAGAGTGTTCCTGGTGGCCAAATTGGTAGTGTGTACCACTGCCAGGGTAAATAGGAATCACAAAACTCACAGAAAGACCTCAGTTGAGGAATAATTTTTTTATCCCTGTATGCTGCTATATCGTTTTGAAAGTATTTTGAATTTTACCATCTTCTTTAAAGCAATTCTGTGAAGCTTTTAGGACAGATAAATCTGAGCTCCCTTACTGACTGACATGGAGCCTTTGAGTTGTTGCATCTATAAAACTGGGCTAATCCCACCCACTGTCTAATCCCATTTAAGGGTTGATCAAATGAGAAGATGTATGAGGAGTGCTTGGTGCAGTGCCTGGTCCCTGGTAAAAGGCTCAGCAGATATTAATCCCTTCAGCTTCTCTCCCCTCTGTCCCATTTTACACATACATTTTGACTTCCACAGATAAAGAAATAGACATAATAAGATCAGTTGACTTCCTAAGGACTTAGGGGACAAACCGAAAAGACATTTTTCTCCAACCGCTCCTAAATAGAATCTTTCCTCTAACATCTGTAAGCAAGCTAAGATAGATAGATAGGGAATAGTTAGAAAGCTATGGCTCTTACGATTTTCAAGAAATAGACATTTTCTACAAACCATGTTTGAAATGTTCCCCTGGGGGTTAAAAGCAGGCCCAGGTGGAGAAAATGAATTGGTTAGCAAATTACAATATTAAGACAAAATCCAATTTAGCTCCTGAAATATCATAACTTGAGACCATCCATGATTCCTGCTATAAAAAAAAAAAATGCTGGCAGAATTTTAATTCTTGCACAAATCAAGTACAGAAAATATCCAGTCCTTTGTTGTTGATCTCTGTGATCTTAGAACTGCTGGATTAGACAGTTCTGTTGGCTGGGATCTCAGTGCTCTTGTTTGAAGTTTAAGATTAGACTGCAGATGGTCTAAAGGTCTAATGATTTTCGGACATGGGGAACCAATAGAGATTTTTTTCTTATTTTTTTTTTTTAGGGTTGGGTTGATAACCTAAATGGACCTAGTGGGCTCATTATTGCGGTATGTATAATGGTGTAGAAATAATTCCTTGAAATCTAGTGGAGGGATAGTAGCAAAATGCCAGTGTTGGGTTAGCTTCATTGATGCAAAACCATAAACATTATTTTACTACCTACAGTTGATAGAACTTATTTCACTTTTGCTGATTGGAAAATAGAGGCATAATGAAATTAATTATCCGTGGATATTATCATCAGAAAAACAGAAGTACTGGGATATCGATTACTACTTAAGAGTTTTATTTTTGGAAAGTCTTTGAACCTCTAGGACATTGACTATTTCCCTTAGTTAACACAAGATGGGGCTGTTTCCTCCTTTTTGCTCTAACCATAACTTGAATTAGTCCAGTGAATTAGGGATGCAATAAAACTTATATCCACAAAATTATTAAATTTATGGACATGTGGACAGAAATTACATAAATACATCAATAATGATTTCTTAATAGATACAAGAAAGTAAACTACCAGTTGAAGCAAATTTTTCAGATATAGTGATTATCTTTTCAACAATAGTCCTCTTGGTCAGCAGCCTTTGTGTGTGTCTCCCTTGATCCAGAGAGCTGTGGTGCTTCCCAGTTCACACTGGATCATTTTAGGGCTGGACCCACACCTCTCCTCTTTAGGACAATGAACAGGAATTCAGTTCTTTAAATGAGTTTGCATCTTATTAGGGATCTCATGTTTCAGACTATGCCTCTGTTCTTCTCAGAACTAGATCCCACATGAACTAAAATACAGATATTTGACAGTGTATTATGACTCCTTGTCCAAGACAGTAACAGTGAACTTCTAATTTTTTCATTTCTAGCACCTCCTCTCTTTCTGTTTCCTACCTGCCTTCAACTCTTAAGGCTTAGTTGGGGCGAACATTTGGTGACTTAGAATGTAATTATTTGCACATGATTTCAGAGTGAATTTTATTGCGTTGTTTACAAAGCTACGCATTTATTCAAATTTTCTAAAATTTTCCAAACTGGTTTATGTTAAGGGAAAGGTAACTAGTTATAAGAAAACAGAAATTAGGACCATAAGAAAGTACTGCAAACTGATGTTGAAAACATGCAGGGTATAAATGATTACTTCATCAAATCAGTAAACATGACCTTTTACTAACTGACTTATTTACTTTTTTTTTTTTGTCTTTTTAGGGTTACACCCACGGCATATGGAGGTCCCCAGGCTAGGGGTTGAATCGGAGCTACAGCTGCGGGCCTACTCCACAGCCCCAGCAATGCCAGATCCGAGCCGCGTCTGTGACCTACACCACAGCTCACTGCAATGCCAGATCCTTAACCCACTGAGCGAGGCCAGGGATAGAACTAGCAACCTCATGTTTCCTAGGTGGATTTGTTTCCACTGCACCATGACAGGAACACCATACTTATTGAGATGACTTTTATTAACATGAATAATTCCCAGTTCTTACGTCTATATGATATCAGTGATCTGTGAAGTAAACAAAAATACTGAACAAAAATGAATAATGGTGGTTTTTCCCCAAGTAATAAGTTTCTGTTAAATAGTAGAATTTTATTAATTTAAAAAAATGTTTCTTAAACTTCTAGTGTCTATTATTGCTTGTAAATTAGTAAGCACCAGCCGAAAAAGCATTATTTAAGAAATGGAAAACTAAATTAATGGGAAAGTTGGAGAACCTTAACTCTTAAAATACCTTGTGAATTAATTTTAAGATGTGAAAATCTACTCTTAGTGTTTATTAATTAACTGAATATATGAAGCCTGTCATGAATTAAAAGAATTTTACTCCCAAAAGGAACCATTAGTGATTCATGGAAATGTTGGAACTTGAGATGAACTTGAATATGGAGGTCAGTTGGGCTAAGAGCAGTGACCCTTACTTAGCACGGGAATTTAGCAAACAATGGATCAATTTTAGCTGTTATTACTAACAGAATGAGTATTATCTGATATTTACTGTAGCCCTGGCTGCTACTCAAGATCTGGCTGATATTTTATATCCTTTTCCCTGTGCAGGCTGGAAAGGGGTTTCTTCGGTGCGTAAGAGCCACTCCAATGGCTGTGGCAGATTTAATTCCAGCAGATACAGTTGTCAACCTCACCTTGGCTGTAGGATGGTACACAGCAGTTCACAGGTGGGAGAGCTTAAGCTGGCTTTCAAAGATTGGATGAGGCAAGGGGTGACTATGTTAGGTACCCTTTCAAAGTATATGCATTTTATTGTAGAAGACCCCAGAGGGTGTCCATCATGTATGCATGCAGTTTTTTATAAATGCCAATTACTATTTGGTTGATCATAGAGTAATGAATTCTTTAAATCATTTAACCATAAAATTCTGGATAAACAAAAAGCATATCTTTCTATTCAATAATCTAAAATACAACTTCCTTTTTTTAAGGCAAAGAAGATGAAAGTGGATGAAATGAGAATTTTTTTTTTAACTCCTCAGTTCCCAATAAAAGCTCAAATTTCAGATCACCATTAGGGCGAAGAGTATTTCCTAGTACGAAGAAAAAATAATAAATTGTATATTTGGCTTTGTTAGTAATAGGTAAACAAAATTATTTTTTTCTTAATTGAAAACAGACATTTAGATGTTTTCCAACCCAGCAGGGTATACCTGGATTTAGAAGAAAACATGGACTGTATTTTTACCCAGTGAAGATGTCAAGAAGTTAGAAATATGACCTGCTTTCTCATTGCCACCATTCTTCTATTTGCTCCATAAATGTATCAAACTATGTGAGATCTCTTCCTCATACACTACACTTGCCCTTTTCCTAGTCTTCTTCCATTTTGTTCGTTAACTCAAAGAAGGAACAAAGTGTTGCCAAAGTGTTCATGAGAATTATTTTTAAAAAACCTTTTTTATTATTTATTTATTTGTTTTTGGCCATGCCTACAGCATGTGGAAGTTCCCAGGCTAGGGATCAAACCTATCCCACAGCAGTAATCCAAGCCACTGCAGCGACAACATCTTAACCTTTAGGCCACCAGGAGCTCTGAAAAAAACCTTGTTTAAATGTTATTTTCCCTTATCTTTCTTTCAATAGTTCTCCATTTTGTATTTATATAACTTTTATTTTCCAGACCTAAGTCAGTATTGATCTACCATTGTACATCTGGCAACTTCAATCCCTGTAACTGGGGCAAAATGGGTAAGTGCCTACAGCCAATGCAACTCCCTAACGACTAGAGTCTACTCACAATTAGTGTCTGCCACAGGAAGAAAAATAGACCAAGTGTGTCATGGAGCTCAGAGTCTAATGGAGGAAAAGACAAAACATGGTAAAGAGACAAAAGTAATTGCACATTGTAAACATGTAAGAGTTAACTAGAATGTAGTGGTATACTAAAGGGCCCAGGAAGATAGCTGCATGATTATAAGAAAGAAGGGGTCCATTAGCTATAAAGATTTCAAAAATAGATAAAACCAAGTAAAAGTCAGCTATTATAAGCAATGTCAGTGATAAAATACTCCTCCTGCTAAGCAGCTGCTCTCATGCACAGCCCTTGCCTCCCAGCCACACCACTGAGAATGTGACATGATCAATGAATGGCCAAGTAGATTTAGAAGGGTCTGATAATATTAACTCATGTTATCGAGCCAGTGATACTCTATTAATGTATGCAGTTAGCCATAAGTGTAACTTTGAAAGTATCTTTTGAAGTAATTAATCTTGCTTAGATTAGAGAATTAGCTAATCAATCATATACTCTCCTTTGTCAATTTCAAAGTTGATTTTCTTGTGAATATCTGAAACTTTTAGATCATCTAATTTTTGTTTAGCCACTAGATGTTGAAAAAAATCAAATGTGCTGAATTGGTTAGAATCTGATTTCCAATTCAGAGCACTCTGCTGCGCTATTCTGTTTGCAGTTATTACTTCAGTCAAAGTGAAGTTAAAATTCTATATAAATAAAATCAAAATTGAGTCCAAATGAATACCTTTTGAAAAGAAGGACTGAATTTACAAATGTACACCTAAAGCTTTAAATTAGATTTTATACAAGTAATAATATTATTATTAAAAAAAAAAACTCTCATCCAAGTTCTTTAGATCATATAGCTAAATAATTCTGATACTATTTGAAAATATCAATAAATCTCCATCTCAGTAACAGAATTAAGATGTCACTCATAAAAGAGGCATTTAATAGAAGCAAACAAGATATCTTACGCTCTTCATGTAAAAAGATGCTACATGCAAATTCCATCCCCGAGATTCTTCTTCCACGCTGAAAATTCTTACTATATTTTTTATGGAATTGTTGAACATGTAATAGTTGAACATGATCTTAAAAATAACCTAGTGTGGTCACTTTACACATGAGGCCCAGAGAGAGTAAAGGATTTATTCAGTTCATATGGGGAGCTGGGCCCTGACAGAGGAGGTCTCAGGTCTCCTGAATGTGTAGTGACCACCCCACTAGGGATTCCTGAGAGTGAATATGAACACCTCTGGGAGGAAAAGACCCAGAAATCAGATGTTTCTTGAAAATCTTTTCTGTATAGTGTATTTATTTTTCATACAGATTTTTAGGTAGTTTCTTTCACAGAGGACAGTAATCACAGTACCATGATAACTGATAGCTTTGTCATAATTGAGTAATGAGCTTAGGTATATCTTTGAAAATTCTATATAAATAAAATCAAAATTGAGTCCAAATGAATACCTTTTGAAAAGAAGGACTGAATTTACAAATGTACACCTAAAGCTTTAAATTAGATTTTATACAAGTAATAATATTATTATTAAAAAAAAAAAAAAACACTCTGGAGTCAAGTGTAGACAATTGAGTCTGGCATATTTCAGAGCAGTATAAATACCAAAGAAATAAGACTGTGGTATTTAAAGTGAACCAACATGAAGGAATCCTGCTTTTATGTTCTTTCTTTTACCTAAATCTTTATAAAAATTTAAGTGAAATGTTAAGAAACTTTCCTGATTAGACTGCAAGTAATGATGCAACCAAGGAAATACCCGCCAAGGCTTTGTCTTGGCATTTCAAAATAGGCTTAAATAACCTTGAAATTGAATGATGGATTTAAGTTTTCCTGAGTGATACTTTGCTGTATTGACTAAAACTGTCTTCCAAAGAAGTCATTTCAGAGTAGAGCTTTCAAAAGAAGGACACAATTCTTAACCTATTCACATTGTTTAATTTTGCAAGTGACCATGTGCCTGACATAAAAATCTTAATATTGTTCTCAGAAATTGATTCTTGACTCTACACAGCAAATCCTTATTATTTTTTGTTTTGACCCACTAGAAATGCTACCCACCAGAGTGGGTTTATATGCTCCTTGACTTAGTGCTTTACTCTATTCTCCCCACCCCCAGCATTACAAGTCTTGGCAGCCTTTGAAAAAATTCCATTTGAGAGAGCTTTTAGGAGGCCGAATGCTGACTTCACAACCAACAGCATCACAACCCAGTACTGGAATGCTGTCAGCCACCGGGCCCCTGCCATCATCTATGACTTTTATCTGCGGCTCACGGGGAGGAAACCCAGGTGAGAAGCTGGGACAATAGTTTTGAGAGTGTCTCTGCATGGAAAGTTAGGGCCCAGGCCTTAGCCTTCCTGTCAGCTGGGCATCAAAGGTGACAAGTGAATCATAATTTTTAAATTTTTTATTTTGCTTTAGAATATACTTGATTGACAATGTTGTGTTAGTTTCAAATGCAAAGTGATTCAGTTATATAATATATATACACATCCATTCTTTTTCAGATTCTTTTCCTATATAGGTTATCATAGAATACTGAGTAGAGTTCCCTGTGCTATACAATAGGTCCTAGTTGATATCCTATTTTATATATAATAGTGTGTATATGCTAATCCCAAACTCCACATTTATCCCTGCCCCCCACCTTTCCTCTTTGGAAACCATAGTGTCTTTTTGAAATCTGTGAATCTCTTTCTATTTTGTAAATAGGTTCATTTGTATAATTTTTTTTGATTGCACATATAAGTGATACCATATATTTTTGTCTTTCTCTGACTTCACTTAGTATGATCATTTCTAAATCCATCTATATTTCTGCAAATAGCATTATATAACATTCTTTTTATGGCTGAGTAAAATTCCATTGTATATATGTACCATGTCTTCTCTATTGATTCCTCTGTCAATGGACATTTAGGTTGCTACCATATCTTGGCTACTGTAAATAATGCTGCAGTGAACATGGGGGGTGTGTGGGGGTGCATACATCTTTTCAAATTTTGGTTTTCTCTGGATATATGCCCAGGAATGGGATTTCTGGACCATGTGGTAGTTCTATTTTTAGTTCTTTGAGGAACCTCCATAATGGTCTCCAGAGTTGTATCAAATTCCCACCAACAGTATAGGAGGGTTCCCTTTTCTCTTCACCCCATCCAGCATTTATCTACAGACTTTTTGATGGTGGCTTCGTCTCCGATTGGATCCCTAGCCTGGGAACCTCTCTATATGCTTGGGTGAGGCCCTAAAAAAAAAAAAAAAAAGACAAAAAAAGTGGTAAGAGTGGACATCCTTGTCTCATTCCTGATCTTAGCTGAAATTATTTCAGCTTTTCACCATTGAGTATGATGTTAGCTGTGGGTTTGTCATAGATGGTCTTTATTATGTTGAGGTAGTTTCCTCCTATGTCCACTTTCTGGAGGGTTTTTGTCATAAATGCATGTTGAATTTTGTCAAAAGCTTTTCCTGCATCTGTTGTGGATGATTGTATGGTTTTTATTCTTCAACTTGTTAATGTAATGTATCACATTGATTGATTTGCAGATATTGAAAATCCTTCTGGATTATGATGTATGATCCTTTTAATATATTGTTGGATTTGGCTAGCTAGTATTTTCTTGAAGATTTTTGTATCTATGTTTATCAGTGATATTGGCTTCTTACTTTCTTTTTTGTGATATCTTTGTCTGGTTTTGGTATTAGGGTAATGGTGGCCTCAGAGAATGAGTTTGGAAATGTTCTTTCCTCTGCAGTTTTTTGGAAGAGTTTCAGAAGGATCACTGTTAGCTCTTCTCTAAATGTTTGATAGAATTCACCTCTGAAGCCACCTGGTCCTGGATTTTTGTTTGTTGGAGGTTTTTTAAAAATATCTTCAACTTCATTACTCATGATAGGTCTATTCATATTTTCTATTTCTTTCTGGTTCAGTCTTGTGAGATTTTACCTTTTTAAGAATTTGCCCATTTCTTCTTGGTTGTTCATTTTATTGGCATATGGTTGTAGTAGTCTCTTGTGATCCTTTGTATATCTGTGATGCGGTTGTGCCTTCTCCTTTTTCATTTCTAATTTTATTGATTTGGGCCCTTTCTTTTCCTTCATAAGTCTGAGCCCCACATCAGGCACCCCAGTCTGGGGGTCTGGCAACAGGAGGAGAAGCCCCCAGAGCATTTGGCTTTGAAGGCCAACAGGGCCTGAGTGCAGGAGCAGCTCCACAGGGCTAGAGGAAACAGAGATGCCACTCTTAGAGGGTGCACACAAGGTTTCACATGCACTAGGTTCTAGAGCAAGGCTATCATTCCGTAGGAGCCTGGACCAGACCTACCTGTGGGTCTTGCAGAGTTTTCTGGGGAGGCAGGGACCCCAGGGAATCTTTATCATGTGAGCTCTTCCAGAGGGTGGGAACACAGCCCCATTCATCAGCAGATAGGCTGCCTAAAGTTGCCCTGAGCCCACAGCCACCATGCCTCAAAAAACACCCCTAGACACTGCTCTGCCTACCAGAGGGACAAGACACAGCTCCACCCACCAGTGATCAGCCACCAGTCCCTCACATTGGGAAGCCTGCACCAGCCCCTGGACCAACCTCACTCACCAGGGGCAGACACCTGAAGCACAAGGAACTACATTTCTGCAGTCTGTGGAATGAAGACCACAATACAGAAAGTTAGATAAAATAAGATGGCAGATAACTATGTCCCAGATGAAAGAACAAGAATAAATCCCCAGAAGAATAATTAATGACGTGTAGGTAAGCAATATACCTGAAAAAGAATTCAGAGTAATGATAGTAAAGATGATCTTGGAAAAAAATTGGAGGCACAGAAAAAACATACAAGAAATGTTTAACAGAGAGCTAGAAGATTTAAAGAACAAACACACACAGATGAACAATACAGTAATTTAAATGAAAAATACAATAGAAGAAATCAATAGCAGAATAAATGAGGGAAATAATGAATAAGTGAGCTGGAAGACAGAATGGTGGGAAAGAACTGCATGCAACAGAATAGAGAAAAAATAATGAAAAGAAATGAGGGCAGTCTAAGAGAACTCTGTGAAAACATTAAATGCACCAGCATTCAGTTTATGGGGGTCCAAGAAAGAGAAAAGAGAGAGAAGGGGCCTGAGAAAATATTTGAAGATATTTCCAGCCAAAAAATTTCCCTAACATAGGAAAAGAAACAATCACACAAATCCAGAAAGCATAAAGAGTCCCATACAGGATAAATGCAAGGAGGACCAGGCAATGACACGTTGTTTGAACTGACAAAAATTAAAGACAAAGAGAAAATATTAAAAGCAACAAGGAGTTCTCTTGTGGTACAGTGGGTTAAGGATCCAGCATTGTCAATCAGTGGCTTGGGTTGCTACTGTAGCATGGGTTCAAACCCTGGCTTGGGAATTTTCACATGCCATGAGTGCAGCCAAAAAAAAAAGCAACAAGGGAGAATCACCAAATAACATTAAAGGGAATCCCCATAAAGTTTTCAGCTAGTTTTTTAGCATAAACTCTACAGAGTAGAAGGGAGTGGCATGATATATTTAAAGTGATGAAAGGAGAAAAACCTACAGCCAAGAATACTCTACCCAGCAAGGCTCTTGGTTAGATTTGAAGGACAAATCAAAAGCTATAGAGACAAACAAAAGCAAAGAAAATTCAGCACCACCAAACCAGCTTTATGACAAATGCTAAAGGGACTTCTAAAAGTAGAAAAGAAGAGGCCGTAAGTAGAAACAAAATTATGAATGGGAAAGCTCACTGGTAGAGGCAGACATACAGTAAAGTAGGAAATAATCCATGTACAAATATGATGTCAAAACCAGTAGTCATGAGAAGAGGAGAGTACAAATACAGCATATTGGAAATGCATTTGAAATTAAGAGAGCAGCAACTTATAGAGACGGCTATATCAAAACCTCATAGTAACCATAAACCAAAAATCTACAGTAGATACACAAATAAGAAAATGCAAACAAATACTACACTAAGAATAGTCATCAAATCACCAGAAAAGAGAACAAAAGAGGAAGAGAAGAAAAAAGACATACAAAAATCCAAAATAACAAAATGTCAATAAGAACATACATATTGATAATTACCTTAAATGTAAATGGATTAAATGCTCCAACCAAAAGACACAGACTGGGTGAATGGTTACAAAAATAAGACCTATATATATGCTATCTACAAGGGTCCCAATTCGGATATAGGGACACACACAGACTGAAAGTGAAGGGATGCGAAAAGGTACTCCATGCAAATAGAAATCAAAAGAAAGGTGGAATAGCAATGCTCATATCAGACAAAATAGACCTTAGACTGTTATAAGAGACAAAGAAGGACACTGCATAATGATCGAGGTTTCAATCTAAGAAGAAAATGTAATAAGTGTAAATATATATGCACCCAACATAGGGGCACCTCAATATATAAGATAATTGCTAACAGCCATAAAAAGAGAAATTGACACTTACACATAGAGGGAGGCTTTAACATCCCGCTTACATCATTGGACAGGTCATCCAGGCAGAAAATCAAAAAGGAAACACAGGCCTTAAATGATGCATTAGATCAGATGGACTTAATTGATATTTATAGAACATTCCATCTGAAAGGAGAATACACATTCTTCTCAAGTGCACATGGAACATTCTCCAGGATAGATCACATCTTGGGTCACAAATCAAGCTTCAGTAAATTTTAAAAACTGAAGTCATATCAAACATCTTTTCTGACCACAACATTGTGAGATTAGTAATCAACTATACAGACAAACTGAAAAAACACAACTCATGGAAGCTATAAAACGTTACTAAATAGCCAATGGATCACTGAAGAAATCAAAGAGGAAATTTAAAAAAATACATAAAGACAAATGAAAACATAGTGATCCAAAACCTATGGCACACAGCAAAAGCAGTTCTAAGAGGGAAGTTTATAACAATATAATCTTATTGTATTGTTATAATAAGAAAGCTCTCAAATAAAAAAAACCTAACCTCATACCTACAGCAACTAGAGAAAGAAAAACTAACAAATCCCAAAAGAAAGAATCACAAAGATCATAGCAGAAATAAATGAAAGAGACATAATAATAGAAAAGATCAGTGAAACTAAAAGCTAGTTCTTTGCAAAGATAAAATTGAATCATATGTATATATATGTGTGTATGTGTGTGTGTGTGTGTGTGTATTTGTGTGTGTCCCCAATGGGGGACAAACACACAAAGCAGTATTAATGAGAAGCCCCAAAGGACCCCTACTTTAAAAATCCTTTGTCATAAAGATGTTAAATGTTAAGGAACTTGTTTGATGAATTCAGCAAATAATCATCCACCTAAAAAGTAAGGCAACTGAGATTGTGTCTAGAATTTTCTAATTATTAGATAACCTTAACATGTACAACAATTGTAATAGCCTCACATATACACATAGGAGGATGAATGATGATCTCATTTCCATTCTCTCAACAACTCAAGGAGAATATTCCCATCATCCCAATTTTACAAGTGAAGAACTAAAAGCTAAGAGAAGAAGAGTTCCTGTTGTGGCTCAGAGGAAGTGAACTCGACTAGTATCCATGAGGATGTGGGTTTTGATCCCTGGCCTCATTCAGTGTGTTAAGGATCTGGCATTGCCACAAGCTGTCGTGTAGGTCACAGATGTGGCTCCGATCTGGCGTTGCTGTGGCTGTGGCGTAGGCTGGCAGCTACAGCTCCAATGGACCCCTAGTCTGGGAATTTCCATATGTCATGGGTGCAGAAAAGTGACAAAAAGTGTTAAAGAAACCTGAGCTCAATTACTACCACCTGGAAATGAGTGGTGAGTAGAGGGAACAGGTAGAGTGAAAGTGTGCTGATGCTGAGACAACTCTGTCACCCTCTAGCTGTGCGACTTAAGACATGTCCTTTTCTACCCCTGTCTCACTTGAATATTATGTGTCTGAGGAGTGATGATTATCATAATTACCAAAGGCAATTCCTGCCATCAAGAATCAGAAGCATGAACAGTGTTGCCTTTCGTGGTGGCCCTTTTTAATGGAAGAAGTCTCTCTCAGCAAATAACTGAAACTTAGGCAATGTAGAATTTATCCAGAGTTTCAGAGACCTTACTTTGAGTTCGTAACTTGTTAATTGCCAGTTTCTTCTTGGGCAAGGTGAAAGAGGGGATACTGTGGCTGTGGGAAAATATTTGTATGACAGGCTTTATTAAACAAAGATGGGAAAAGAAGAAAAACCAAACATTGCTGGCAGAAATGCAAAAGCCTTTAAATTATATCAGAGTTGGGAAAATACCTGGATAAAGAAGAAAGTTCAGTAAGTAGAAAAGAAGAACAGAAGAAAGAGCCCAACCAAAATATTTAAGTATTTTGTTTGTTAGAAATTAAATCGTGATATTTGTGGGCAATGGGTAGGTTTGTTTTACAATAGGAATTTTAAGAATAATCTTCATGGCAGAAAATGTTAGGATCTTTCTGGAGCCTTTCCTTCCCCAGATATGTTTGTGCGTCATTGTCTATGCATTTACAACTCTCTCTCTCTCTCTCTCTCTCTCTATATATATATATATATACACACACATATATATATATACACATGCATATACATATATAGACATATACATATGCATATATATACATATACACATATACACGTACATGTATATTGCTTTGCAGTAAATATGTGCATCTGTACATGTATAAATCTATCCTACATGTTTTCTTTTTCACTTAATGTTCCATGGAAGTCTAAGCCGTTCCACTAGTACTGGCTTTCTTCTCCCCCTATTGCAAACAGTGAGCCAACTTGTGTTTTTTCCTAGAATGTGCCTTCAGGTCTGGGGAGGATGCTGAGGAGTGGGATTGCTAGATTGGAGGATTTCATGAAGGAAAGCTCTGTCAGTGTACATTACCGCAACAGCATGTTAAAGTACAAATCTCTTCTTTCTCACCCTCATTGATGCTTTGCAAAAATCAGTCTTTTGAATTGTCAAACTAATGACAAGGACAAGCTTATGTCACTTTGACTTGCATTCCCTTGATTGTTGGATGGGCTGGGCCTTCATTTGTGTATTGAACATTTAAGTTCTCTGTGCTATGAGTCACCTGCTTCCATTTCCCATGTATTTTTAAATTTTTTTAATTGAAGTGTAGTTGATTTAGTGTTTCAGGTATACGGCAAAGTGATTCAGTGATACACATTTTTTAAATAAAAATGTATTGAAATCATATCAATTCCATCAGGGTTGTAGAATGGCTAAGATTGTCTGGGCTGCGATAATAGAATATGAGACTGGGTATCTTATAAACAACATTATTCACAGTACTGGAGACTGGGAAGTCTAAGATCAAGGTGCTGGTAGATCTGCTAAGGGCCCACTTCCTGGTTCCCAGACAGCTGTGTTGTCTATGTGTCCTCACACACTTTCAGGGTTAAGGGAGCTTTCTGGGGTCTCTTTTATAAGGGCATTTCCCACTTCCCAATGTCTCCTTCTCGAAGTACTATCACATTAGGAGGAACAGGTTTCAGCATATGAATTTTGAAGGGATATAAATAATCAGTCTATAGCAAAGATGTTAAAAAACGATAGCTAAATGGGCCCCTATCATGATGCTCATAGTGAGTCTACCTTCTTGCCTAAGAAATTCCCATGATACAATGAGAGAAATACCTCTTGAGTCATCGAGGATATGCACAGTAGGATTGGACCAGAAATAAAAGCAAATTTCCAAAATAGCATAATAAGTCATTATTTGGTCAACTATAGTAATCGCTATTACCAAGATTAGCCTAAGACAAAAATAAAATATTCTATAGGTTAAAGGTGATTTATAGTCAGAAAACAGCTTTGGGCATTAGCTATGTTACTTTGTCCTTATTAATTCTTCTATAAAATGAAGATAAATAATATAGAGGAGTTACCTGGTGGCACAGTGGGTTAAGGATCTGGTGTAGTCACTGCTGTGGCTCACATCATTGCTGTGGCACAGGTTTTATCCCTGGCCCAGGAACTTATGCATGACACAGCTTGGCCAAAAAAAAAAAAGTAGAAAAGTACAGATCCTGACTACCTCACAGAATCATATTATGAGGATCAAATAAGATGGCATATGAAAGTTGCTTTTTATAAATTGTTATAAAATTAGGAAGTTCAAATAGCAGAGCTAGTCAAGGGATTAGAAGATATGGTTCATCTTAAGTAATTAGACACAGGGGGTGAAATTACAAAAGCAGAGGCATTTTGAGGTCCATCAAGTCCATTAAGTCCACCAAGACTTTGGCTTTGACTCTTATCATATGATTATGGACACTTAATCTTTCTTAAGCTTATTTGCCCATTCATATAAATGCAGATAGATGACTACCTAACACAGATGTTATAGGGTTTGGTGCAGATATTTTAAAAAATTATCAGTATTATACCTGAGTCGATTATTAACAAATAAATCTACTCTTAAATCTGCATTACAGTTAACAACTGTTTTCAGTTTACCAGAAGCTAAGAGTCGCCATTTCTGCTTGGAAGTTATATACTGAGACCTTGAATCAATCAATTTAAAAAAAAAAAATCCAAGAACATACAATAAAGAGAAATGTTTTCTTATTGTCTACCTCAGAATTCAAAGAATGAACAGTATGCCATTAACGGTGGATATCTGGCTCAGCTTTTAAAACGTTTGTAGCTCTTGAGCAAGAGACGGTAGAAAAGAGGAAGAGAATAAGTTTGGTGGTAATAAAGTGCCTGATAGAACAAGCTCCTTTAGATTCATCCCCTTCCCTCCTTTCAACAGAGTTAACGTGAAAGAAAAAAGAATAAGAGTTTTAATAAGGAATTGGGAGAAAGAGGGAAAAATTATGTTCACATCTTTTTTTTTTTCAAACATTTTCACATATCCCTAGAGAGTAGCAGGGGAGCAGCCATGTGTGGTGCATTGATATTTGCTCCTGTTTAACCTTTTACCTCAGGATGACAAAGCTCATGAATCGGCTTTTAAGAACTGTTTCCATGCTGGAGTATTTCATCAACCGGAGTTGGGAATGGAGCACAGACAACACCGAAATGCTGATGTCGGAGCTGAGTCCCGAGGACCAGAGAGTGAGTACAGCACTGACTTAACAGGAAAGCCTTACTCATTCAGAATTTAGAATTATTCAACCTGGAAAGCTGATGAATTAAGGAAGTTTTAGTTACATACACAGAATCAATCTTTCTTTTTTTCTTTTTCTTTCTCCTTCCTTCCTTCCTTCCTTTTCTTTCTTTCCTCCTAAGAAAATCAGTGAATGCTAACATTTTCCTGCAACACAATTGCAGTAAATAATATAGGTAAGAGATCTGGGTTCTTAGCCTTTGGTTAGATCCTCACTGCTGTTCTGCAGTCCTGTCCCATAGACTTTGTTTCAATCCTAAGCACCGCTATCTTTCTGCTAACCTCCAAAACATATGACTTCAATGAAAAAAAATTTTTATTGCTTAGAAACTCTCTCATCAGCTGTTCCTGTCAAATTAAAATCGTTCTGTATCTCCAAAGCTTCAGTTCCTTATTTCTTATCTTTTTAAAGCTAACCCCTCCTCCTCTGCATTCTAGCCCATCTAAGACCTTCTTTCTCTCTAGCACTGTCAGTCTTCCTCCATATAATGCTTATCTTTGACAGTCTAGACTTCTGTTTCTCAAGACAGGCCTTCACTTTAATTGCTCAGTATTAGTGCTTCTTAGTCACAAACATTAAGTCCTGAAACCTTAACATATTCTGAAATTCACAAATACAGAAATCTTCTATACTGCTGACATGTCCCAAGCTTTGTTTTTGCAGTTACTTGTCCCCTGAGCATATCCTTAGTTTTCAATTGTTTTAAAGTTTTCACGCTCTTGGTGGACATTTTCCACTAAAATTTCTTTTAAAAAGAAAAGTTTCTTGATTTATCTTGTGCTTGTCCGTATGTAGAGGAAACCAAGTCAAAATGAGAAGTAAATGTCAGATGCTACAGCTAGCCTCACCTGCCAGCTCCTACATACCAGCCTCATAAAGCATGATTCAAATCCAAGTCCTAGAATTACTTCACACCATGAAACCTAAGGGTTACTTGCAGTCAGATATTATAAATGTTATATTAACTAACCAGTTGAGATTTAGAGGGATATTTTAACTGAATTATTGCTGAGTAACTCTAAAATTGACATGAAATAGAGCTTTTTTCAGAAATGTTTACATACCTTGTATAGACAGAACTCTTCTAAGCACCTTTGACATGCATGGATAATGATCAACCAGCTTACTTAAAAAAACATAAAAAAACAAAAACGCCTCAAGCTATTATAAATTACTTTAAAAATTAGCTTCAAATATGTAGGCTTATCTTTACCGCATTTTTCCCATGGTATTTACCCATCCAAATAATTCAAAAGATAATAAGCTTAGAGTTTCATTTTTGACACTTTACAAATATTTTAAGCTAAAAAAACCTAAAAATTTGGTGAAAAAAGAATCAAAATGCAGTGAGTTTAACACATGCTTTCAAAATATCTTAGCAAAGTTAATAATAGTCCTGAATACTTGCCAAATTCTGGCATGCCTCAGAATTCAGTTTGATTTGCCCTATGGAATGAGGATTCCAAACTAGGGCTTCATTGAAACCTAACTTAAAATATGGAATAGTATAAAAATAAATGTCTTCCCAATCTAGGTGCTTTGGAACTACTTAAAAATTTAAATGTGAAAAACAAATTAAAAAATAAATAAAAATAAATGTCTTTGTTTATATAGATAAGTAACATTTAGTAATACTGTGGAAAATAAACATATCCATACCAAGTAATACAGAATTACTTTTGGAAAGCAATTCAGCTTTTGGATAAGCCTCTGAAGCTCTCTGCAACTCAGTCTCATCTGCCTTGTTAATATTCCAACTTATTTCACAAAGATTTGAGATAACTTGCAATGAAAACAGGTAATAAAAGAACAAGACAAATAAAACATCAAACTAGGGAAAATATGTATTAAAATATGAAGTCAAGAATGAGAATGAAAAAAAAGAACACTCATGTAGTCTATGCAATACTACTAAGCCAGTACAGTTAGGCAGTGAATTTGTTCTTAAGATTTTCGGTGGCAAAGTGAAAAGGAAATAATTTCATAGCATTTTCTGTCTTAAGAGGAGAAAATACACTTGTGTTCTAAGAAGCAAAGCTTTTCTTACCACTCTAAATGTTTCTGAAGGGATTTAGTAGCATACCAAGAGACATGATGGATAACATCTCTAAAGTAAATATAGAATATAAATTCTAAGTTAGTGCTTAAGACTTTGCTTTTCAAAGTTTACCTTAATCAGCATAAAGAAGTAGTGATATTGTAGCAAAGGAAAAGACATAATTTGTTTTAGTAACTAACACATTATTCTATCACTTTAAAAATTTAGCCCTCATTTACTTGAAATAAAATTGGCTTTACCAGAATAATACCAGTTCCTTCAAATTTTCTAGACTTCCTAAAGGTCAAGCGTATGTGCTTGAACCATGTTGAAATATTCCTATGTATGGAGTTCCTGTTGTGTCTCAGCAGTAATGAACCTGATTAGTAGTATCCATGAGGATGTGGGTTCAATCCCTGGCTTTGTTCGGTGGGTTAAGGATCTGGCATTGCCATGGCTGTGGCATAGGCTGGCAGCTGCAGCTCTGATTCCATCCCTACCTAGCCTGGGAATTTCCATATACTGTGTGTGTGGCCCTAAAAAAAATAAAAAATAAATAAATAAAATATTCCTATGTAAGTGGTAATCCATATTGTCACTGCCTTTAAAAATAACAGCTCAAATATCTCTTTTGGAGGGATACAGCCAAAATCTTCCAAACTGAACATCATTCATTTATGTAAAAGAAACTTCATCAAATGGACACAGTAATTGTCGACAGTACAATTCTGACATTCCATAATGTCTTCTTCCCTTTCAGGTATTCAACTTTGATGTGCGCCAGTTGAACTGGTTGGAATACATTGAAAATTATGTTTTAGGAGTTAAGAAGTACTTACTGAAAGAGGATATGGCTGGGATCCCAAAAGCAAAGCAACACTTAAAAAGGTAAGTATAACTCATTAGTTAATATTTCTGAGCATTTGCCACGTGTATCTGATTTATACCAGACATGAAATTTGAGTAGGGGAGAGGATGAATTAATATTTTGACCTTTATACTATGTCCTATAATTCACTGTTTCATTTTGACCTCATCATAACCCTATGAGGCAGGTATTATTTTTGTTATCCCATTTTTATCAAAGAGCTATTTAAGTTCAAAGAAGGTAAGTGGGCAAGTCACACATTGTAAGTGCAGGAGCCAGACTTGAACCCAAAGTTCTGTTTCCTTTTACCACACATCCTGTCCTAATGTGATATAAAGAATACTCAACAACAGGAAAACTATTTGAGCTAGTTAACATGGCAAATCAATTAACCACTCTGCAAATCCTTCAACTGACTTAAATTTCTTCCAATAATTAATCCTTAAGGGACTTAGCCCCCTTGTCCATTATAAAGGTCCTTCAAAGCCTCCCATCGTGGCTCAGCAGAAACGAATCCAACTAGTATCCATGAGGATGCAGGTTTGATCCCTGGCCTCACTCAGTAGGTTAAGAATCTGGCGTTGTCATGAGCTGTGGTGTAGGTCGCAGATCTGACTCATATCCCGCATTGCTGTGGTAGCTGTGGTGTGGGCTGGTGGCTACAGCTCCAATTCGACCCCTAGCCTAGGAACTTCCGTATGCCATGGGTGCAGCCCTAAAAAGCAGAAAAAAAAAAAAAAAGTATTTCATGACTTTTCACCTAATGCTTTTAATTTCACTTGATCATTGCCTATATCCAGAATTTCATTAGGAATTGCAGAATTGATAGTCTGTCATTCTTTCTGCATTTATTAGCTAGAATCTCTCTAAAGAAAAACTTTTCCTGAAATGCAGTTCATCCAGGAAAACCAAGACATGCTTAATTCTTTTCCTTTACTAATTTGCAAAGTAATAATAAATTGTTGTCCTCACAACCTTCAAAAAAATTATAGGGACAAAGAATTATAGCAGTCTGGCATAATTCTGGAAGAAGCAAAGGGTTTTTAATGCAGATGATAAGGGTGGGAAAAGTAAATTGCAGAGAGGAACCTTGAACAGCATGCTAAAAACTTTAGAACTTACCCTCTATTGAACAAGAACCAGTGAAGATTTGTGATATATAGTAATACTATCTAAGTACACTTAAGAAATATTTATCATGCTAGTCATATTTATAAAACCGTTTAAAGCAGAGAGGTGTGAGAAATAGAAACTACTCAGGGGAATATCATAGAAACAAGATTACTCAGAAGGAATGTAGTGGAAATGAAAGATATCAAAATCAAAAGACTACCAGGTCATGCCACATGCCCTGTGAGCACTTAATTATTTGCTGGTCATAACTAGGAAGAGATATGTTCATGTTTCATATAACATTGAAAAGTATTTGGTACTGTTTTCGACTTTGGTTGTGTTTGTCTGTTCTCAGGCTCCGAAACATTCACTACCTCTTTAATACTGCCCTCTTCCTCATCGCCTGGCGCCTTCTCATTGCAAGATCTCAGGTGGCTCGGAACGTGTGGTTCTTCATCGTGAGCTTCTGTTACAAACTCCTCTCCTACTTTAGGGCGTCCAGCACACTCAAGGTCTAAGAAAACTTGGCAAACGTCTCTTACCTGGAACCTCTCAGATACCTCCAAAACAGCAACTGTAGTTCTCAAGATTAGAAAGTAATAGTTATGCCCAAGTTCGTTACTTGTCAAATGTGCTGTCATGTATTCATCCTTATTTAACTATATATTTTTATTTCAGTGAGAGAAGGAAAGCATATCCTAGTCTATCATCATACGTGTTTTAGGAAAAAATTGTTTCCTAATTCTCTGCCCTTAAATGTAAAACACCAGAGTAGAGCCATCTTCCCATATGCAGCTTTTTTTCCTCCATGAGGGGACTACTTTCAACTCAACAAACATGGAACAGTGAGCTATGCTAAAAAAAGACAGTTCTACCTTGGAAACCTTGGTGTACTCAGTATGAAGGTTTAAAATCAAGGTAAGTAGAGGAAGGTCTCAGCATCCTCAAAAATGCTGTAACAGAAATAATTCTCCACTGAAGTTTCTGCTTTCTTTTTATGTTACACCATGGAGTCTTGGTTGAAGGCTGGGGGAATTAGAAAAGTGGTTTCACATTTAATATTTTCCTTAACTAAACTCACTTCTAAAACCTAAAATGAACCAAGAGGTATAGATAATTATGTATAGAAAGAGGGCTCAAGCATATTTTCATTGGGACTCAGTTTATTATGCTTTTAAGTAAAAATGAATTCTCATAATTTGAATTAAACAACTATTATTTCCAAATCTTTTGACCACAAGTTTTCCTGATAATTTTCTCTTAAGAATTTCCCTCCTGTTCATCAGTCTCCAAATCCCTTATATTTAAGCTTCTATTGCTCAGGCCTCACTTAGAGTGAGTAATATCTGAGGAAGGTCCTAGGCTAGAATCATACAAAACCCAAGCTTCTGACCTTTGCCACTGAGGAAAGCAAAATTTCAAATAAAATTTTAAATGCTAGCTTTAATCTTTCACCAGAAATTGCTAGTAACTTGATCACTCCAGTTGCAGAATGTTACCTGTACAATGTGTAGAAGATAGACTTCATCACATGACTCTAAGTTTAGAAAACAGGTGTTGTTTTGTTTTAAAATATTTTTTTGTATAATGCAAATGAATTAGTGAAAACTATTCTCAAATTCCCATATAAATGTTGTTCCAACTTTCCTCATATATGTAGAGGTGAGTGCAAGTTGGATTGCAATAGTTCATGTTAAAAACATGGAATATGATTCAGATTTAGTACCTGGGCCTAAGCAACTAAAAATAATCACAATTACTAGATAATTACACAAGCATAAAATGTTAACAATGCCATTTATGCTCACTTTCCAGAATAACTGGTTAATAATTGGAAAGGCATGTCCCGGTGATCAAAGTGTTTAAGGACCACGAGGGCAGCTTCTGGCCCAATGTTACTTGGGAATTTTTTCAGAACCCCGTAACAGGCATCTGGGGGGGAGACTCTTCTGGGCAATGTCTTTCCCAATTTCACCTAAGTTCTGGGAACTACTTTCCAGGGCAGATAACTCAGCTCTGAAACAAAGCACCTGGTGATCTTCTGTTTGAGATGTTTGTATAATACTTTTGAGTTACACTGATTAAGGTATAAACTATAGATATGATAAAAATGAAATCAAGATATAATTCAATTAAGATGGATAAAACTAATAGTTCTAAGAGTTTACTATCTTTTGATTACTGTGTGCTTCACCAATAAATTCCACTGATCAAGTATTCACATTTGACTTTCAATTAAATGAAAATTTGAATTAAAAATGGTTTTCTCTCTTCTCATATCTTTAATTGCTGACCACTGCCAATAGCGCTCCTCCCTCCTCCCTAGAAAAATGACACAATTTAAAGAAACCATATGAATATAAATTAACACATACCTATAATGCCTCAATCTATCTGACACCATTAATAGGGTTACATTTATGTGCTAAAGTATGTTTTACCTGTGGCATTAGGGAAATGGCACAAAATTCTCTTATGATGAGTGAGCAGTAAAAGTAGTTATCTGTACCAAAGAAAATCCCTTATTTTACATCAAGACCAATTAACAATTACTTGAGTACCTCATATACACAATCCAATTAGAACCTTCTACTTTTGGGGAAAGGGGGATGGTAAGTACAAAGAAAAGGTATATTTAAAAAGAAGGTTTGATAATCCCTGTATTTTGCACCCAACAAAATACCTGATATAGTAACAAACATGACAGAGTTGAAGATAGTCAGCACCTGAGGCAATTTTTTTATACTAGAAAAAAGTTTTCTGATGGGCACACCAATCAGAAAAAAACATTTCTCACAATTAATTGTATACTAACCTAACATCATCTCCAGTTAAACAGCTCATTTAAATAACTGATTTAGAATCTCAAGGTAAACAGACTGACCTGAGGAGGGACGAACACACAAATAGTGTGTTATCTCACAGTGAACATAACAAAGTAGGTCAGCCTAATTCCCAAGAATATCAGTAATTTTCAAAGTTCTCATGAATGACATGCAAATTTCTACGTAGCTCTTTTTCTCTGGAACTACAAATCTAATAACTATGTTCTGGGAACATAAGCAGCTGTCTATAGTAAAAAGTAACAATTGTCCCATGTGCCCACAGAGAGGTATGGAAAAATACTCACTGCATAGAAATATGTATTTTTTTAAATGTAACAAAATAAAACTAGAAAATTCTGGTTTTAAGATGTAACAGGCTTGAGACACAGGAGGGCCCTGTGAGGTGTAAATAAATTATGGCAAAAGATACTTAACTGAAACTGAGTTTTAATAGCTAGGAACAGCTGACACATAGATAAATATTTTAGGTGTGTCCCCAATTTATGTGTAATAGCAGTTCCAAGATGGACTGTGAAGGGGTTGGAGAAATGTGAAGTTGGGCAACTTTCATCAATCCTAGAAAAATACCTTTAAGAAATTAAAAGTGGAGTTCCTGTCATGGCGAAACGGAAACGAATCAGACTAAGAACCATGAGGTTGCAGGTTCGATCCCTGGCCTCACTCAGTGGGTTAAGGATCCAGTGTAGCCATGAGCTATGGTGTAGTTTGCAGACGCGACTCAGATCTGGTGTTGCTGTGGCTCTGGCATAGGCCGGCGGCGGCAACAGCTCCGATTAGACCCCTAACCTAGGAACTTCCATATGTCATGGGTGTGGTCCTAAGATATAGCCCTAAGAGGACAAAAAGACAAAAAAAAATTACAATAATACAAGAAATCACCAAATTGACTTGCATAGTTTCTTGAAAACAGAATAGAAAAAAATTTACAAAGTATTTATTACATAATTATATGCTCTGCTGCTGAAGATCTGCTTTAGTATGTAGCTTTCATCAATGTATACTTTCCCCCACACCTTCTTATTGAGTTTTACCCTAAAATTATACAAATAGAATGAGTTATGATATTTGAGAGTCGTCAATCTAATATCTTTTGGTAAATACTGAAATAGAATCTTTGGAATTGACAAAACTTTAAATGTTCTGCTGATTATAATCTTATAGTCAACTGTTTAGATTTATATACTAAATCAACTCAATTTTCATCACTCATTCCTTCTTAACACAGACATAACATAAATCCAATCTCATACATCAATTTAGCTCCATCTAAAGCAAAAGAAAATGAAACTGAGTGATAAAGAGTGCTGCAGTTTTCCTAGGAGGAAAAAGAAGTTCAAGTATGAGGAACTGAGGCTTATTTGGGGGAACATGATTGTAAAAGGACAAAGAAATCATTGTATAATTTGTTGTTTTATTTGAGTCCAAATGTTTACGATTGAGACACTGGGTCTGTTTGTGTTTTTTCCTTTTAGAACAAAAACTATAAGAAAAAATATCCAAGGCAGTTTGTTTCCTACTCTTAAAATAATTCTAAGTGATTTCATCACTAAGATATTTCAAAAGGAAGGGAAACTACAGTAAAGAAAGAGTACTTGGATATTAATCCAAGCATCATAACATAAGGTAGTGAAGAGACAGTGATCTATTTGAATAATGCTGACAAAGAGTGACTCACTTTGGCTTGAAGGTTTGTGCTAGAGCTCCAAACAGAAAGGGAAGAACTTAAGTACGAGGCTAAAGGGCATGATGAGATGATGAGATTTTAAAAGTCCTAAGGCTCATTCGAATGTTTCTCAAACTTAAGATTCAAAGTTTTAATTTTGAAGCAAAGAAGATGAATTTACTTTTTTTTGTCTTTTTTCCATTTCTTGGGCCACTCTCATGGCACATGGAGGTTCCCAGGCTAGGGGTCGAATCGGAGCTGTAGCCACAGGCCTACGCCAGAGCCACAGCAACGCAGGATCCGAGTCACGTCTGCGACCTACACCACAGCTCACAGCAACGCCGGATCGTTAACCCACTGAGCAAGGGAAGGGACTGAACCCGCACCCTCATGGTTCCTAGTCGGATTCGTTAACCACTGCGCCACGACGGGAACTCCTAAATTTACTTTTTGATACTTGAATTACTAACCCAAGACATAGAAAGACAATGCGTAATATAGCTCTACTTATACCATTAAAAAATTAGGTGATCTTAGTCATTATGAATCCAAAGTTAAGTTTGCATTAAAGATTATAAATTTTGCACTAGTAAATAATTTACCATAAAAATCCAGTGCTTTATATCATAAAATGTATATGAGAAAAGTGTAGTATTAATCATCTAAGTTAAAAATTAGAATAATTTTGTAATTATAATATTGTGTCAAGCTTTTCCAAAGAGGTAGTTTGAAGTTTACAAATAATGCAGCAGAGAATTAATCACCTAAACATTTCATCTCTTTTTATAGGCCAAAGTATGCAAACAGTTAAAAAAACTCACTTCACAAAATTTGAGATCTCAACTTTTAAAATATTTGGATGGAATATGTACATACAGATATCATGAATTCCCTAATAAAAAGGACTGAGTAATAAAGTTAGGTATTCTGTTGGAGGCAGGCATAAGCCCAGGCATAAGCCAAGGCTACATAATAGGTGGTAGGGTGTTCTATGCAATGGAAATGAAATATGTGGTTGAGTAAAAAGCCCTAATATATCTTAACACGCTAGTATATTTCATCCACTATACAAAGAACTGGTCAGAAACTCAATACTTAGACTGTCCCAAATCTGACTCTGATTATTTGAGGAGTTTCAGATGGAAATCTTTAACTTTTAAAATGGAATCAATGGCAAAGTAGGATTTTGTTTCAAAGAAATTCCTTTTATAGTCAGTTTTAATGGGACAGATTAATTCCATTAAAATTTTAATATGGTATTTGTAGAACATGGAAACAAAACATATATATATGGAAACTATATATATATATATATGCCAAAATAATTTTAAAATCCTTCTTAAAGATACTGTTATAATGCTAATTAAAAGAAAATAATTCTAAATATAGCCTTTCCTATTTTTTTTTTTTGTCTTTTTGCTATTTCTTGGGCCGCTCCCGTGGCATATGGAGGTTCCCAGGCTAGGGGTCGAATCGGAGCTGTAGCCACCGGCCTACGCCAGAGGCATAGCAACGCAAGATCCGAGCCGCGTCTGCAAACTACACCACAGCTCACGGCAATGCCGGATCATTATTAACCCACTGAGCAAGGGCAGGGATTGAACCGGCAACCTCATGGTTCCTAGTCGGATTCATTAACCACTGTGCCACGACAGGAACTCCACTTTTCCTATTTTAAAAAAACCTGAAACTTAGTTGAACTTTCTGACAAGCAGATTCACAGAACCAACCTTCAGTCTAAAATAGCTAAAATTCTAATTCTTTCTGATTAAAATTCCTTTTCCTAGTCTAACTTCATTGGAAATAATAAAGAAACCAGAAATACAGAGAAGGCCATTCATTATTTGGAATTTTCTGGATTCAAAAAATTTTCAAAGCATGTTTGTCACCTATTTAATCAATTAACCTAATGGTTCTTAATGATAAACTATATTTTAAACAATGATGCTTCTGTTATTATTTGCAAAATACCATTCTACATACACTTTAACTGCAAAGTAGTTTTATCAGTATTTCTCCTTCTCTTCATTACATTATCTGCCCCAATCATTTTCAAGGAAATATTTTTTTCTTTTACCTTGTAAAAGAAATTTGAAAAACTTTTAACTTGTGATGTCCTATTCTCTGAAAACCACCATTTTAAATCTAGTCTCTTAGTCTTGGCCTTTTGTTTCCCCACTTCACTAAATGATTTAAATCATGAAAACTGACTGATGATTCTTCTACTATCATTAAGTACTACAAAAGGAAAAATGATGTTGGCACACACATTCCAAATTTAGTTTTTAAAGGTATCTGAGTAATATACCTCTCTCATTATTTTTAATCTTTTACAGTTTAGAAATTTAAAATCAACCTTTAAAATACTAAGAAAGCTAGACTAACACAATCCATGTCACATTCAGGACACTCTGCATATACTTCTTTCATAACACAGTTTTACAATTTAACAGACATTGTTTTAATATGATAATCTCTCAGAGCTGATATTATCTTATTTTACTTAAAATATTTGCCTCAGACTTCTATTTTACTTAAAGTTACCCTGTTGCCCACTCATCACAACACATACAAAATATTCTACTTTTCCTCTTAATATTTTACTGATGATAAAATGATAATTTTTATCATTAGTAGATCTTTTAATTACTCATCCCTTACTCCTAAAGTATAGCAATAATAAGGATCAGATGAGGAAACTCAGCATCTTTTTCTTTTTATGGCCACACCCACGGCATATGGAAGTTCCCCAGCCAGGGACTGAATCTGAGCTTCAGCCATGACCCAAGCCACAGCTGCATCAATGCTGGACCCTTTAAACTACTGCACAGGGCTGGGGATCCAACCCACACCTCCACAGCAACCCACGGCACTGCAGTCATTCTTAACCCATTGTACCATGGCGAGAATTACTCAGCACCTTTTTTAAACATGTACTTTCTTCTCCCTATATAAGTGCCCACTGTATAATTTGTGAGTAATACCTCTATTACATACTACAGCATCTATGGACCTGCCCCTTATAAGAATTTACCTTAGTCTTTCACGACCTTGCCTTGAATAATCAGAAAAGTCAACAGCCAGAGTTTAAAGAAAAGTAGTCCTAAAACCAAATTACTAGGTAAAAGGTCTTGTCATTATGGCTTAACAGTAATATGGCTGTAACATAAGAACACCTCCCTCTTTTACTTTATTAAAAATGTGACCTGACCACACTTTTTTAAAGTTTAGACTAGTTTTCCATATGTTTTACATATTTTATTCTGACATCATATCTTTTAAAAACAAAGAGATGCAAACATTTGCACTTATCAATGCCTTTTTCTTTAAATGTGGTTTGCTTCTTTCCTTCAGGCTCTTTGTCATCAAGAAGGTCTGATTTCGATACAGCCCATTTGCTATGAAAATATCAGAAGGGGTCATCTTCAAAGCAATACTCCAGTTGGGCTTATTCACTGATTAGATTAGCTGCATAATTTCTTCTGGGACATTTGTAACAGACACGACAAGTATAGGATTCAGTTTGGGTTTTTTTCCTTTTTTTCTCTATGTGAGAATCCTGCTTCTTAATTCATGTTTTCTTTGACTATATTGCACAATATTTTATTATTAAAAAAGGTTTTATGTCTCAGGCAAAAAGTTTTTCTCCTTTACTTGGGAGGCGCTAATGTGTATTATTTTCTAAAAGAGGTAAGTGGTTGTCTGTGTGGCCATCTTCATAGGGAACCTGGGGACCAAAAAAAAAAAAAAAAAGACCAAATGTTAGTTTTACTCCTTACACTATTTCCTCTATACACAATGCTTTATTTTGGGCAATTTACTTCTGGGCAAAGAGCTACTATTTAACAATGATACTATGACTAAGAGATCAGCACCATTTATACTATACCACTTACAGAATTGACGGGTTTGTAGGCTCCAAGTCTGAAACGACAGTAAATTATTTCAACTATAAATTTTCCAATTCCATGTAGCATGCCTATAATGAAAAATAAGTTTATGTTTTTAATTAAATTATGCTTGTTACAAAATTATTTCATAAGTTATTTATTCCCTAAATTTATAAGTAAGAATGAAAAACTCAACTAATTAAAAAGGAGTAGAATAAGGATGGAAACAGTTTGCTTTATTCACTTCCACAGTTAAAAATATTAAGACAGTTCAATTTTAAAATAAATTCATTTATTTTCAAAATCACAAGGCCACATAATTTACGACCTTAACAAAGCAATCTTTCAAAGCTGTTTAATATATCTCATTCACACCTACACAATTGTAAAGAATAAATATTAGCACCACAAGTTTAAATGAATTTAAATAAGGCAGTGACAAAAACTTTCATAAGAAAAGCTATTCATTCATTTTAAAAATGTAATTCAAAGTACATAAACTATACTGAATAGGGGTTAGGATAAAGAAGGAACTGTTTCATTTGTTTATCTATTGCACTTAACTCTCAAATTTTCATGATTATAATTCTGCAAGTTATCTTTGAGAGAATCCATAATGTGAGGGTGAAAAGGCCAACAGTCATAAAAACATTACTGACTAAAAAATTTGGTTTCACATATTGTGTAGTTCAACATGCCATAAGATATAATTTTACATCCTATACATGCAAAATACATGAAAAAGAAAATTTACACTAAAAGTATCTACTATTTCTAGGCATTTTCTCATCTAATCAATCCTACTTCCAAGTTGGATATTATTATTCCCATTTTTATAGAGAGAAAACAACTTCAGAAAATGCAGGTGCCCTACCCCAGGTTACCACCATACAAATGACAGCACATAGGTTCAACTCCAGGATCTCTCTAGCATACTAAGTAATCTCTCTTAAATCACTGAGTGCAGTAAACTTAGTTATATTCTATGCTTAATCAATATAATTTTTAAGATTTGAAATTTAAAGAAAGAGTTCCTTATCTAAACATGAGAATGTGTATATTTTACTTAAAGTAAAAGCATCCTGACTTTAGTGTTAACAACACTTCTAGAAATTAGACCAAAAAAGGAATGAATCTTAACCTGTTGTTGAAAAGATTCCTCCAACAATACCACAGAGTCTTACAAAAAACTGCCAGAATGGCATATGTTCCTCAGTAACTGTCACCATCAGAGAACTGAGATCATATTTCATAAAAATCCCAGAGACTCCATGGCTGCCTGCAGCATGGTTAATGACACGTTCCTAAAGGAAGGCAAAAAAGAGAGACAGGAGGAAGAGACAAACAGGATTCATGTCATCAGGTTACTTGTATATAGTCAATATGAAACCCTACAGCCCTCTTACACAAGAGGGGCATCCAAATCTCTTTATGCAATGTCCTATTACATGGAGATCTCCAGAGATAAACAAATTATTCTGTATTCTTCATATAGTTAGCTTTTGAAGCAATCAAAAGAACGGATTCATTCTTTCCTATTTTCTCAAAAAGGTCACTTTACATACAAGGTTTCTACTGAGCTCAAGAGTTTACAACTATATGGCACATTCTTCATTGATCAAATCAATAAAAACTACATTTGTATTTTACCATCTTTTTAAAATATTTCTTTTCTAAGAATTTACAAAATAATTGCATTTACTTCCTGTCATTTAAAAACAAATAAATTTTACTTTCTGTTGTTCATTTTAAACTATGTAAGATATTGGTACAGGAAGAAAACAGAATGCATAAATTTCAAAGATATTTGAGCTACCAGTTCAGTTTTTAAAGGAATTTTTTTTTAAAAGGAATGTAACTAAAATTATACGTTGACATTCCCTTATGGTGCAGCAGGTTAAGGAGGTGGTACTGTCACTGCTGCGGCTTGGGTCACTGCCATGGTGCGGGTTCAATCCCTGGCCTGGGAACTTCTGTATGCCAGGAATACAGCCGTTAGGAAAAAGAATAAAATAAAATAGTAAAGCTACCATGGTGTGCACACTAAAAAAAATACTGTTTTGCTCTATTCTATTTACACTTCAAAAGTCAAGTTTGTAAACTTCCTAATAAACTTCTATCACAATGTGAAACACTGTTTTTTTATGACTTTTGTGTCAGGCCCTACCCATTTTTACTAAGCTATAACTAAACTGCAAGCTTTCGGAATACAAATAACAAGGGAAATTAAAACAATTTAATGTGGGCATTACAAAGCCTCTTTGCCTACTAGCACAAGACAGCCTTATAACCCACTGATCAATAGTGCAATAAAATAACCTCACCTTAAATTTCTGATATGTTCAATATCATGCCAAAATCATAAATATATTGTCATCACCTATATGAGTGTATGCTGTTTCAGGGATCAGGTTGTCTACATGACAAAAGATTCATGATGATTAACTTTTGGTTCCAGGACCAGTGAAGATCAATCTGCCCGTCCTTCTCATCTTCCACTTTACTAACTCCAATTACTCTTTTTTCTTTTTAAAGTGAAACACAAGCATTGCAGTTGCACTATCAGCACATACACATCCCACAAAGGTTAAATGGTCTGGTATTTACCTTTTTTCTCTTTGATTTACTTTTGATATTTAAAATATATCCTGGAAACAATTTCATATCAGTATACAGATTCCTTCCTTCCTTTTTCTTTAATGGGCACGCCCATGGCACATGGAAGTTCACAGGGGCAGCTATACCATGGCTGCAGCGACAATGGATGCTTTAGCCCACTTTGCCAGGCCAGGGATCAAACCCATACCTCTGCAGCAACCCAAGCAGCTGCAGTAGGAGTCTTAACGTACTGCGCCACAGCAAGAATTCCCTTTCTTTTTTTAAAGTTGTATGTTCTTCCATTGTGTGGATGTACTACTCATGTTGTTTCTAGTCTTCTGCCATTACAAATAACACAATGAATAGTTTCAGACACACGGTATTTCTTCCCACTGTATCTCTGGATTAAATTTCTGGAAGTAGGATTGCTAGGTCGAAAGATAACCTGCATATGTCATTTTGCATCTTGCCAGACTCCTGTCCAAGAGACTATGCTGTTTTGTACCTCCATAGTAATGTATGTGTGCCTGTTTTCCCCAAAGCCTTGCCACTGTGTAGACTGTCTGACCTTCAGGTGTTGCCAGTCTTAGTAGAAATGGTATCTCCCCACCCATACAGAAACAGTAAAAAACACAATATATACCTGTAGACACGTTACCTTTCTCTCTCCCTCTGTATGTACACACACACACACACACACACACACACAGTTATACATACTTGAGTTCCCCCACTGAAACTAATGGAAAAATTATGAACACATGACATCTCGTCCCTAAAAACTTTTAGTATTTAATCTCCCAAGAACAGAAACATTCTATAATTATTGAGGGCATAGTCAACATTAAGTTATAAGAAAATCTCCTATGGAGGAAAGCAAATTTTTAAAAGCACTTAAATTTTGTCTTGGAAGTCTTCTGGATACTAGTATTTAAATACTCACCATCATTGAACAAAACAAGGAAATATGGCTTATAAAAATAAAAAAATTTTAAAATTAAAAAAAAAACGACCCCAAAGTAGATGAGAAAACTATTAAACTATCCAATTCCAAAATTCTGTTCCTCGCTGTCAATATTTATAAGGCCACTCCACCCTTTGTCTCTCAATCAGATGAATACAAAGTACTAATTTTGAAAGGCAAACCCTCTAAATTTTCTGAGTCTCAATAACCATGCATGCCCTAGGGTAGATATATTAATTAAAAAATTACAGAGAAATCAGAAAAATCTGCTGGCCAATAAGAACTGCTTATATCAATACATAGAAAAACATTAAAAACTAAGATATTAAGTAAAATGATTATCATCAGAGATTAATAATTTTGCCTTAATTGCATAGAAAACATTCCAGATTTAAAAATCTACTTCTTTTCTTACTCTAAAACATACTAATCCCCATTTCTGATATACTATTGGCTTAAAATAAAATGTCAATGCATTTCAAAATGCCTACAAATTTTAAATGGGTGAGAACCTTAACTGAAACCCCAAGCTTATTTTGTAGCAGGACTAAACAATGCTTTAAAAAAATCATTTTACTAGTTGTTTTCAACTTACCCTTTCTGTCACAGAAAACTGGTGGGTGTCTGCTGAAATTTTATATGTATGTAGTTTTGTTGGCACAACTGTAATAAAATATTGGAACATCTGGTTGTCTAGAATATAAACAAGATGTGGTTTTTTCCCATCAATCCAGCAGCAATGAAACTACTGCCAAATACATCATCCTTGTATTAAATACACCTAATCTAAAATTTAATGCTACTAAGGACTTAATATCTAACAGAAAATTACTGTAAAAGAATCAATGAAAGCAATATATTCACATTTGGTAAAATTAGTTCTTAGCATAAAATAGTCACTCAGATACACAGACACACACACAAACAACACACACACATATTAGAAGATGTCAACAAAGAATTAGTGACTTAGATATCCTTTATGATCATTATTATCCTTTTATCAAATATAGAAAATGAAGACAGTATTTCTTTATAGTATTAAAACTAATGAAAATAAAGTTACAATAGTATAACTACCACAAGACACATTTTCAGTTTCCATTAATATCTTAAGATAAATAAACCAAAACTGAATTAGCCATTGGATATATAAACCAAAATTTAGCCTTTGGATAAATACAAAGAATTGATACCACAGCAGGAAAATAACTAAAGAAACTACTCAATGACGGCCTGAGGTTACTCTGTAATCAAATGGATCATATTTATATGGTCACTAGGCATTTCTAGATTTCATACAAGTCATAAATACCAGTATATTACAAACTACTAACTTTAAACAATTAACAATTCACATAATAAAATCCTGTTAATTCTCTAGGTCCATATTCTAAAAAATTTAGAATTATTTATATTTAATAATTCAGACACATCAAATAATTTCAGTTAGGTAAGTAAATAGGCCTTCATTACATTTGACCTGAAAAAATGAACTTCACATAACATGGTAATAATTGTCTATGAAAACTGTGTGTACGAATCAAATGCATCAGTTTTAAACAGAAGTATGACACATTTTGACAAATGTCTCCCCATATGATCACCACCACAATTAAAATATAAGACATCTTCATTGCCTCAAAAAGTTCCTTTGATCCCTCCACATTTAATCTCTTCTATCTCTGGACCTAGGCCAACAACTAACCTACCTTCTATTGCTAAAGACTAGTTTTGTCTATTCTAGAATTTCGCATAAATTGAGGTATACAGTACATACGTTTGTGTGTCTAGCTTCTTTTTCTCAGCATGACTAATTATTTCTATCAATTCAACTTCTCTTTTATCTCAGTGTAATTTAGAATAGGAGGGAGAAGGGTAAAACTGTAGAGAGGAGGAGAGGTAAGAGTAATGGGTCTCTTCAACACTAATACTGAACAAGTTTCTAACAAAATTAAACAAAGCCTGTTTTACCTTTTCCATTTCTTAATTCACCTACTGCTTGTACCACTGTTCAAAAACAGTGAACACACTTATGACGGAGCATGATAATGTTGTGAGAAAAAAGAATGTATACATGTATGTGTAACTGGGTCACCATGCTGTACAGTAGAAAACTGAAAGAATACTGTAAATCAGCTATAATAGAAAAAAATAAAAATCATAAAAAAAAACAGTGAACAGTTTTCGGCCATTTTTTTATTATTTATTATTATTATTATTATTATTATTATTATTATTATTATTATTATTATTGCCTTTCTAGGGCCTCACCTATAGCATATGGAAGTTGCCAGGCTAGTGGTCGAGCCAGAGCTGTAGCCTCTGGCCTACACCACAGGCATAGCAATTCGGGATCCAAACAGTATCTGCAACCAACACCACAGCTCATGGCAACACAGGATCCATAACTCACTGAGTGAAGCCAGGGATCAAACCTGTGTCCTCATGGATACTAGTTGGGTTCATTACCACCAAGCCACAAAAGGATCCCAGTTCTTCTGCTATTTTTTTTTTTTTTTTTATTTAGGGCCACACCCGCAGCTTATGGAGGTTCCCAGACTAGGGGTCAAACCGGAGCTGTAGCTGCCAACCTACACCATATCCACAGCAATGCGGGATCTGAGCCATGTCTGCTACCTACACCACAGCTCATGGCAACACTGGATCCCTAACCCACCGAGCTAGGCTAGGGATCGAACCTGTGTCCTCGTGGATACCAATCAGGTTCGTTAACCACTGAGCCATGAAGGTAACTCAGCCCAGTTCTTTTACTATTAATTTCATCTTAAATCCTAAATATTATCACAGATAATATTAGAGCAAAAGGGTGTCAACATAGTCGACCACTATCAACTGCGATGGTCTTCTGTTTCAGCCTTTGATTCGTTCTTTGATGTAAGGGGGACTGATCAATCTATACTTATTTTTGAAGTGTTAAAAATAGCAAACTGAAAGTGCTAGGAGAAAAGGTGTTCAAGTATTAAGTAGTTATGGAAAAAAAGATGAAGTTGAGAGTGGTGAGGCAATATTCAATGCTGTACACATGGGTGGCATAATTAGACTTGAGGGAAACAATGTAAGACAAAGGAAATCTTACCACATGAGGAGTGAAGTGCCATGCAATAAATAGTAAACAGTGAGGGTCAAAGTAATGTGAGAGAGAAACTGGAAACCTTGTAAGCTCTGGCCGGAGAACTACCAAAGACCTATCAGTCTAATGCTAACTCAAGAAAAGGTTATCGGGTCAGTTCCCATGTGGCACAGCGGGTTAAGGATCCAGCATCACAGTAGCTGTGGTGCAGGTTGCAACTGAGGAATGAGTTTACTCCCTGGCTGGGGAACTTCCACAGGTCATGGGTGGGGCAAAAAAAAAAAAAAAAAGAAAGAAAGAAAAAGAAAAAGAAAAAAAGGCTATCAGTTTGTTAGATAACTTAAAGGCGAGGCAGGGGGTTAAATGCTATTGCATGAGATTTTGTTCTAAGTGACAAATTGTTCCAAAGGTTATAGGTCTGTTCAAATCAGTTCAGCATTAAAGATGTCATAGCGAAGGACTCCTCTCAAAACTCCTACATCAAGGAGGGAGTAGTTACCTGAACCCAACAGAATTTGTAATGCTGAATTTTTTTCTTTCCCAAAAAAGAGGCCCAATAGAACACATATTAGGAAGAACAGTATACCTGCTTTAAAGTTTTGAATAACCTAGTAACACTCATCTAATGGCATTTTATAAAATAACTCTAAATACCTCTTAGTTTTCCCAAATTTAGGAATAAGTAAACTTGAAGGGTCTTTTGAAAATTAATCTGGTCATATTTAGAACTGCTTTTTTACAAAAATGTATAGTTCATTTTAGCATCTTAAAACAAAGTATTACCCAATGAGCATCTCATGCAATATTTAATGTATTTTGTTATAGAATGAATATATATTTAATGACATTATACAGAATAAAGCCTTAATTCTTTAGGTTTCTACTCACCCATTACCAAATTTAGTACACTGAACTTTCCTTAAGTGAAACATTCCCTTACAAACAAAATATCCATGAATGTAAGTCAGTATTCTAAGTAAAACATCTTTAATGTATCTGATTATAACATTATGCTAAGAGAGTAAAATACTGAAAAGAACATTAATCTATTTGAATAAGAAAGGAAATACTTAATAACAGTTTTGTAAAGGCAAGAATTCCTAGTAGCACAGGAAGCTTTAGCCATCCTTAAGGCGTATCATACAATTTGAATACTTCAGAAGAAAGGCAACCAAAAAGCTTCAGGATACCTGCTTGTAGATACCTGCTACAAATTTAAGAAAGTAATCCTTCCGTATTTGGCTAAGTTGAAATTTTAAATGGAATAGAATGGTTAAAATAAACAATATAAGGCACCTATACTACTTCTCACTGTGTTAATAACAAACCATTCTAGAATAACTCTAATTTTATAATGTTTACAAAATTCTCCCAGAGAAGTTTCTGAAATGGTAAACACAGTACACATTTTAGAACTCTGAACCTATACAAAGAAGAAAATCTTCTTATAATGTTCAAATTTGTCTTTGTTCTTATTCTTTGTTGAATATGAAAAAGCAGTTTCATATTAATACATTAACTTTTCATACATTTACAGAGCTTTTAAAGGCTGCTCCTTCTCCTGCTTACTTTTGACTAATTTCTTATTCAGTTCCATAGCTCATTTTTTTAACATTAAAGATTTATCCGTTACCATGACAAATTCTCTCCACACACATCTCCACTTAAAGGTTATATCAACCACTTAAACTACTTAATCTATTTTATGTGTTATGAAGGGGTTAAGAAGAGGACTATTTAAAATGTATTATTAGTGGGAGTTCCCTCATGGCTCAGTGGTTAACAAACCTGACTAGCATTCATGAGGAGGTGGGTTCAATTCCTGGCCTCACTCAGTGAGTTAAGGATCCAGTGTTGCCATGAGCCATAGTATAGGTTGCAAACATGGCTCAGATCCCATGTTGCTGTGGCTGTATGTAGGCTGGCAGCTACAACTCCAATTGGACCCCTAGCCTGGGAACTTCTATATGCCGTGGGTGGGGCCCTAAAAAGCCAAAAAAAAAAAAAAGTACTAATAGTAAACCTTATAAAAATAAATTGCCTACATGCAAATTCCAACAGTAATTATTAACTACTTACGATCTAATGCAATTTTTTCAGTTCCATCTAAAGGATTAATAATTCCTGGAACAAGCTCTCCAAAAGACAAATGATCTATTCTGTGAGAAAAGTTGTAAGCTAAGAGGCAAAAAGTAAAACCAATTAGGTTGAGAAAGTAAATTATTCTAATTATATGTTATAGATTAGTTCACATTCTTACCTATTATCAAATGAAAATTAACTAAAACCTGCTGGTATAATATTATTTAAAACCACATCAAGAAAAAAATGCATATCAATATGCAGAAAATAAGTGTATACACGTAAGTAAATTCTGATAAAATGCTACACCTCAAATTTAATAATTATATACATATTAACATCTAAGAAATAATATTACATCTCATCTTGATAACAAAAAAAAAAATTAGTCTTTCCTAGTCCAAATCATCATATAGAAACAGGATTGTGTTGTTAGAAGACCTGGGATGATATGCATGAAATCAGTCAAATATATTTTAAATAAAGACCATTGCTAAATGTGACCAAAATTATCTTTTAAGGAGTTCATTACTTGTCTTTGTTCTCTAAAGCAGACTTTAAAAACTAAGTTTTATGACAATCATTACATGAAACTAACTTGAATACTTTATATATGTATGTGTAAATGTCAGTATTTAAATTTATATATTGAAACAAACTTTAAATGTATTCTCTTATGTGTGAAACTTCTTCTGTGCTATAACTAAACAGAAATACAGGTGGCTTAAAGACAGGAGAAAATGGATTCGAGTCAATAACTTGAATCATTTATTTTCTCCTTTAGATATCTTCTTTCAAAATAGCCCGCTTCCACTTGTACCTGCACTGAAAATTTTAAAATACACTTTTTTTTTTTTTGCAAGGACAACATCTTCACAGAAAAAAATTTCAGAAACTGCTTACAGTCATGGTTGACAAGTGCTGCCAAGTGTGCATGACCTCGAGGATGTGGAATTGCCCTGAAAGGAGGAAAAAAAAGATTAACAACATTTTAAATATATAACTAAAATCAGAAAGGAGATCTTTCCTAAGTTATATAATTTTCTTAATATACAATAACATAATAATACACTTGGCCTACAATTTAAGTAGGTAAGTCTTTGGTCTCAGTAAAGCAATAAACTAGGGGTTGGCAAATGTTTTCTGTAAAGAGCCAGGCAGTAAATATTTTAGGTTTTGCTGGCCAAAATGCAAAACTGAAGATATTATGTAGTTACATAAGAAGAGAGAAAACAAAATTTCACAAATTTATTAATAAATTCAAAATGAATAGCAGCAATTGAGTACTTTCTTTTGAATCCATGTATTTTCACTGGGAGATAATATTCTGCTTAAACATGGTTTAGAATTGATATTCCTTATTTTCAAAATCCCAGATCGAATAAGGGTAAGCTACAAACCAAATGCTTTTCCATTTGGCCTCTCTTATGAGGTATCACATGAAGAGAGAAGTGAAATAGAGGACAAAGGCCAAAATATAGAGGTTCATACAATATTTATCAAAGTTTCCCTGTTTCAGTTAGTTTTGGAGTAGGATGTTGTTTGTATCCAGAAGTGCAATAAAATTTTGTTAAATTTCTTTGAGCCAACTAGTATTTGTTGACTATATGATACCAAGAAATTCTAAGATTCTCATCTATACATTGGGAATGGAGAGAGTGGGTTCTGACAATAATATCAAATAAAACACGAGTGTTAAGAAGAATGGGACAACAAAGACAAAGCAAATGCTTGATGTGGTCACTGTAAACACTGAAATAATTTTGCACAGAAGTCTAATGCTATCTCTGTATATTTAAAAAATCTCCAGCCATACTCTTTCTTGCTTTATGGCTTTTTCCTCAGCCTGGATGCCATTCTCTCTTTTATATATAAAATTCCTAATCACCCATTAATGTTCAAAGGTTTCCCTCAGTAAAGCTCCACTGACTTGCAGAGTAGGTCAAGTACCATAATATATAGTTTCTTATCAGCTATAATTTTCTTTCATAGCTTAAACACAGCTGTAATGAAGTAACTCTCAGTGTAATTCACTGTTTAAAGTTCAGATTTCTCTCATAGAATGTCAGCATCATAAGGGCAAAAACCCCTTCTCTTTTTCAGTTTCATCTTCAGTACTTTGCACATAACAAATACTCCAAAAGTGTCTTTTACAATGAAAAATTGTTGAACTCTGCAATTCTAGCAAGAAGGAAGGGAGAGAAGGAAAGAGGCAAAGAAAGAGGGAGGAGATAGAGAATCCATTTCTTCACTTGGAAATTTGCCAAGTTTATTATGTGCAGTTTCTGTGCTGGGTTCTGCTCATGAAGGTATGTGGTCTGATATTCTTCCACAACTACTACCTAATTTAACTTTATACTAGACACTAGTTTCTAACTACACCAAAATACTTATCTCAGGTATGGTGTAGGTCGCAGATGCAGCTCGGATCCTGTGTTGCTGTGCTGTGGTGTAGGCTGGCAGCTACAGCTCAGATTAGACCCCTAGCCTGGGAACCTCCATATGCCATGAGAGCAGCCTGAAAAGGCAGAAAGACCAAAAAAAAAAAAAAAAAAACCAAAAAACTTATCTCAGGGATTTAGATTTTGATGAGGATAACCAAAAAGAAAAACAAAACTAAAACCTAATACCATCCAACAAAACAACTTAATGAAATGTCCAGGAAAACTGGCTACTAAAATATGGCAGGTTGAAAGTTAATTCACATTTACCTACAGCTCACATCCTTTAATATATAAAATATGATATGACTTTTCCTTTTGAAGTAGTAGTTTTTAATGTTAGTAGTCTTCTCTATCCTGAGGTCAAAGGCCTAAATATCAGTCTGAAGACATCAAGAATACACATTTCAAGCAGTGATTTAATGGTTAGTTATATGTAATTTCATTAGTGAAGAATTTCCTTTTAACCAAACTGCCAACTTGTCTAAAGTATTTTCGGAAGTGAAAAGAACATACTTGCCCACAGTTATGTGAAAATTCCCTGCTACTTTATTGACATACAGATGACCATGAATTCTGCAAGCATCTGGAGGCTGTGATGAATCATCCTCCCTGTACAACAAGAGATGCTAGTGTGACTTACAGCACGTTCAATATAGTCACTATCTTCTGGTGAGGAAATTTTGTAGAGGAGAAAGAAATCCCTTAAGATCAACTTTTAGGTAATGTTCTAAATGTCAAAGCAGAATAGCAATTTTTTGAAGTCTACACATTTATTTTAAAAAATACATGTACAAAATGGAAAATATTACATAATTACTATATATATGTATATTTAAATTATACAAATTTAACATTCCATGGTTCTTCATATTTAAACAAAAGACTAAGTCCAATGAGGGAAGAAAGATTAAAAGAATTATTAGTCCAATAAAGATATACTTTCATCATCTGGCACTTTAAAGGATAGGAAGAGACAGGAAAAACAATGTGAGATGGGGAGGGCATGCTACTTAATTTCAAATAGACAATTACTAAGCAAATGTAAAATATCTGTATGATTTTAAATTTATTTTTATACCATTTCCAAATATCAGCTCTTATAATCTATGAAAGAGAAAAAAAGTAAAATAAAACATGGAATTCCTAACAAAGCATATACAATCTCATAATGGCAAATTCCATTACTTCATTTTAAAAGAAAGCATCATACAATTTTATAGAAGGTATATCATATATACATAAAAGAGAAAAATTAAATGAAAATGAAAAATATTATTTGTGATAACCCTGATCAATATCGCAGGCTATAGATTTAAGAGTAGAAAAGATTTATTCATCATACAGAAACATGAGATTCAGAGAATTAAACCAATACTAAAATTATATCGCTGCAAATTCTTAATGGTTGCACATTTAAAATATACATCTTGGAGTTCCCGTCATGGCTCAGTGGTTAACGAATCCGACTAGGAACCATGAGGTTGCAGGTTTGATCCCTGGCCTCGCTCAGTGGGTTAAGGACCTGGTATTGCCGTGAGCTGAGGTATAGGTTGCAGACACAGCTCGGATCCTGCGTTGCTGTGGCTGTGGTGTAGGCCAGCAGCTACAGCTCCAATTAGACCCCTAGCCTGGGAATCTCCATATACCATAGGAGTGGCCCTAGAAAAAGGCAAAAAAAAAAAATACACATCTTACCTTGGTGGAAGTGCTGTTGACGCACTTTTAAAAGCACTTTTAAATATCACATCTTGAAGTGAATGTTCTTCTTGCAGTCTACTCTGAATTCGCTGCAGCATCCTACATATAAAACAAATAGTAGTTTAGAAACACAGTAAGACAGAGAGAAAGCCAACACTATTTTAAAAACAAAAATGGGTAGCTGACATACCTAAGCCATTCAGTATTATTATAGAACTTCACTGTAAAATAAAGTACAAAGTTTTCTTTGGTCATTTCCTTGAAAGTAAAGAAAAACTGGGGTAGTGTGGTTAGAGGCTCAACAGCTGGGCTTTTTAAGCCTTCCTGGTTCCATCAATAACAGATGTAAAACCGGGGTTACCAAGAAGGAGCTTCTGTTTACCTGAATATCGAAATTCATCTATCATGCATAGATAGAGCAATCACAAAATTCTTAGTTTTTGTCAAGCATTGACTATAGTGTTATAGACACAAAGAATGAGACAAATAAGGAACCACATAACAGACTTGAAGAACTTAAAGTAGGAGATTACTAAGGTAAAAATCCACAACATGAGCATCCAATTCTTTTTACAAACCAGGCCACACTGACTTTAATATCACCAGATATCTGCCTGTTCCAAAGTAATCCAAATTTTATTCTATGACATGACCTTTCTAAAGAAAATAATATATTCTATCTACAGTTTTTAAAAAGAATATCGCATAGAAGGTATAGAATTACAGAGAACAAAGTACACATTTGAGTACCCATGCTTAGATTTTCTTTTTAAATATACTTAGCCACAAAAAACACATTAGATGCTGGAAGATTTTTTTTTACAAAATTCTTATGTTTACAATAACTTATGAAATTACCTATTCTGAACCAAATCAAGAATATATTTCCCTTTAATATTTCTACTATTTTCAGCAATATATCTGTATCTTTAAATACAATCCTATTTTACCTTCAAGTCTATATTTTTAAACAACTAACATCCAAAGTTCTGTGCATCAGAGTTTAACTTTAGCAGAACAAGAGTTCCTGTCATGGCACAGAGGAAATGAATCTGACTAGGAACTATGAGGTTGCGGGTTCAATCCCAGGCCTCACTCAGTGGGTTAAGGATCTGGTGTTGCTGTGATCTGTGGTGTAGGTTGCAGATGCAGCTTGGATCCCGAGTTGCTGTGGCTGTGCTGTGGCTGTAGCTGTAGCTCTGATACAACCCCTAGCCTGGGACCCTCGATATACCACAGGTGCAGTCCTAAAGAGCAAAAATAAAATAAATAAATAAATTTACCAGAACAAAATTTAAACCCAGAGGGGAAGGAGGAATGAACAGATAAAACGCAGAGGATTTTCAGGGCAGTAAAACTACAGGTTCTATAATAGTTGGTACATGTCATTATGTATTTGTTAAAACTCACATTGTATATGATACCAAGAGTGAAGAGGTGATACTGATGTGTCCATTGTGATGCACAAATCGTAAGAAATGTACCCACTCCAACATGCGATGTTGATAATGGTAGAGATAGTAGATGAGTTGCAGGGGATATTTGCAACTTATGTACTTTTTACTCAATTTTGCTATGAACCTAAAACCACTCTCAAAAAGGCTTTAAAGATATATATAAATAACTTGAAAAAAAGATAAATATAGAAAGGAAGAGAAAGCAAATGTAAATCAGTTAATACTTCATATCCCATCACAATGATACAATAAACATTTTCTAAAAGTACAAGAGAGAGATAAAGAGAGGGGGTATGTACCACCTTCTAAGAACACTGTGTAAAACACTGCAATATAAAATAACATGTCATTTTATACCACAAATTCGGTAGAAATAAAAAGCAGTAATCAAGAAGGCTATATCCAGAGTTTGAGATTTTACTACTACAGGGAAGAGATTCATTGGAATTCTAAATATTTCAAAAAAGCAGAATAATTGAAAGAAAACTTAAATATCATCAAGTAAATTCAACATGTAAGGAACATTTTGGTATGCACATTATTCAGGTTGTTTGGCTTTGGTCTATTCAAGAGTATTTGTTTAAAAACAGAACACTGTAATCTAGAAAGCTACAAGAAGCTAGATCCCATCTTCAGAATTATATGTACAAAGACTTAAAATCTTTAGATCTAATGCTAGCAAAAACTGAAACCTTCATGTTTTTGTATGTCCTGTTCTTCCAGAGTTCAACTTCTAGTGCTGGGCAGAGGGAAAAGAGGTTGATGATACAAAACTGTGTGTGTGTGTGTGTGTGTGTGTGTGTGTGTGTGTGTGTATAACTTCTGCCTTAAATATACCAATAAATATTCAAGCTTATATATGAAGTAGAAAACTCTTACTATGGTGGAAAACATATAATTTTAATAGTAAAAATGCAATCTCTTCTCTCACATATTACTAGTCTTGACAATGAATGAAATTCCAGACGAAAGGCTTCTCACTTTAACATTTCTGGATTAAAGTAATGCATTTCATCTCTGGATGGCTCTCTAATAAAAGAACTAAAAGTCCAGAGACACCTAATATTTAGTACCTTTGTTCAACTACATTCATTTCAAATTTAAAGACTGCCCCAAATGGTGAAAGTGAAAATTAAAAGAAAAGCATTCTTGAAATGTACATAGGGATTAGAGAGAAAAAATCAAAAATGAAAGATGGGTAAAAAAATTTTTTTGTAATAATCTAAAATTAGGCATTGCCTTTTTAAAGCACAAAGCATAGCCTACACTACAAAGACAAAATGGTGAAGTAGAAGACCTAGAGCTCACCTCCTCCTACAAGAACACCCAAATCACAAGTAACTGCTGAACAGCTACCAATAAAAAGACTGAAACCTACCAAAACAGATATTCTACATCCAAAGACAAAGAACTCAAAAAGAGATGGTAGGAGGGGCACTCTTGCAATATAATAAAATCCCATACCCCCACATGGGCAACACCCAAACTGGAGAAGACATATCACAGAAGTTCTCCCATGGGAATTCTGAACACTACATCAGGCTCTCCAGCCTGAGGCTCTGGCATTGGCAGTAACTTCCAGATCATTTGGCTTTGGAGGCCAGCAAGGCTTCAGTGGAGGAACTCCACAGAACTGGGGGAAACAGAGATTCCACTCATGGAGGGGGCATACAAGGTCCTGCATACCAGGTCCCAGCACAAAAGCAGTACTCCTGTAGGAGCCTGGGACAGACTTACCTGCTGGTCTTGAAGGGTCTCCTAGGGAGTGAGGGCCTGTGGCTCTCTGTTGGGACATAAAAGCTGGTGGGGAACATATTTGGGAATACTCCTCTGAAGGCTTCTATCTTGCTTGAGACATTAGCATCAAGACCTGGTCCTGCCCAACAGGTTGTAGGCTTCAATGCTAGGACATCTCAGACCAAACAACCAACAGAGTGGGAACACAGTCCCATCCATCAACAGACAGCTGTCTAAAGACTTTCTGAGCTAATAGCCACTTTCAGACATGTCCTTTGATATGGCCCTGCTCATCACAGGCCCAAGACCAAAATCCACCCACCAGTGGACAGGCACCAGCACCCCATACCAGAAAGCCTGCACAAACCTTTAGATCAGTCTCTCCCAGCAGGGGACAGACACCATAAGGAACAAAACTATGATCTTGCAATCTGCAGAACTAAGCCTATAAAAAACACAGGTTAGAACCTACCCTGGGACCAGCTGGTCCCTGGCCCCTGGGTGATGAAAGGGGAGTGTACTGCTGGGACACTCTAGAGAAGGCCAATTCTCCAAGATGGAAAAACATAACTAAGCTACTATATATATAAGAACACAAATAGAAATTTAAACAAAATGAGATGATAATGAAGTATGTTCCAGACAAATAAAGAAGACAAAAGTCCCAGAACAACTAAGTGAAGTGGATAAAGGCAAACTACCCAAGAAAGATTTCTGAGTAATGATCATAAAGATAATCAAAGAACTCAAGAGAGGAGGAAGACATTACAAGACGTTTTTTTAAACAAAGATTTAGGAAAAAATAAAGAACAATCAGAGTTTAAGAATATAGTAACTGATATGAAAAATACACTAGAAGGAATCAATAGCTGAATAAATGAGGCAGAAGAATGAATAAGTGAGCCGGAGGACAGAGTGATGAAAATCACCGCCTCAGAAAATAATAAAGAAAAAAGAAAGGAGGAAAAGTTAAAAGGCCACTGGAATGTCAAATGTACCAACATTTGCATTAGAGTGGTCCCAGAAGGAGATGAGAAAGAGAGATAAAGGGCCTGAGAAGATATTTGAAGAAATAATAGCTGAAAATTTCCCTAACATGGGAAAGGAAGCAATCACACAAGTCCAGGAACCACAGAGAGTACCTTACAGGAACAACCCAAGGAGGAACACACTAAAGCACATATAATTGAACTGACAAAAACTAAATATAAAAAGAAAATGTTAAAAGCAATGAGGGGAAAAACAACAAATAACATACAATGGAAGCCCTATAAAGTTATGACCTGATTTTTCAGCAGAAACTCTGTTGGCCAGAAGGGAGCAGCATGATATATATAAAGTGATGAAAGGGGGAAAACCTATAACCAAGAATATTCTACCCAGCAAGTCTCTACATCAGATGTGAAGGAGAAATGAAATGCTTTACAGACAAGCAAAAGCAAAAAGAATTTAGTACCATCAAACCAGCTTTACAACAAATGCTAAGGGACTTCTCTAGGTGGAAAAAAAAAAAAGAGCCTCATGTAGAGACGAGAAAATTATGAAATGAGAAAGCTCATCAGTAAAGGCAAACATACAGTAAAGGTAGAATATCATCCACATGTAAGTATGATATCCAAACCAATAATCATGAGGGGGGAAAAGTATAAATGCAAGATATTTGAAATTAAAGGATCAGAAACTTAAAACAATCATGAATACACACACACACACAGATAGATATTATCAAAACCTCGTGGTAACTGCACACCAAAATTCTATAACAGATATACACCATGTATATGCTGTCTACAAGAAACCCACTTCAGATCTAAGGATGCATATAGATGGAAAGTAACAGGATGGGAAAAGGTACTGCATACAAATGGAAATTAAAAGAAAATTGGAGTAGCTATACTCTTATCAGCAAAATAGATTATAAAATAAAGACTGTCACAAGAGACAAAGTAGAACACTACAGGGAGTTCCTTGATGGCTCAGCAGGCTAAGGATCTGGCTTTAACATTGCTGTGACTCGGTTCACTGCTGTAACATAGTTTCAATCTCTTGCCCCAGGAATTTCTGCATGTCACAAGTGAAGCAAGGAAGAAAAGAAAAAAAAAAAAAAAGGACACTAACATAATGATCAAAGCATCAAAGAAGTATAACAATTTTAAATATGTATGTGCTCAACATAAGAGCACCTCAACATACAAAGCAAATGTTAGCAGACATAAAAGGAGAAACTGACAGTAACAATAAGTGTAGGGAACTTTAGCACCTCCTTTACATCAATGAACAGATCATCCAGACAGAAAAACAATAAAGAAATACGAAGCCTTAAATGGTAAATTACACCAGATGGGCTTAGTCAACATTTACAGGGCTTTCTATCTGAAAGCAGCAGAATATACACACTCTTTTCAACTCCACATGGAATTTCCTCTATGATGGATCACATGCTAAGCCACAAAGCAAGCCATGGTAAATTAAAGAAAACTGAAATTGTTTCAAAAAACTTTTCCAATTACAGTGATATGAGAATATAAATCAACTACAAGGGAAAAAATGCAAAAAACACAAATGGGAGAAGCTAAAAAATCCTACTAATCAACCCATGGATCACCAAAGAAGTCAAAAAAGAAATAAAAAAATACCTAGAGACAAATGAAAATGAAAACACAATAATCCAAAACCCATAGGATGGAGTTGCCATCATGGCTCAGCAGTAATGAACCCAACTAGTATCCATGAAGATGTGGGTTCGATCCCTCGCCTCCTTCATCAGATTAAGGATCTGCATTGCTGTGAGCTGTGATGTAGGTTGCAGGTGTGGCTCAGATCCTGTGTTGCTGTGGGTATGGTGTAGGCCAGCAGCTATAGCTCTGATTTGACCCCTGGCCTGGGAACTTTCGTATGCTGTGGGTTTGACTCTAAAAAGCAAAAGCAAAACAAAAAACAAAAAATGAAACTTATGGATGCAGCAAAAGCTGTTCTAAGAGGGAAATTTATAGCAATACGTGTTTACCTCAAGAAAAAAGAAAAATCTGAAATAAATAACAGCAACTCAAGAAAGAAGGAAAAAAAAAAAAAGTTCCAAAGTAGTAGAAAGAAATAAATCATAAAGATCAGAGCAGAAATGAAAGAGAAACTAAAACAAAAAAAAAATAGAAAAGATGAATGAAACAAAAAGATAGTTCTTTGAAAAGATAAACCAAATTGATAACTCTTTAGCCAGACTCATCAAGAAAAAAGGGAGAGATCCCAAAGCAATAAAATTAGAAATTAAAAAGAAGTTACTATCATAAGCAAACAGATGCCAATAAAATGTACAATCTAGAAGAAATGGACAAATTCTTAGAAAGGTACAATCTGCCAAAGTTGAACAAAGAATAACTACGAAATATGAACAGACCAATAGAAGCACTTAAATTGAATCTGTGATTTAAAGACTCTCAACAACAAAGGTCCAAGACCAGAGAGCTTCACAGGTGAATTCTACCAAGCATTTAGATAGGAGTTGACACCTATCCTGAAACTATTCCAAAAAACTGTAGAGCAATACTTCCAAACTCATTTTATGAGGCATCACTCTGATACCAAAACCAGATGAAGATATCACACACACAAAAAAAATTACAAGACAGTATCACCAACGAACATAAATGAAAAAATCCTAAATGAAATAATAGCAAACCAACTCCAACAATAAATTAAAAAGATCAAATACCATGATCAAGTGGGATTTATCCCAGGGATGCAAGGATTTTTCAGTATCTGCAAATCAAGCAGTGTGATACACCACATAACAAATTAAAGAATAAACACCATACATTTATCCCAAGAGCTTCAGAAAAAGCTTTATTTAATTTTATTTTAATTTTATGGTCATGCCTGCAGCATATGAAAGTTCCCTGGTCAGAGGCTAAATCTGAGCCGCAGCTGCAACCTATGTCACAGGTGTGGCAATGCCAGATCCATTAACCCGTTGCACCAGGCCAGGGATCAAAACTGTGCCTTCACAGCAATATAAGCTGCTGCAATCAGATTCTTAACCCACTGTGTCACAGCTGGAAGCCCCAGAAAAAGCCTTTGACAAAATTCAACATCTATTTACGATAAACAGTCTCCAGAAAGTGGGCATAAAGGGAACCTACTTCAACAAAATAAAGGCCATTTATGACAAATGCATAGCTAAAATCATACATAATAGTGAAAGGCTGAAAGCATTTCAGAAAAGATCAGGAACAAGACAAAGATGTCCACTCTCACCATCTTTATTCAACATAGTTTTGGAAGTCCTAGCCATGGTAATCTAAGAAGAAATGAAAGTAATCCAAATTGTAAAAGAAGAAGTGAAAATGTCACTGTTTGTAAATGACATGATATTAGATATATAATATCCTAAAGACACTACCAGAAAACTACTAGAGCTCATCAATGAATTTGGTAAAGCTGCAGGATACAAAATTAATACACAGAAACCTCTTGCATACACTAACAACAAAAGGTCAGAAAGAGAAATTGAGGAAACAATCCCATATACAATTGCATCAGAAAGAATAAAAGAACTAGGTATAAATCTACCTAAGGAGGCAAAAGAACTATACCCTGAAAACTATAAGATACTGATGAAAGAAATAAAATATTACACAAACAGAAAGCTATACCAAGTTCTTGGATTGAAAGAATTAATATTAATACTGTCAAAATGACTATACTACCCAAGGCCTTCTACAGATTCCATGCAATCCCTATCAAGCTAAAAATGGCATTTTTCACAGAACTAGAACAAAAAAAAATTTTAATTTGTCAGGAAACACAAAAGACCCCAAATAACCAAAATGATCTTTTTTGGCCACACCCACAGCATGTGGAATTTCCTGGATCAGGGATGGGACCCATGCCATGGAAGTGACCCAAGCCACAGAAGTGACCCAAGCCACCTCACTGACAATGTCGGGTCCATAACCAGCTGAGCCACCAGGGAACTCTAGCCAAAGCAACCTTGAAAGGAATCAGGCTCCCTGACTTCAGTCTCTACTACAAAGCTATAATGATCAAACTAGTATGGTACTGGAACAAAAACAGAAATATGCATCAGTGGAACAAGATAAAAAGCCCAGAAATAAACCCACGCACCAATGATCAATTAATCTACAACAAAGGAGCAAGAATATACAATGGAGAAAAGACCACTTCTTCAATAAGTGATGTTGGGAAAACTGGACAGCTACATGTAAAAGAATGAAATCAGAACATTCCCTAAAACCATAAGCAAAAATAAACTCAAAATGGATTAAAAACCTAAATGTAAGACCAAATACCATAAAACTACTAGAGAAAAACAGGCAGAACACTCTTTGACATAAATCACAGCAATATCTTTTTGGATCACTTCATAGAGTAATGGAAATAAAAACAAAAATAAATTAAATGGGACCTAATTAAACTTAAAAGCTTTTGCACAGAAAAGAAAACCATAAACAAAATGAAAAGACAACCTACAGAATGGAAGAAAATATTTGCAAAAGATGCAACTGGCAAGTGAGTAATCTCCAAAATAGACAAACATCTCATGTAGCTTTATATTCAAAAAACAATCCAATCAAAAAATGGACATATCTAAATAGACATTTCTCCAAAGAAAACAGACAGACCTCCAAAAAGCAAATGAAAAGATGCTCAACATCACCATTTATTTAAAAAAAGCAAGTCAAAATGACAATGAGCTATCTATTCACACAGGTCATAATGGTCATCCTGAAAAAGTCTACAAACAATACATGCTGGAGAGGATGTAGAGAAAAGGGACCCCTCCTACACTGTTGGTAGGAAGGTAAACTGGTGCAGCCACCATAAAGAACAGTACGGAGGTTCCTTAAAAAGTGAAAAACAGGAGTCCCTGTTGTGGTTCAGTGGGTTAAGAACCTGAAATTGTATCCGTGCAGATGCAGGTTTGATCCCTGGCATTGCTGAGTGGGTTAAGAATTCAGCGTTGCCACAAGCTAGTGTAGATCGCAAATGCAACCTGGATCCCACATTGCTGTGGCTGTGGTATAAGGCCCAGCTGCAACTTCAATTCAACCCCTAGCCCAGAAACTTTCATAAGCCTCAGGAGCAACCCTAAAAGGAAAAGAAAAAAAAGCTAAAAATAGAGCTACAACATGATCCTGCAATCCTGCCCCTGGGGATATATCCAGAGAAAACCTAATTTGAAAAGATACACACACTCCACTGTTCAAAGTAGCACTATTTACAACAGCCATGATATGTAAGCAACATACAGACAGATGAATGGATAAAGAAGATGTGGTATATTTATACAATGGAATACTACTCCGCCATAAAAATGATGAAATAATGCCATCTGTAGCAACATGGATAGACTGAAGAGATTATCATACTAAATGAAGCCAGAGAAAGACAAATATCATATGACATCACTTACACGTGTAATCTAAAAAAAAAGGATACCAATAAACTTATTTACAAAACAGAAATACTCATAGACAAAAAAAACAAACTTATAGTTACCAAAGGAGTTGGAGAAAGAAGGATAAATTAGGAGACTGGGATTAAAATGTGCACATTACTATATATAAATTAAACAATAATGTATTGTATATACAGCACAAGGAATTATGTATTTTATAATAACCTATAATATAAGAGAATATAAAGGAAGAAAAAATACATATACATTGATGTATGACTGTATCCCTTTGCTGCATACCTAAAACAATAAAAATTTTTTAAAAAAGCATAACCTATAAGCAAAAACAAAGAGTAGGGGTGCGGTAACCATTTATAACAAAGAAATAATATCTTTAATACACAAAGGATTCTTTAAGAAAAAACCCAAAACCAAGCAAAACGTGCACAGGGCATGATCAAACAGTTTCACACACATAAAAATATAAACAGGAAAAAAAAATCCACAGTTTCATCAAGAAATGCTAACTAAAACAAGTGCAATACCAGTTTTTACCTAACAAATTAAGAAAAATTTTAAAAGTCTGATTATACCCTGTGTAGCTGGGGTTGTCCAGAAACAAGTGCTTTCATATAGTTTTGGAGTATATGAAACTATTTCAGAAATACCTGGCATTATCTATCAAAAATATTTTTTCAATTTTACTAAGATATAAGTGATATGTCACACTGTATAAGGTGTACAACATATGATTTGACAGATGGACATACTGTGAAATGATTACCATAATAAGTTCAGTTAACAACCACCAACCTCACCATTACAAAGTTTCTTTCCCTGTGATAAGAACTTATAGAAATATTAAATATCCTCTACAAGGGAAATTCTATTCTAGAAACTATATATGCATAGGTACACATACACATAAATTCACACAAGCACATAAGGAATATATTTATACATGCACACAAGGAATTAGATTCAAGAATTTTCATTAAGCATGTTTTTAATATTAGGATCCTGCAAGCAATCTAAATGCCCATTGATAAGGACCCAATTAAATGAATTAGTTTATCCATAAAATGTACCGTATGTACTAAAGTGCGATGTCCAGGAGTTCCCATTGTGGCGCAGTGGTTAACGAATCCAACTAGGAACCATGAGGTTGTGGGTTCGATCCCTGGCCTTGCTCAGTGGGTTACGGATCTGGTGTTGCCATGAGCTGTGGTGAAGATCACAGATGCAGCTCAGATCCAATTAGACCCCTAGCCTGGGAACCTCCATATGCCATGGGAAGCAGCCCTAGAAAAGGCAAAAAGATGATAAAAAAAAAAAAAGAAAAGCAAATGATGAGGAAGCTTTTACTTTATATTCTTTATATTCATATTTGATCATATATTGCTTTTAAAAAATTTTATATGGTACTTTGTTTTATTTTATTTTTTGTCTTTTGTATTTTTAGGGCCACAGCCGAGGCATACGGCGGTTCCTAGGTTAGGGGTCAAATCGGAGCAGTAGCCTCCTGGCCTACACCACAGCCACAGCAAGGCAGGATCCGAGGTAGGTCTGCAACCTACACTACAGCTCACGGCAACGCCAGATCCTGAACCCACTGAGCAGGCCAGGGATCAAACCTGTGTCCTCATGGATACTAGTCGGGTTCATTAACCACTGAGAAAGGACAGGAACTCCGTAAATAGTACAATTTTAAAAGAAAATAAAATATATTTATGATTCAAAGTGCATTAGAGAAAAGGGTATATGACTTTCCTAGGTTCTGATAAAAATTTCTTAAATTGCAAAGATCATATTATATATTAAATTCTGCTAATATTTCATCCAAAGAAATGCCTAGAGAAATGTTAATCTATGAACAATTTACAGTAGACAAAATAGACAAAGCATGATCCAGATTTCTAGGGACCACAATACTTTATTTTCTTATTACCTCTGCCACTCTTTTTGCTGTGGTGAAAGATCAAATATTGCCTGAAATAAAGGAAAACATAATCACTAGTACAGTCAAATTCTCTTGGCTTTTATATCATAATTTTTAAAAATTTTCTTTGAGCAAGGAACAAACTTAAAGTGCCATTAAAAACAAGTATTCATAATTTACATTTAATCTTTCATAAGTCAAACTCAAAAACTTAAATGATACTTTTATTCAAAAATAGCACAAAGAAATTTTACTAATTGCAAATATTTTTCTGTTATCTACATTTATAGGAATGGATTCAATGCAATCTATCATATGTACAAAACGGTATCTTGGGACTTAAAATCATTTAAATAATGCCAGCATAGAACTTAGGTATTTTTAAAAATAAAAAAATGAATAAGACATTAGTTAAAATATATATATATATGCAGGCATCCAAAGCCCATATTCTTGCCAGAAAAATACCATGATATAATCAATCACTTTTGAAATGAGCTAAACCATGGCACTGGATTTCCCAAACTATTAATCAAAAAAGAATAGTTCAAGAAATTTTATCACTATGCTGTTTCCCTAGCATTCTCTAAAAAATTTTAGAGGGTAAGTTCAAGATAATTATCTCCTCACAATTTAAAATAATTAAATTCTCACAATGGCTAAAGAAATAGAAAAATGAGGACACAAACTACAACATTTTAAAACATTTTAAATTAACATCCACTTATTGGAAATCTTCAAGAATTTATGTAAAGCACATACAAGGAAAACTAAATTGAGAAGAGAGCCCAACACATAGTTTATTTCATGGGATGGAAAAGTCCACGTAAGCAGCAAGTAAATCCCCAATGCAGAGTAACAGAGAAAACAGGTGATAAAAGGCAAGACACTTGAGGAAAAGACAGGCTCCATCCCAAGAACACTCTTAGGAGTTCAACCAAGTCCACATCACACAGGGCATTCCACAGCAGTGTTGGTCACATCACACAGGGCATTCCACAGCAGTGTTGGTCACAGCTTATATGAGGCCTGGACAGTATTCTAAATAAGCAAAAATACTGCCACAGCTAGTTGCCAATGAGGACAGTCACACCAGTCAGTCAAAGAAAAAGAGAATTAACCTAGCTATATTTAACCTGTCAAAACAAACATAGAAAAAAGGAAATTTGGGGTATTCTGGTGAGCCACTCTGCCACCCTAAGCTCAACGTGACTTCCTCCTTTCTTTTCAAAAGCATCTGAAGTTCTAATTTTACTTCAAAGAAACAAAGCATATCTAAATTATACATCCTTTTCCTTTCATCTAGTTCTGAAAAAAAAAAAAGTGTGAGTGGGGAAGGGGGTGGGAACTGTCTATTTCAACTCTCAATCACTTAATTTGCCACTTATTTCTGCATCCTAAAGTTAAACAAGAAAATAGATATGTATACAGGTAGGCAGATAGATAGATAAGAAGATTCATTAATTTGAAAGTGGTCAGTCTCAGGTACAGATTTAATTTTCCTCTACAATGCTACTTCCAAAAATAAGAAAAGTGAATTTTTCTAATTATTTCTCAATGAGATTTAATGTCATGAAGATAGAAAAAAATGGAATGATCTACAATATATTAGAGTTGAAAAATAATCACTAAATTTTAACCTATAATGAAAGCATTGAAAAAAAAGATTGATCCCATTGGACCAGGGCAAAGTTCAAAACATGCATCTGATGGAAAAACTGATAAAGATATTGAGCATAGCTTCATGAAATTCAACATCATTTGATAAGAATTTTAAAAAGCAGAAGTAAAAGCATTGCTATGAACATCATTAAAGCAAACGAGCAGGCAAAAAAACCTTTTTTTACTTCAGATCATCAATACTACTGAGAAGAAAAAATAATTAGAGAATCCACACATGGATATATAGGTAAAATATCTGAATTTCAAATGTAAAAGAAAAAAAGCATTTAAGTAGACAAATACGTTACCTACAAAGGAAAAAAAAAAATGTGCCAGAAGGCAATAAAGGAATATCTATAAAGTTTTGAGTGCAAACAACCATAAAGCAAGAATTTTATCCTCAGCCAACCTTATATTTTAAAGAACAGAATGACATAAAATACAACCCACAAAGTCCTCACAAAATGATAAAGAAACTAAGAACGGTAGAAAAAAGGAATAAAATGTAAAGTTGAATAATTATTTCTAAACTAGTCATGAAATGTAATGCATATGTTGATATGTCTAATAATAATCATCTTGATCTAAATTTCCAGATAATAGTTTAATATACAATAACATGGTACCTGAATTTTGTAAGATACCTAACTTCCCAAAAAATTGGGATAACTTTATGAGTGAGAATACAGGAGTTAGGAAGTAGAGAGGTTCGGAGCAGCAATAACCAAAGTTACTTTTTCTTTAGAAATTTCTATTTTAAAATGAAGTGTGTATATCAAAAGTTATATACTTTGTTGCTGTAAGCTAAAATAATTTGGTAATCAAAGCAGACCTAAGGGCTTCCTTTTTAATCCTTCACACATTCAGTTAATTCTAATCCTGCTAAATCACCTTTAACTTCACTTTGCAATATTGTTTAAAGAGGGTTCAAAAAACCAGCTTTCGGTTTCACTTATCTTTTCTATTGTTTTCTTGGTCTCTATTTCATTTATTTTTGCTCTGATCTTTATGATTTCTTTCCTTCTACTCAGTCGCCACTTGTTTGTGGTTTCAGGGGTTTTTTTGTTTGTTTTTTGCAGCTTTTTTGTCATTGATTTCTAATCTTATATAGCACTGTAGTAGGAAAAGATGTTTGATATGATTTCAATTTTCTTAATTTGATTGAGGCTTGATTTGTGGCCCAGAATGTGATCTGTCCTTAAGAACGTTCCCTGTGTACTTGAGAAGAATGTGCATTCAGCTGCCTTCAGATGGAATGTTCTAACCATTTTGTCTAATATGTCATTTAAGGCCTGTTTCTTTTAACAACTTTCTGGATGAATGATCTGTCCATTGTGTAGGTGGGGTGCTAAAGTTCCCAATTATTGTGTTATTGTCATTTTCTCCTTTTATGTCTGCTAACATTTGCTTTCTATATTCAGGTGCTCCTATGCTGGGTGCCCATATATTTATAACTGTTACAGCTTCTTGGATTGATTCTTCAATCATTATATAATATCTCTTATAAAAGTCTTTATATTAAAGTTTATTTTTTCTCAGAATGAATGTTACTACTCCAGCTTTTTTTATTTCCATTTGCATGGAATATCTTTTTTCATCCTCTTACTTTCAGTCTATATGTGTTCCCAAAACTGAAGTGGATGGATCTGCTGTAGAGAGTATAATCATGTGCCTTTTTTTTGTATCCATTCAGCCAGTCTAGGTCTTTTGGTTGGAGTGTTTAATCCACTTACATTTAAGGTAATTATTGATAAGTATGTCCTCTTACTGCCATTTTGCTAACTGTTTTGAATTTGGTTTTGTTGGCCTTTTATCTTCCCTTCTATTGTTCCATTTTCTTTTGGTTTGATGATTTATCTTTAGTGTTGTGCTTGAATTGCTTTTTCTTATTTATTTGTATATATACCATAGATTTTTGGTTTGTGGCTGCCATGTTTTGATAAATTGATAAACCCTTAGGACAAACTCATAAAGACAAAAAGGGAGTAGACTCATCAAAAAATTAAAAATGAAAAAGGAGAGGTTACAATGGACATCATAGAAATACAAAGGATCGTACGAGACTACTACAAGCAATTATATGCCAGTAAAATGGACAAACTAGAAGAAATGGACACATTTTTAGAAAAGAACAATATTCTAAGACTGAATCAGGAAGAAAGAGAAAATAGGAATGGACCAGTCACATCTTTTCTGAAATTAAAAGATGTGACTAAAAAACTTCAAAAAATAAAAGTGCAGGACAAGATGACTTCATAGGCAAATTCTACCAAACATTTAGAGAAGTGCTAATACCTATCTTTCTTAAACTATTCCAAAAAATTGCAGAGGAAGAAACACTCCCAAACTCTTTCTATGAGGCTACCATCACCCTGAGAGCAAAACCAGACAAAGATATCACAAAAAAGTGAAAATTATAAGCCAATATCACTTATTAATGTAGATGCAAAAATCTTCAACAAAATACTAGCAAACTAAATCCAACAATTCATTAACAGGATTATACACCATGATCAAGTGGGATTTATTCAAGGGATGCAAGGATTTCTCAATATCTGAAAATCAGTGTGATAATGATAAATAAAAGAATAAATAAATAAAAGAATAAAATAAATAAAACAATAAAAACCATATGATCATCTCAACAGATGCAGGAAAAGCTTTTGACAAAATCCAACACCCATTTATGATAAAAACCTTCCAGAAAGTGGGCATAGAGGGAACCTACCCAACCACAATATAGGTCATATATGACAAACCCACAGCTAACATCATTCTCAACAGGGAAAAGCTAAAAAAATTTCTGCTAAGATCAGGAATAGGACAAGGATGTCCACTCTTGCCACTTTTTTTTTTTTTTAGGGCCATACCTGTGGTATACAGAGGTTCCCAGGCTAGGAGTCGAATCAGACTGCAACAGCCGGCCTATAACACAGCCACAGCAATGGAGGATCTAAAGCCATGTCTGCAATCTACATCACAACTCAGAGCAATGCCAGATCCTTAATCCACTGAGCAAGACCAGGGGATCATACCTGCATCCTCCCAGATACTAGTCAGGTTCATTACCACTGAGCCCCAACTGGAACTCCCTCTCTTGCTGTTTCTATTCAACATAGTTTTGAAAGTCCTAGCCACAGCATTCAGAGAAGAAAAATGAATCCAAATTGGAAAAGAAATAAAATGATCAGTTTGCAGACGACATGATAGAAAATCCTAAAGATGCTATGAGAAAACTACTAGAGCTCATCAATGAATTCAGTATAGTTGCAAGATACAAAATTAATACACAGAAATCTCTTGCATTCCTAAATACTAGCAACAAAAGATCAGAAAGAGAAGTTAAGGAAACAATTCCATTTAACACTTCAACAACAACCAAAAAAAAAATATCTAGGGCTAAACCTCCCTAAGGAGGCAAAAGGTCTGTACTCTGAAAACCATAAGTCACTGATCAAAGAAATCGAAGATGACATAGATGGAAGACATAACCATGCTTTTGGAGTAGAAGAATCAATACTGTCAAAATGACTATACTACCCAAGGCAATCTACAGATTCAGTACAATTCCTATTGAATTACCAATGGCATTTTTCACAGAACTAGGACAAAATTTGTTTAAATTTGTATGGAAACACAAAAGACCCCAAATAGCCAAAGCAATTCTGAGAAAGGAAAAATGGAGCTGGAGGAATCAGGCTCCCTGACTTCAGCCTATACTACAAAGCTATAGTCATCAAAACATTATGGTACTGGCACAAAAACAGATATATAGAATAGTGGAACAGAATAAAAAGTACAGAAATAAACCCATGCACATGCACTAATGGTCAACTGATCTATGAGAAAGGAGGCAAGAATATGCAATGGAGAAAAGACAGTCTCTTCAATAAGTGGTGTGGGGAAAACTAGACAGCTACATGTAAAAAAATGAAGTTAGGACACTCTAGGAGTTCCTGTCGTGGCTCAACCCACTGAGGACCCAAGAGTTTCTCTTTGAAGCCACAGGTTTGATCCCTGGCCTGGCTCAGTGGGTTAAGGATCCAGCACTGTTGTAAGAGGTGCACAGTTCATAGATGCAGCTCAAATCCAGTATTGCCATGGTTGTGGTGGAGGCCTCAGATGAAGTTCCAGTTTAATCCCTGGCCCAGGAATTTCTATATGCTGCAGATGTAGCTGTAAAAAGAGAAAAAAACAAAACAAAACACTCTCTAGCACCATACACAAAAATAAACTCAAAATGAATTAAAGACCTAAATATAAGACCAGATACTATAAAGCTCTTAGAAAAAAACATAGGCAGAACACTCTGACATAAATTGCAACAATATCTTTTTAGATCTACCTCCTCGAATAATGAAAAAAACAAAAAATAAACCAATGGAACCTAATTAAACTTGTAGGTTTTTGCAAAGGAAACCATAAACAAAACAAAGAAAACGCACAGAATGGAAGAAAATATTTGCAAATGAAGCAACTGACAAGGAATTACTATCCAAAATATACAAACAACTCCCACAGCTCATTATTAAAAAACAAACAACCCAATTAAAAAAATGGACAGAAGATCTAAATAGACATTTCTCCAATGAAGACATACAGATGGCCAAAAAACATATGAAAAGATGCTCAACATCATTAATTACTAGAGAAATGAAATCAAAACTACAGTGAGGTATCACCTTACACCAGTCAGAATGGCCACCATCAAAAAGTCTACAAACAATAAATGCTGGAGAGGGTGAAAAGAAAAAAGAACCCTCCTACACTGCTGGTGGGAATGTAAACTGGTACAACCACTATAAAAAAAAAAAAAAGTACGGAGTTCCTCAAAAAACCAAAAACAGAACTACCATATGATCCATCAATCCCACTCCTGGGCATCTATCCAGAGAAAACCATAATCCAAAAAGATGCATGCACCCCAATGTTCACTGCAGCACTCTCTACAATAGCCAAGCCATAGAAGCAATCTAAATGTCCCTCAACAGAGGAAGGGATAAAGAAGAGTTGATACATATATACAATGGAATCTTAGCCATAAAAAAAAAGAATAAAATAATGCCACTTGCAGCAATGGATGGACATTGAGATTATCATACTAAGTGAAATGAATCAAAGACAAGTATCATATGGTATCACTTATTTGTGCAATCTTAAAAAAAAAGGATACAAATGAACTTATTTTTGGAAAGAAACAGACTCACAGGCTTTTAAAACAAATTTATGGTTACCAGAAGGGACAGGAGGTAGCAAGGATGTATTGGAGGTTTAGCACTGCCATATGCACACTGGTATATGACATGACTGGCCTACAGAGACTTGCTGTGTAGCACAGGGAACTCTCCCCAATATTCTGTGATACTCTATATGGGAAAATAATCTGAAAAAAGAATGAATTCTGTATAGCTGAATCATTTTGTTGTACAGAAGAAATTATCACAACACTGTAAATCAACTACACTTCAAGAAAATTTAAAAGGTAGATGGTTCACTACTATCACTGGTAAAACAACTCAAGAATACATGGGTAAACATAAGTACCACAATGCCAACAGAGCAGTCAGCAACTCGATGTAGCTAGGAGTTCAATGCTTTGTTCTTTAAAGGTTCTTAGTTCTGATCATGACTTCTTATTACCTACCCTTGTAATGTGAGTGCCACTAATGTGATGTTCTTTTCTGGTAAATAATTTTTATTTACACACAACCTGTACTTATTGAAAACAATAAGAGAATGTCAGTATTTCCCTAACTCTGGGAAATGGCAGTGTGAAGCAAAGAGAAAGAAGTGAATGCATATGAAATGTCTCCTCTTAGATATTGCTTCATACTTGATTTGAGAAATACAGCTCAAACATTTGTAAAAACTCACATTGGATAAAAGTAAAATACGAATGGAACAAAGAACTTCCAAATCATTAGAAGAAGAAAATTTCATCACTATAGCAACTATATAAAAGAGAAAAGGAAACTTAGAAATCATTGACAAAAAATAAAAATAAGCTATAGCAGCTTATCCAGAAAGCTAACAATGGTCATCTCAAGGCTTTAGTATCAGAAACAACTTTCTTCTTCCCCCTAAAGGCTTACACAGAATACAGATTTCTTTCGAATTAAGAATATATATTAAAAAAAAAAAAGCTCAGACAGAATTAAAAGCAATTATCAAAGCTTTCTTCGAGGGAACAATTTTTGAAAGCACACTTAAAAAGAACATGTGAATCAAACTTACTGGTTCATAAACTAGACCATCTGTAGATGCAACCATTGTTTCTGCTAAATCCAATACATCTGCTCCAACATCTGTATTAAAAAAATTAAAGTTTTATATTCTATATTCAAAGCCAAACTATATCTGATTGATATAAACTAACAAATTAAGATGACTAATAGAGGAGTTCCCTTGTGACACAGGAGGTTAAGGATCCAGCACTGTCACTGCAGCAGCCCAGGTCACTGCTGTGGCATGGGTTTGATCCCTGACCCAGGAATTTCCACATGCTCAGACGTGGCTGAAAAGAAAAAACAAAAAAGATAACTAAGAGAAAACTCACAAATAATGTAGAATCACTTTTCCTATGCTGCTTGTAAGTTAAAACAGTAGCATCATACAGTTTGGGTGGAGCTATTTCCAAAAATTAATAATGCTTTTTCTACTTCTTCCCAGTAAAAAAGATGACTCGGAATCTCACAATAAAAATGCATAAACTTGGAGTTCTCTTGTGTTACAGTAGGTTAAGGATCAGTGTTGTCACTCTAGCGGCCTGGGATGCCTCTATGGCACAGGTTTGATCCCTGGTGGGAGAACTTCCACATGTCGTGGGCAAAACAAAAAACAAACAAACAAACAAAAAAAAGCATGAACTTTACTGAAGAGCTTTGTAAAAACTGGCAAGAACCTAATCATAATTACTAAATTATTTACATAATTACTAATATTGCTGAACAATATTAATTACAAGGCTTATTTTTTGAGATTAAGAGAAATCTTAAGGCAAAGCTGTTAGTTGGTGACTTTTAAAAAAATCAAAAAATAGGAAAAATTTATTTTGAAAAGGCTAAAACTTGGTTTTCAAACATCTAAAATAATGCAAAATATGATACTCAGGATTAATGCTAACTCAAAGTTTAGACAAAAAGTATTTATTTTCTCTTAAAATTATGAACATAAGGAAAAATAAATGGAAAAGGAAAAGAAATTTAAGATTGTTCTTAGATGAAATCTCCTAGAAATTAATCTCCTTAATTGGAGAAAATAATTTCACACTTGAAAAAATTTTGTCTGAACTAATGAAATTTTGGTCTCTACTTTTCAGGTAGTAATTTAAGATACAGTTTCCTCGTTTTTGAGAGCAATACTGATTCAAACATTATCTACCTGGCATATTAATACTTTATCATACTTCTACCGGTATAATTAAAATGAAGTCAGTGAAAAAAACAGAAAAAGCGTGACATCACTGTTAACTTAAAAGACTTGAATCTGTATTTTAATATGCAAAAGTAAAGGGTAGTAAACTGAAACAGTGAAACAAGACATGCGTGTGGAAATGAGTGTAAAAATTGGTACTCCACACAAAAAAAGAAAGAAAGGATATACCTAAACTAGAACTTTGACTTATAAGAATTTCCTCTAATTTTCTTTCATTTTAATTATAGGGAAGAAATTAAACACTATTAGCTAGGGAAAAATAACTTTCATTCTTAAATGCAAACACAATAATAGTACTTTAAGATATCATAAAGGAAAAATAAAGTTAAAACAACCACTGGTTTTTATTTTTTACTAGCAATCATTTAAACCATAAACTATGTATGCATTCATCAAGTTAAAGATATACTTACACTGACACTTCATGGCAACAGTAATATCTATATTGATTCTCAATTTGCTAAAAGACAAAAAAGAAATATTAATACTTATCAATTTATCAACAAAACATGAGAAATATAAATCAATTGATCTATGAAAAGCTAGGACTTTATACAGAATGAAATATGTCAATAAGATCCTGGATGGCACTTCAGGAGCTTCTGTCATAGTTCAGTGATTAACAAACCCGACTAGTAACCATGAGGTTGTAGGTTCGATCCCTGGCCTCACACATGCAGTATCACATGGCCAAAACAGAAGCACTTTAAAAGTAAAAATTTTATTTTATAATTATTTGAAAAAGCTTTTTTTTTTCTTTTTTGTCTTTTGCCTTTTCTTGAGCTGCTCCCGTAGCATATGGAGGTTCCCAGGCTAGGGGTCCAATCGGAGCTGTAGCCACCGGCCTACGCCAGAGCACAGCAACGCGGAATCTGAGCCGCATCTGCAACCTACACCACAGCTCACGGCAACACCGGATTGTTAACCCACTGAGCAAGGGCAGGGATCGAACCCACAACCTCATGGTTCCTAGTCGGATTCGTTAACCACTGCGGCATGAGGGGAACTCCCTTGAAAAGCTTTCTGATTTGACAAGTTTTTAACAAGTGTCCTTTAATTAATTCTATAATTAATAACTAGAAGCAACTCAGAAAAAAGTCTTAATCTCTGTTTACATAAAGCTAATAGAGACTACTCCATTAAAGAATGTAAAACTTTAAAATGAAGAGTTAGGAAAGTCTTTTCTCCCCTATTTATCAAATAACATACATCAAGCATTATCATCTTTATTCTTTATCATGCATTCATAAAGTTGATAAGCTTCAGTTTTGCAGAACTGTCAAACTTTTTTTCACTCTAATAATTTTCATCTGCTTTCAATAGGGAGTACAGATTTTCAGAGCTTAATAGAGTCTTAAAAGTTGTCCAGAGTTCAAATGTGTGCCCCAAATAAATAACCCTGGGGTTTAGGCTCAGGATATATTATAGGAACGAGAGGATGAGGCCACGCAGACAGGCTTCTGGGCAACTCTACTACACACTTCTGTGGTGAACTACATATGACTTCATTTGTAAAGAATAAAAAATGTTTAATTGGTGGTAAAAAATATATTAAAAAAAGAAAATCAATTCCTTAAAAAAGGAATGTACCAAGAAAAATTTTGATGTTAGAGATGAAGAACCTGAGGCCCAAAAGAAGTCAATTTTATGACCTGCCCAAGGTTACACAACAACTCTTACAAAGGTTGACTGATTTATAGTTCTCACAGACCTGATAAGAAAAATACTATAATTATTATCCCTATTTTACAAAAAAAGGAAACAGAAGCACATGGAGATATAGATTTAAGTTCCCTACATACCTAGTGAATAGAAAAGCTGAGATTGAAATTGAGAAGTAAATGTTTCCTACTCTCCTGTGCAGTCTTAATATTATAAAATTATGTTTAATCAATTAAAAAGTCCAAACAATACAAATAAATTAAAGTATATTTTGTCTCCTAATTAAGGTATTAATATTTTCAAAGATTTAAAAAGTGGTGTTGCTAGTCAGAATGGCCATCATTAACAAGTCAATAAATAACAAATGCTGGAGAGGGTGTGGAGAAAGGTACCCTCCTTCACTGGTGGGGGGAATGTACATTGGTACAACCACTAGAGAAAACAGTATGGAGGTACCTCAGAAAAAAGAACTAAATATAGAACTACCATATGATTCAGCAATCCCACTCCTGGGCATATATCCAGACAAGATTTTCATTGAAAAAGATAGATGCAGCACATCCAATATGTTCATTGCAGCACTATTCACAATAGCCAAGACATGGAAACAACCTCAATATCCATCAATGGGTGACTGGATTAAGAAAATGTAGCATGTGAACACAATGGAATACTACTCAGCCATAAAAAAGAATGAAATAATGCCATTTGCAGCAACATGGATGGAACTAGAGAATCTCATACTAAGTGAAGTAAGTCAGAAAAAGAAAGACAAATACCATAAGATATCACTTATATCTGGAATCTAATACATGGCACGAATGAACCTATCTATAGAAAAAAAAAAACAAACTCATGCACTTGGAGAAACAGACTTTGGTTTCTGAGGGAGAGGGAGTGGGGTAGACTGGGTGTTTGGGGTCAGTAGATACAAACTACTGCACTTGAAGTGGATAAGCAATGAGATCCTGCTATATAGCACAGGGAACAATTCTCTAGTCACTTGTGACAGAACATGATAGAGGATAACGTGAGTAAAAGAATGTATGTGTGTATATAAATATATATATATACACATATATATATATGTGTGTATGACTGGGTCACTTTGCTGTATAGCAGAAATTGAAAGAACACTGTAAATCAACCATAATAGAAAAAATAAAAATCTTAAATGAAAATAAAAAATATTGTTTAGCTTAAAAGATTAGATATAATTTACAAAAATCAAGTTATAAGTGTATATAATTTTATTTTCCAGTTTTTACAGATCAGTAAGATATTTAATAAACAATTTCAAAACATTAAACAATTTCCACCATTTCAACCTCTAAGGAAAAACATTATGTTTTAACCTTTTTAAACAAATCCATATTCAATCTGAGAACCTCTTCTGCAGAATTTAACCATTACTCAAATGATTCTAAAATGTTTCACCTAATGCATACAATTAATGAGAAATTTACAGGACTATTTCTTTAGAATTAAAATAAACCAGGTATAAATTATTTGACTTCTCTTTTATGATATATTATCTTCACAGCAATTTAAATCTAAAGGCACTTCAAAAAAAAATATTTACCTAGAAAAATCCTTGTCTACTTCATATTCATACTTCATCCATGTATCTTGATATACTGAAAATTCCATTATAGTTAATAAAGCCATAGTGGTAAATGCTATTAGAGAAACTGAGAAACCAACAAAAAAGAAAGCATTAAAACAATTTTTGATAAGGAAACAGGAAACCATTTTAAGTGAGATAAAAACTAGCAAAGAATGCCCTAAAATGACTGCCATGTGAATGAATACTTTATATAATATTCTTGAAATATTCATTATAGATCTTTTCCCTAAAACAGCTCAAAATAAAGATTTAATGATTATAAACATGAAAACAAACATTTGCACTATTGAGAAAGCATTTTATTTCTTCAGCATTAAGGACATCTTTCACTAAATAGATTTGCCAAAATTATACCTTCTTATATATTAAAGTGTCATAGATATGATAAATGATTAAAGTAAGCTTAAGTTTCACAATACAAATTTGATAGTAGTCCCCTCAGAATTAAAAATGTATTCATGCCTGTAGTTCAATTAAAAACACAAAACAAGCGTTCCCGTCGTGGAGTAGTGGTTAACGAACCAGACTAGGAACAATGAGGTTGCTGGTTCGATCCCTGTCCTCACTCAGTGGGCTGAGGATCCGGCGTTGCCGTGAGCTGTGGTGTAGGTTGCAGACGTGGCTCGATCCCGTGTTACTCTGGCTCTGGCTTAGGCCAGTGGCTACAGTTCCAATTAGACCCCTAACCTGGGAACCTCCATACAGTGCAGGTGCAGCCCTAGAAAAGACCAAAAAATAAATAAATAAATAAAAACACCAAACAAAAAACTAGCCTAATTTCTTAGCTCCTGAGAAGTCAATCTGTGTGCCAGAAACTCAAACATCTCCAAATCTCAAATAAAACATATCTACTTTGAAATCTCCTAAATATTTCACTTAATTTTATAAAAGCAAGTAAAAGATATGACAGAAAGGAAAAGAACCATCATACTGTAACAAAATACACTTATAATGGATTGTGCAACAAGAACTCGAACTATTTTCATTAACAAAATGTAATTACAAGAGATTAGAAATAGTAATTTATTACACTTTACCAAATGAAATGTAAATCCTATATAAAATATTTTATTAGCTCTTCACAGAGAAAGAAAGAACAGTAAATACTCTTATAGTTGCATATCTTCTTCTATTTCATTATTTTTCTTTAACAAATACTCCTATCTGTACCAGGTACTATTCTAAGCATTTTATAAATATTAATTATTATTGCAACTCAACTAGGTGAATACTGATATTCCTATTTTGTGAAAGAAAAAAACTAAAGCATAGAAGACAGATTGAGTAAATTCCTCAAGGTCAACAGTTAGGAAAGGTCAGAGGTGGAATTTAAATCCAGACAGTCTGATTCCAAAGTCTAAGCTCTTAAGTGTTACCCCATGCTCTCTTCAGTAATGTGAAATTTAAGAATTTTTACTGTAACGTCTAAATAAATTTATTCTTAGAGTTCTCGTTGTAGCTCGGCAGGTTAAGAACCTGATTTACTGTCCTGAAGATGAGGGTTCAATCCCTGGCCTTGCTCAGTGAGTTAGGGATCTAGTGTTGCTGTTAACTGTGGTATAAGTTGCAGATGTGGCTTGGATCCAGTGTTGCTGTGGCACTGATTTGACCCCTGGCCCAGGATTAATTTGTTCAGTAATGTTTTAATAAACATTGCTAAATGCATAGACTGCACTGGGTTGGATGCCAAAGAGAATATGTATAAGAAAAAAATTAAGACAAACAGTGGGACATGAGGACAGACCAGCTATGAAGCTACTGCGTAGTTCTTCACTGATGAGTTCTTCCTCATGGCTACATTTCTGTTTGTTGTTGCTTGGATCACTCAGAAGTTGCACTTACTGCAGGAGTTTTCATTTGAGCTGATACTCACCTGTACCCCCACTGGCTGAAGTCTCTACATAGCTGTCAGGAACCTTTGGAAAGGCATCCAACTCTTTCACCAAACTTAAGGTTTTCTTCCGATTCAGTCGCCTCATCTTCAGGAAAACCTTCTTCTTCTTTCATATAGTCATGCTAAGAAATAAAAAATGAGTAAATTAATACTTTAAAAAGATTCTTTTTTTTTCTTTCATTTCTTTTTAGATAACCGAAAAATATCCTTGGAACAACTTAACATTCTTATTTCTCTTTGAGAAAAAAAAAGCTTAATAACTTATCAACATCTCTCCTTTCACTGCTCCCACCCTGACAAAAAGTACTAATGAAAGGCAATTTACACACAAAAACACATAAAACAGTCAGGGGAAAAAAAGTGAAAGGCAATTCAATCACATTTGCCAATATTTAAATATACAAATTAATACATAGTTTTTCTCCTATTAACAAAATACATAAAAATAATACATTCCCATTAATAGATGATAATGAAGTAATGAAATAGGCATGCTCATATATCGCTAACAAGAATATAAATATTCACCACACCTCTTTTGATTTTAGGAATGTACACTAAGGAAAAAAATCTGGGTTGTGCACAAAAATTTAACTGTGAGGGTATTTCTTGTATGGTCATTTCAAAATAATGAAGATAGAAACAAATTTCTCATATCCAGTATACTGAATCTATGTAAACACTGAAAAAGTATTATTTACAAATTACTTGCTATTCTCTTTTTGATCAGTATGGCAACTACATCTAAAATATGTTAGCCATCCTGGAGTTCCCATCATGACTCAGTGAGAAACAAATCTCACTAGTACCCACGAGGATGCAGGTTCAATCCCTAGCCTTGCTCAGTGGGTTAAGGACCGGCATTGCCGTGAGCTTGGTGTAGGTCGCAGACACAGCTGGGATACCGTGTTGCTATGGCTGTGGTGTAGGCCAGTGGCTAAAGCTCCAATTTGACCCTAGCTTGGGAACCTCCATATGCCATGGGTGCAGCCCTAAAAAGACCAAAAAATAAAAATAAAATAAAAATTAAATTAAATGTTAGCCATAAAATAACTGAAATCTCAAAGATTTATATAATTTTATAAGACTGACTTATATAAATAATATTATAGGTAATAATACTACAAACATTACCAGAAATCAAAGTTGTATTCATAAAATCAAAACATACTAGCAGAATAGGTCAAATAGCTGCATAAGTCACTAAAAGAAAGTCTCTAGAAGGCAGACTTGTCTGCAATCTAAGTAGGATTAATACAGAAAGAACACAGAGCATTCATGGAGAAAAAGGAGACTTAGGGAAGTAAAAACTGGCAGTAATCATGAACCAAAAAGAGAGCAGACCCTAACCAGGGGTACTAATAATCCATCCATGAAGGAGTTATTGCCCTAAAGTGAAGCTGAATGCATTAGTGGATTGATTTCATTTGCCATTATAAACATTCAACAACCACCTCTTGCTTGACTCCATGCTCAAAAGTGGCCATCAGGTTATAATTTTGCTTCTCATGTATATAATTTTCCTAAGGGGGGGGAAAAAAAAAGACAAAAAGGATAGCAGTGTCTGATCTGACAGTTATAAAACTACTTTCATTTGTAAATTAAGCTTCTGAGTGTTTAAGCATAAGCCATGCTCAAGTTTGTTCAACTCCATAATCAATTTATTTTCTGTACCTGCTTATCAAACTGAACCTTCTTCCATCTTTCAATTTCTACTCAACTTTCTTACAGGAGTTAAATAATAAATATGTTAAAGCCTTTTATGTTTAAAACAAAAGTCTCCACTTATGTTCAAGTCCAACTCCAATTATAGATCTCTTGCTATATTCCTACAGCCAAACTTAAAATGAGTTGACCCTCTTCATACACTGAGATGAATTCCTCTGCTCTCAACTAAATTTGCTCTCAGCAAGGCTATTAACAACTTCCTTAGCACCAATCCAAAGGATATTTTTTAGGCCTTATTCAATTTTGCTTCAGAGAAAATGCATTTTCTCACTTGTTTATCACTTCTTTTTCTTTTGGAAACAATCTCTTACCTTGTCTTAAACAATATTATACTCCTGAGTGTCATTCTACCTCTAAGCACTTCTTCAGCTTATTTTGCAGATTCTTCTTCCTCTCAGATTCTGCACCAGGCTATCCTCCAAACCGCCACACTTTCCCCAAGTAATCTACTATCCCTTCCATTTCCACCTACATGTTGATTTCTCTCAAGTCTTCATTCCCCATTCAAATCTCTCTGCAGACTTGTATATCTTTTTGTCTTCTACTACATTTTCATTAGGGCACTCCCAAAACAATTCAGACTTAACAAGTAGAAAAATAAATACTTCATCCTCATCCCTATCTTAGTTAATGATGACACCATGCAGCCAAATAGACAAACCAGAAACAAGAACTACATTCTTAGGCTTAAACCCCTCTTAAATTTCTCTCACATCTGTCTTTTCTTTTCCAGGTCCATTGAGAAGTCCCTTACTAGGACCCTAGTCTCAGCCGCCATAAACTACCTCTGCATTGCTTCAAACAATCTTCAATTTTTCAATTCTCTCTCCATACTACAACAAATAATCTTTTTAATACAAAAAAAACTGATCAAATAAATTTCATTTTTAAATGTTTTTATAGGTTCCCATTACAAGACTTGGACTCTACCCTAACATAAACACAGGTCCTACTTACCTCTCTTCAAAACCCAATCCCTCAAAGTTTCATACTAAATCACTTTCTATTCCTTAAACATGATGTTTTCTCTACCAGAAATAGCCTTTCCCTTCCGCCCCCATTCTACATTTAGCGAACTCCTATTTAGTCTAGACATCTCTCTCAAGGGGAAAAAAACAAACAAACACCTATAATGCCAAACATAAAACAGCATGTGCTCCTAGAACATTGTGCCTTATCACACTATTTCTAATTGCTTAATTTTCTGTTTTATCCACTGTAATATTAAGGCAGGAACTATGTCTAGCTTAATCTTTGTATCTTCATGCCTGGCACAGTAGGTATTTGACAAATATTTATGGATAGATGGATGGAAGGAAGGAAGGAAGGAAACTTCCCCAAAGGAAGGAAATTTCCCCAGAAATACTCATGGTAGCACAGGTTTTCCAATCAGAACAGTCACACTTGGAAAAGTAAATCTGTAAAAATAGAAAATCTACAAAGAGAAGAATGTTTCTGTTTTGTTCACTACAGTATCCCCACACCTAGGACAGTGGTTGGCACATAGTAGGTATAGCATTATAGAGAGAATGAATAAAGATGTGAATTTTGCTTTCTAAACTTTCTGTACTTTATTAAGCTTTATAAATGTTTTCTTATAAATTATATACAAGTATAAAGATATGGCAAGCAGCTACTTCATTTTACAAATCCTCTAACAACTCATCATGCCTAGCCGACTAGCACTCCTCCCTTAATTGTCTGGTATGCTTGGCTACCTCCCAGCCTCTAGATTCTCCCACCCCTAGTTTCCATGATTCTATGGCCTGACCCAGAGAGCATGCATAGGGCACTCTCGTCACCTCTCCTCCATCTTGGGATAGAAACATGAACAACAGTGGGACAGGTCCCTGGTGAACTGGCAGGGGATGTCTCACCTTCCGCTCAGACACTTCTATGATACAATGGAGCACCCTACCACTCTGCAGCTGCTCCTGTCCCATTCCTGTTAGCTCAACACTAACCTACATCCAAGAAGTTCATTCTATCTCCAATACTTGCTAATCTACTTTATATAGCCACTGTTCTGAGGTGAACAATAACTCCTATTTTTCTAAAAGCAATCCTTCTACCTGCTCTTTATGAAACCAGACATTCTCCTGGTGGTAGTTCTTTTTGAATCTTACTTCATTTCTGAGACTCACAGGTAAAGGAGTATCTTTCAACATGATTTTCCTTAACCATCTCTTCCCTTTTTAATAACAAACACACATACTATGTAGAATTATAGTTAATTTTCATATTATGTGCTAGGTGTTATTTGAAGCACTTTAATATATTAAATTCATTGAATCCTCTAAAGGACTCTACAAAGTACGTAACTATTTTTATTGTCAATTATAGACAAGGAAACTGAGGCACAGAACAGTCAAGTATTTTTGAGAGCCACACAGCAGGGGATAGAAGCTGGATTCAATGCAAAGACGCTTGGCTCCAAAGTCCATGCTCCAACTCACAGTATACAATGACTCACTCGAGCACTTGATACCATCTTCTATTAATATCTAGATACATTTATACTTTCCTTAATGATTAGCACCTGGATCATTCATTATACATCTCTTCTTCCCCATTCCATCACCATCCTATGACACTCATTCTCTGGCACTCATTCACAATAACGACCCTTTTACTAGGTAAGCCTAGCAGGTCTTTTCCACTGACCTCTACCTTAACTCTATACAAAGCCACATATGAACAAGGCCATGTTTTGGATCCTCTTAGTTTTAAAAACTGCCTCACCTCTAAAATCCAAAACACTAACTTTCCTCTCTGAGCAGAACGAATTATCAATCCTTCCAGCTCTTTAATTTCCTGACTAGGGAAAAATATGCTCTTCCTTTCCCTTGGATTCCTCTCAGTTATCCAGTTCATTGCTCCCATTCACATTCCACCTGCCTTTGCATCCAGCTCAGTCAGACATTTTCAAAAATATATTTAGAAAGACCCTAGACCAGTGGTTTCCAGAACCACAGAATTGCCATTCTGTAACAAAATCTTCTAGTTTGTACTAAATGAAAACAACAAGGCAATACAAGAACTTTTTAAGTTAAATTCATTAAATTTAAAAATTTGTTCTTTATAATCTGAGATTTCCTTCCTTTTTTTACATGTCAGTGTCCTTTCTTTCATGAAATGATAAAAATAGATAGCAAGTTTTGTTTGTTTTTAGATGTTCTTTTTTAATAAAATTAAAAACTGCAGTTCTATATCAGCCCTTAAATCCAGCCACTTTCCCTGACTATATATATTTTTGTACTGGTTAACAAAATCTAAAAATTTAAGAATCATTGCACTAGGTTCTTTGGCCCACTGGTTGGTGTTGCTCTTCACATTTTAACAATCTCTTGTATCATATGTTCAATTTCTCTGCTAAACGGTCATATAAACTAAAAAATAAAACAAACTTCAGGAAGTCATTGATAACAACTGAGACTAAGACAATGCTTTGAAAAACTGCCTAGGGAATGACAAACCACATTTCATGCTGGAACACAGACAAATACATTATCAACACTCAATCTAAGTAATGTCACAGCCAATATTTCATCATCTGTGTCCTGGTCAATATAATGAGACTATCAGATGCTTTGCCAAAATTAAAATATAGAATTCAAAACACTTTTAGGTATGATCTGCTCAGTTAAGTCTAATTACCTCTCCAAACAAAAAACGGAGACACAATTTATCTCCTGCTACACATGCTGTATGAGCTAAGTTCTGTTTCATTATGTATTTGACAGTATTAGAAATATTTATTTAGTTATTTAGTTAATAAATATAGCCATTGTTGGGGATTGAACTGTATCCACCAAAAGGATACATTTAAATCCTAATCTCTGGTATCTGTGAATGGGCCTTATTTGGAAACAGGCAGGGTTTTAAAGATATAATTAGTTAAGATGAGATCACACTGTATTAAGGAGGCCCCAAAACCAATGACTGGTGCCTTTATAAGAAGGCACTGTGAGGATACATAGACACACAAGGAAGAATACCATGTGAAGACAGGCGGAGATTAGAGCAATGTATCTACAAGCCAAGAGGTGCCAATATGCTAGAAGAGGCAAGGAAGAATTCTTTCCTGGGGTCCTCAGAGGGAAGACGGCCTTGCCAACACCTTGATCCAGAGAGAACAAACTTCTACTTCATAAGCCATCACTGAACTTCAGAAACAAAAAGCAAAACCAAAAAGCAATTCCTGTAATTTTAAACTACTTGATTATATTGCATTAAAATACTGTAAAATTTTTATTAAAGATAACTTAGTTTTAGTCTACAAACAGTAGGTATCAAAAAAGCACTTATTCTTTTTATGTTAAAACTTTTTTCAATAGTTAAACGTTATGTTTTAAAAATTACTTACAGTAGCATAACTCAAACAAATCTAGTAATCCTCCAGATTTTTTTTTTTTTTTTGTCTTTTTGCCTTTTCTAAGGCCGCTCCCACAGCATATAAAGGTTCCCAGGCTAGGGGTCTAATCAGAGCTGTAGCCACCAGCCTACACCACAGCCACAGCCATGCCATATCTGAGCCGTGTCTGCCACCTACACCACAGCTCACGGCAACACCAGATCCTTAACCCACTGAGCAAGCGCAGGGATCGAACCTACAACCTCATGGTTCCTAGTCAGATTCATTAACCACTGAGCCATGACGGGAACTTCATCCTCCAGATTTTTAAAAAGTTTACTTGGAAGCCAAGTAAGATGGTATAAACAGGAGTTTTGTGACCAAATTAATCAATTTGGGGATCAGTGAAAGATTGCTTTAAAAAGCATCTTCTTGTGATATATATACACAATGGAATACTACTCAGCCATAGAAAAGAATGACATAATGCCATTTGCAGCAACATGGATGGAACTAGGGAATCTCATACTGAGTGAAATGAGCCAGAAAGACAAAGACAAATACCATATGATATCACTTATAACTGGAATCTAATATCCAGCACAAATGAACATCTCCTCAGAAAAGAAAATCATGGACTTGGAAAAGAGACTTGTGGCTGCCTGATGGGAGGGGGAGGGAGTGGGAGGGATCGGGAGCTTGGGGTTATCAGACGCAACTTAGAATAGATTTACAAAGAGATCCTGCTGAGTAGCATTGAGAACTATGTCTAGATACTCATGTTGCAACAGAACAAAGGGTATGGAAAAAAAAATGTAATGTATATAACTTGATCCCCTTGCTGTACAGTGGGAAAATAAAAAAAAATTATAAAAAAAAAAAGAATAGTGTTCAATACTGGAGTGATAAAACTGCATTAGGAAAAGGATATCCCTAGCAAACTTCTAGCAATAGGAGGCAGTCATTGATGCTTTTAGGAAAATAAATCACAGCAGTGCATGAAGTACAGTGTACTCCTAATCTAGATTGGAAGGGTCCAAGAACAAAAGATCACATCATAAATGCTTTCTTATAGAACCATTAGTACAAACACTAGCCTTTTAAGTAGATAGGGACACTTTGATCAATAAAACTGTTGGAAACAAAAAAAAAATAAAAATAAAAAAAAATAAAAAGCATCTTCAGTCTATATTTTAAGTACAAAGACAACATTTTGTAAGTAGATATAGAAGTTAGAAAACAAAAACTTAAAAATAACAAGTGCTAACACATAATGAATGCTAACTGTAATGTCAGGCCTTGTTCTAGGTGCTTTTTATGTTTTAGCTCATTTGATTATTACCACCCACCTTACAAGTTAGGTATTATTATTCCCATTTTGCAGATAAGGAAATTAAGGCACAAAGAGGTTAATTTACCTATCATGACATTAAGAGGCAGAATCAGAATAAAAATTGAAAAACTGTTGGGTAGGATTTGCAGCAGGCACAGACTGCCTAAAAAGTAACTTCTATTAGAAATAAGTTTCGGAGTTCCCGTCGCGGCTCAGTGGTTAACGAATCCGACTAGGAACCATGAGGTTGCAGGTTCCATCCCTGCGCTTGCTCAGTGGGTTAAGGATCCGGCGTTGCCGTGAGCTGGGGTGTAGGTTGCAGACGCGGCTCTGATCCCGCGTTGCTGTGGCTGTGGTGTAGGCCGATGGCTACAGCTCCGATTGGACCCCTAGCCTGGGAACCTCCATATGCCGCGGGAGCGGCCCAAGAAATGGCAAAAAGACAAAAAAAAAAAAGTTTCAATGTTTCTTCCAAATAAGTCACTAACCCTGAAAGAAATTTATCTGTTTTTCTAATTCTTTTTTATTGCTGTTGTTGTAGACTAGTACTGATTTGAGACTTTCAAGTTTGATAAACTTTTTTGACGTGTACCTTCCAACAATTACATTTAGTTGTGACTGAAGCTCATCGTCAAAAAGAAAGCAATTCCTCCCCTCCCCCAAGAAAACCACGATTATTTTTCATATTGTTCCTCTAAGAGAACTGAAATAATTGAGTCAGTCTGGAAACATCAATGAATAAATTAAGTAAGAAGGCGTAAGTCCTGAATTCTTCAGTGAATAAGTCTCATTCATTTCTTTATTATGACTATATACTATAGTTCAAGGAAATAGGTACAACTTCGAACAAATGAATAAATTCCATTTTTAACTGTATCTTTATAACTGCTTCTGAAAGCCAGTCTTGAAACATTTTAACAGATATTATGTAACTTTGAGTTAAGTCTCAAGGGCACTAAGTCCTAAATGTAAAATCCCTAGAACGTGTTTTCTCAATGACTTATCAATTCTGTATACTACCAATGTCCAAGGCTACTCTCTACCACGAGTTGACATATCATCTTATGAGGGTTTCTTAACCCTCGAGGGTTTCAGAAAAGTGGTGACACTCGAACCTGTCTCCCCTGTAGCATCTTGCCGTGCCCTGCCCCTTTCTCGTTTTCCCAAGCGGCGTGCAAACCTCTCGAGGAGAGGCCAAGAGCTCGGTCTTTCCTAGAAAGAGGAAGCAACTTGCTGCGAAGAATTCGATATTTGTCTGAATGGGGGTGGGGAGCCAGACAACCGGGAGGATCGGGACATGATCCAGCTGGTAGCCACAACACGGGACCCTCCACGCCTGTGTACGGAAAGAGCCACTGGCGCACCGGGCACTGTGAGAAGCAACGGACCAGGGTCAGCAGCTAGCAGGGAGCACCTAAATTCCAAGTTGTAAGAAAGCTCAAACACTGGACTAGGGAAAGGGGTCCAGGCGCAGCGCTGCCCAGGGTCCTGCCAATAAACGCCCCCGGGGGAGGTAGGAAGAGCAGCTCCTAGTCCAGCCCGCCCTCCAGAGGAGAGGAATTATGCCAGAGATCCAGCCCTTTGACGGGCTCTGAGCCCCTTTAACGACGTTCACGCGCTGAACAGCCCTGTAATAACCAAGGGAACAGTACCCGGCGGCGTTTCGGTATTTTACCTTGTGTTACGGTCCCAGCCGACCGCCATGTTTCACAGAAGCCCGGGCGGCCCGGGCTCCCGTTCACCCGGAAATATCGCGCGAACAAAAGCGACTACTACCGTTGAAAACGTCAGAAGGGAGACGGCGTAGAGTTCTCGCGGTATTACCTTTGATGACGAGCGGCTTTGCAAATTTACAGGCGTGGTCCAAGTGAAAGGGGCGTGGCGAAACGGTACTGACGTTTAAACTTGTTTCATTTGTAACCATATCGTGGTTAAGGAATTAGTTTCTCCAGGAAGGGATTTATCTACCGACTGACTGACAAAGGCAACAGAGCGAATCCAATCTCAACTCCTCAAACAATACTTCGTTACTAGTCAGAATTACTAGTTGCAAGAATTACCGTTTGCCACCTTATCCACATCAATTCTCCAAACTCTGCACCACGTTGTGTGCCTTCTCTTTCTTAGCCTCTTTATTTTTTTCTATTAAGAGCATTTAAACTTTGCTTTCCAGACACGAGGAACACTTAATTATTTGCTAAAGCTTTTTCTTGTCTACCAGATAGTAAATTCTGTTAAGAAAGCACATCAGTCTTCCTTGATGGTTATATTACCAATACCCTACTATGCATGCACATATTTGTTGAGAAAGAAAATTAATACTTCATTCACTTTTCCCTAACACTTCATATTATAAGAAAGGTAACGGAACTTTGGAAAGAAAGAGCTCAAAGAGTAAGCTTTTGTGCTACAGAGATTTTAATTGTATAATTTATTTACCGAGAATACAAAGGCATAATTCTTAAATTATAATTATATAATTATTATAATTATAAAACTAATTCTTAAAGGGCAAGCACTGTTTTTCCCCCAGGTAGGCACTATTTAAAATGCTTTACGGAGTTCCCGTCGTGGCACAGTGGTTAACGAATCCGACTGGGAACCATGAGGTTGCAGGTTCGGTCCCTGCCCTTCCTCAGTGGGTAACGATGTGGCGTTGCCATGAGCTGTGGTGTAGGTTGCAGACGCCGCTCGGATCCCGCATTGCTGTGGCTCTGGCCTAGGCCGGTAGCTACAGCTCTGATTCAACCCCTAGCCTGGGAACCTCCACGTGCCGCGGGAGCGGCCCAAGAAATAGCAACAACAACAATAATAACAACAACAACAAAAGACAATAAATAAATAAAATAAAATGCTTTACTTATTTCATTTAATCCTCACAACTGTGTAAGATAATAACATTATTTTCCAGTTTAATAAATGAGGAAATTGAGTCAAGTGGCAGTTAAGTAATTTACCCAAAGTCGGAGAGCTGGAAGAAGCAGAGAAATCTTGACCACAAGACTAAACTACTCTTCAAAGAAGCAAGTCATCATTTTGTTTAGTGAAGTAACATTTATTGAAATATGAAATTTCACTAAATTTAAACTCTCCTAGAAAAAAAGGAGGGGGGCAGATAAAGAGCTTCCATTGATGCAATTTCAATTCCAGACTTTCATGGCAAGGTTAACCCAAAAATTTTAAACCAACTCTAAGTTGATGTAAAGTTTCTTTTTCACGTATTTAAGAGAAAGCATAGTCTGTAACAGTTAAGATCATGGACACTATAGCTACAATTTCCTGGGTTAAAATTCCAGTTCAATCACTTGTTAGCATGTGAACTGGGCACATTATTTCATCTCTTTTCCTCTATAAAATGGCGTGATAATAACTCAAAGATTGTTGTGAGAACTCAGTTAATGTATATCTAGAGTGTTTCTTTACCTTAGCAAAAGGCAGCATCAGCCCTTCCCTCCTTGTAGATCTGAGATTGTACGGGCTTTTGCATGGCTGTTTGTTGTGCACCTGATCCCTGGTCTCCAGAGTAGTCTACATTCAGGATAACAACTACCTCCATAAGAGCTGAATTTCCCACTATAACTGACTAATTTGATCCTGCTTATATAAAAAACTTCTCACCATCTTCCAAGATACTAAATGAAGACTAATTTCCTCCTGAAGATTGAAACACTGCTTAACTTTAAAGAGGAACAAGTATTTAATTCTATGTTATTGGTGGTATAATATCTGGAAAACAATTTGCTTCCAAAATATATCCATGCATTATGTAATACTGAGACTGTGTCAAATCCATTTTGCTTGCCTTCACTAATCAAGATGAAGACTTGCATGTCCTTCAAGAAGTACATGGCCTAGAAAATAAGATGTTTGCCTGAGTTATTTTCCAGAAACTCAGAGTCAGCTCTGTCTAATTCCGGCTAAACTGGTTCAGGCAGGATGGGAACCACTAACCCTTCAGCTGGGCATGTGAACTGTCTGCTTGGTGACATTTTGAAGGTACAGAGGCCTATAGTTTAGTAACCCTGCATAGAATGACCATTAGCTCACCTTTTTCCAATCATCTTTTTCTACTATCCCCAATCCCCACTGCACCCCTCGGACATCTCTGCTTCCCCCACTCCCTCTTTTTTGGCTGCCCCGAGGCATATGGGAACTGGAGTTCCCAGGTCGGGGATCAGATCTGAGCCACAGTTGCAAACTAAGCCACTGTGCTGGCTGGGATTGAACCTGCATGCCAGCACTCCCAAGCCGCCACCAATCCCATTGCACCACAGCAGGAACTCCCCTCTCTGCTTCTTCATCCCATAAATAGCCAGGGCCCTTTGCCTTCAAGGAGGCGGATTTGAGATTTGTCCTTTGGTCTCCTTGTTTAACTGCCTTGTGAATAAACTGTCTTTGCTGCAAATCTCTGCATCTCAGCGTTTTGGCTTGCTGTGAGTTAGGTAAAATAAACTTAGCCTGGTAGCATTGCCTGCAGCAGAGAATTTAGATTGGAGATTAACGACTAGTGATGAAGAACCTAGATTTTTGTACAAATGGTCAAAAGACATTTTCATGCCTTTTTTTTTCCTATAGTTTGAGAAAAATTTTAGCAAGTGAACAACAAAATTAAGACAAATAAATTAATACTTCTTGCTATGTGAATGCCCCAGAAACACCTCAAATTCAATATATCCCAAGTAGATTTAATGATTTACCCCAAATCTATTCTCACTGTGCCTAGGAAAGTAAATAGCACCATTAACCTCAAATTAGGTTATTAGTATCTATTAGTCGCTAGATACTAATACCAATGACTAATCAATTTCTTTCGTTAAGACTACTTCCAGGAGTTACCATTTTGGCTCAGAGGTTAAGACCCAATGTAGTCTCCTTGAGGATGTGGGTTCAATCTCTGGACTCCACGGGATTCCACGTAGGTCACAGATGCAGCTCCGATCCAGTGTTGATGTGGCTGTAGTGTGAACTCAACAGCAGCTCCAACTGGACCCCTGGTCCAGGAATTTCCATATGCCACAGGTACAGCTATAAAAAAGAAAAAAAAAAAAAAGAGAGACTTCCAGTTTCATGCTATACATCAGGCTGTGTGACTTTTATGTGTGCGACAGACCATCATAATTACACAGGGGAAAAAAACAAAGATGATATGAGAGAAAAATAAAATCAACTTTCAACCGAGCTCAGCACAAGATATTTTTCTATTTTTGAAATGGTTTAACATTGGTGTTGAGCTAAAAATGTCAAATAATTTCCATCCCATATATATATAAAATATTTCCCTACAGATGATAGTCATATCATGTAGAAAATACCTAAGTGGCTAAATACATAAATAACATATTGCCAAAGTTCAGATGCTTTGACTAAAAATTATCAATCCATATCTATTACTGTTCATCAAGACCTAATTTGACAGATACTGTTACGTTTTTTGTTGTGTTTTTTTTGTTTGTTTGATTTCTTTTTTGGCCACCTCAAGGGAGTTCCAGGGATCAGATCCAAGCCTCAGTTGCTACCTACGGCAGATCCTTAACCCACTATTCCAGGCCAGGGGTAGAACCTATATCCTAGCACTCCAGATATACCGCCAATCCCATTGCCTCACAGCAGGAACTTGGACAAGTATTCTTATGTATTAAATTTGTTTTCTAAGTAAAGATAATTGAGCCAATAATCATGAGGTCCCTCTCCTCTCTGTCTGGTCTTAGAAAGAAAGGAACCAGTCATACCTAAGCTTTCCCCCTACTTTCCATATTGTTTCTGATGAACCAGGCTTTGAGGGAATAAACTTGGCCAGAAGTTCATTTTCCTCTAATTGAGGGTAGGTAGGTTGGGGGTATTTTATTAAATATCTGATCCCAAGACAGATTGAGGATAGTGCTTTGAATAACAGCCATCCTGTGAGGATGATGCTCTAAAACACATTGGAAACTGAGAGCACTAATGGCGTGAACCCAGCCAGAACACAGATTGGGACTTGAACCCATGTGCTGGGACTTGAACCCAGCCTAAACCCAGATTGGGACTCGAACCCAGCCTAAAGCCAGATTGGAACTTAACCCAAGGTTTTATTTATTTATTTGTTTGTTTTTAGGGCCCACCCACGGCATTTGGAAGTTCCCAGGCTAGGGGTCTAATTGGAGCCACAGCTGCCAGCCTACGCCACAGTCACAGCAATGCCAGACCCAAGCTGTTCGACCTACACCACAACTCATAGCAACGCTGGATCCTTAACCTACTGAGTGAGGCCAGGGGTCAAACCCACAACCTCATGGTTCCTAGTCGGATTAGTTTCCTCTGTGCCACAATGGGAACTCCATAAACCCATGGTTTTAAATTAGAATCACTCACCCTGTGTCTGGACTTTCTGAGGTTCGGGTTCTTCATGTCTCCGCATGTGAGGAATTCAGTGAGAGACAAAGTGATAAGCAAGAAATAGATTTATTAAGATATAATGCTTTCAAGAGATGCTAGTGGGCAGGCACAGAAGCTCTCCTCCAAGGATCCAGCAGGTCACAGTTTTATCATCCAAGGGGAGTGGGGGTTGGAAAGGCCCACCTCTTCCTTTCTGGGATTAGTAGCTCCTCCTTAGTATCCAGTAAGCTATATATTCAAATCAACTGAAGGGCGGTCCTCAAACTCTTGCCCTAGGTGAGAATCTGAATGCAGGTCTCATCCCATCCCCTACCCAATGATCTGAGGCAATTCTCATAATTCCACTTATCAAGCAAGCCTGCCTTGTTCTGATGGCTTTCTTGAACTTACAGTGGTCTCCCAACATCCACCAGGTTTCCCTCTTTATCTGTGATCCCCTGTTGGGACTTCTGCAACCACCTGTGCATACTCCTTCTCTATCATGTTGATCCCTCTTGGCACTCCTGAAATAATAGAAGCGGGGATTGCTGAGCCTGAGGTAGGAGAAGTTGCTAATATCATGTCTATTCTAAGCCAAGTCCACACTGAAGGAACACACAGAAACCCATTAGAATCTTCCATTTGGGAGTTCCCATTGTGGACAGTGAAAACAAATCTGACAAGTGTCCATGAGGATGTGGGTTTGATCCCTGGCTTTGCTCAGTGGGTTAAGGATCCGGTGTTGCTGTGAGCTGTGGGGTATGTCGCAGATGTGGCTTGGATCCCGAATGGCTGTGGCTGTGGTGTAGGCCGGCAATTCAACCCCTAGCCTGGGAACTTCTATATGCCTCAGTTGTGGCTCTAAAAAGCAAAAAAAAAAAAAAAAAGAATCTTCCATTTGGAGGCAAAATGTGGAAAAAATTAGATTGGGAAATCTGTGGGGTTTTTTGTGGGGTTTTTTTTTGTCGTTTTTGTGGTTTTTGTCTATGCATCAGGCAAATTGGCTTGATTTGTCAAGAAATAAATGAAAAGACTTTATTATAAAGTTTAAAAGCTGCTAGCAAAAAAAAAAAAAAAAAGGGGGAGTTCCCTGGTGGCCTATCAGTTAAGGATCTGGGACAGGTTCAAACCCTGGCCCCAAAACTTCTGCAGGCTCTAGGTATAGCCAAAATAAAATAAAATAAAAATAATAAAATAGCAAAGACCATAAAAGACAGTGCAGTTCCCCCACCCTTGCTTTCTCTTGAATCATTCTTTGGGGAAATGCAGCTGTTCTGCCATCAGCATGTTCAAAAAGAGCACAATGGAGAGACCCAATGGCAAAACATCTTTGTGCTTTAAATATTCCCGATGAGAAGTCTAAAGCTACACAGATTCTTGACCCACTGTGTAAGACTTGTTTTTCTCTGGAATTTTATATTTTTTTGTCCCCAGTGCTTTTAAGCTTCACAGTGACATCTGTGATCTGGGTTCATCTTCATTCTTGGGCTGCCAGAAAGCCATTTGTCCCCTTTTGTCCTTGCTCTTCCTCTTTTCCCATGTTGGAATGTGAGTGTGATTATCTGAGCCCTGCAGCAATTTTATGACTTGATGATTGAACTGATACACTGAGGATGGTGAAGGAAGAAGACTGGAAAATCCTCAAACCCTCTAACTTTGAAACACTACCTACCAGCTGCCTGACTTCATTTAGGTAAGAGAATAAAATCCTAATTCCTTCAAGCTACTATAGGAAAGTCTTTTTAACTAGCAGCCGGCAAGTAACTCCTAATTAATTCAAGGAAATTTGTACTATTTTTTAAGCCCTCTGAAAACAAAAACATCCTTATTACATGTAAGTCTTAATTTTAACTTGGTCCATTTTATTTTTTTTTCTCATGCAAGTGTGTGAATGAAGCCAGCCTGATTCCAATCTCTCTATGTTCCCAGACCCCAGTTCAAATTCCACACTTTTGCCTGATTTATCTTCTGAAACACCCTATAGCCATGTGGTATGTGCTAATTTTACTCTGAAACCAGGTGTTTAATATAAAACAAATCAATCTCTCTAGCTTCATTAGTAAAATGGAAAGATAAAGACTTTCTTATGTGATTGCTCTTAGAACTTAATATATGTAAAGTATTAGCACATGAAAAGTTAAGATAGCCTGAATGGATTGTCATTCCCTAATTAAATCCTTATGGAAATTATAAAGAAAATTATTGGGGGAAAAGGAAGACATAAAGAGCTGAATAATCAGAAAATATACTACATTCTTGAATAGCAAAGCTTAATAAAATCAATATTTTCCCAAGTAATATATGACATAATCTCTACCTCCCATATATAACAGTTTTTTGCTGGATTTTAACTTCATTCAAATGTGAGACTTAGTCAGACCTTACCCATCCTGATAAAAGTACCGAATAAAAATTCTGAAAGTTTTTCAAAAAAAAAAGTTTTGTAAGTGTACAATTCAATGAGTTTAGTGAATTTATGGTTGTACAGTTATTATCATAATCCAATTTTAGAATATTTCCATCACCCCCATTCTGCTATTTCTTGCACTTACTCATAGGCTTAAGGAACCACTGTTCTGCTTTGTCAAAAAATTGTGTACATTTCCTATAAGTGGAAATATAAGTGTTGCGACTGGCTTTTATCACTTAGCATGATGATTTTGAGGTTCATTTCTTTTTTCTTCATCTTTTCTGGGGCCGCACCATACAGAGATTCCCCAGGCTAAGAGTCAAATCAGAGCTGTAGCCGCTGGTCTATGCCAGAGCCACAGCAATGCCAGATCTGAGGCACATCTGCAACCTACACCACAGCTCACAACAATGCCAGATCCTTAACCCACTGAGCAAGGCCAGGGACAAAACCCACAACCTCATGGTTCCTAGTCGGATTCGTTAACCACTGAGCCATAATGGGAACTCCAGTTTCATCTATTTCTGAAACAAATTTTTAACTATTCTCTTTTGTTCAAAAAAATATTAAAGGATCCAAAGCCGGCATTGAAGGAATCCTCTTGAAAAGTTTATTTTAGAGAAATGCACAAAATAATAACTAACATGGATTAAAAGTTTAGTAGGTGTCAGCCACTCTTTTAAGTGGTTTAAATTTATAAACTCCTTAAACTATAGGCTATCTCCATAAATAGATTTGTTTATTACTTCCATTTTATAGATGAGAAAATGGAAGTATAATGAGGCTAATTTGTCCAGTCATAGTGCTAAATAATGATAATGACAGGATTTGAACCCAAGAAATCTATTTTAATCTCTATGCCCAGGGGTTATTAGTATTACACTTAAAGCATTTTCAACTCAACAACAAAAAGTAAACAACCCAATTGAAAAATGGGCAGAAGGCCTAAATAGACATTTCTCCAAAGAAGACATATAGATGGCCAAGAGGCACATGAAAAGATACTCATTGTTCTTAGAGAAATGAAAATCAAAACTGCAAATGGCCATCATTAATAGGTCTACAAGTAACAAATGCTTGAGAGGGTGTGGAGAAAAGGGAACCCTCCTTGACTGTTGGGGAATGTAAATTGGTTCAACCACTATGGAAAACAGTATGGAGCTACCTCAGAAAACTAAATGTAGAACTACCATATGATCCAGCAATCCCACTCCTGGGCATATATCTGGACAAAACTATAATTCAAAAAGATATATGTACCCCTATGTTCATTACAGCACTATTCACAATAGCAAATTCATAAAAACAACCTAAATGTCCATCAGCAGATGAATGGATCAAGATGTGGTACATATACACATTCAACCATTAAAGAACGAAATACCAGCATTCTTAGCAACATGGATGGACCTAGAAACTATCATGCTAAGTGAAGTCAGCCATACAATGAGACACCAACATCAAATGCTTTCAGTGACATGTGGAATCTGAAAAAAAGGACAGACTTAACTTCTTTGCAGAACAGATGCTGACTCACAGACATTGAAAAACTTATGGTCTCCGGAGGAGACAGTTTGGGGGGGGGGATGTGCTTGGGCTGTGGGATGGAAATCCTGTGAAATCAGATTGTTATGATCATTATACAACTATAGATGTGATAAATTCATTTGAGAAAAAATAAATAAAAATAAAAATAAAATGGCTTGGGGGAATCAGTGACAGAACAGGGAGTTCAGAACCTGACATTCCTGGCCCTGGTCAAAGATGATTGAAAGTCCATTTCTACAACTCAAAAAAAAAAGATATGGTAATATATGCAGTGAAATACTACTCAGCCATAAAAAGAATGAAATGCCATTTGTAGCATTATTTGGATGGATGGATGCAACTAAATACTCTCATACTAAGTGAAGTAAGTCAGAAAAAGAAAGACAAATACCTTAACACCACTTATATGTGGAATCTAAAATATGGCACAAATGAACCTACCCACAAAACAAAAACAGACATAGAGAACAGATTGGTGGTTGCCAAGGGGGAGTGGGAAGGGAATGGGATGGACTGGGAGTTTGGGGTTGGTAGATGCAAACTATTCCACTTCAAATGGATAGGCAATAAGGTCCTTCTGTACAGAACAGGGAACTCTATCCAATCTCTTGGGGTAGAACATCATGGAAGATAATATGAGAAAAATAATGTATATATGTATGACTGGGTCACTATGCTATACAGCAACTATTGGCACAAAACAGTAAATCAACTAAAATTCAAAATTTTTTTAAATTAATACACTTTCATAAGATTAGCTTTAATGCTTAAATGAATTAAATGGAAATGTCAGGTAATATCTGGCACCTAGAAACCAGGTGACACAAACAAATTTTAAACCCTTTTCCCCTGGAAGAGAGTGGAAGGTGGGAAGTGTAACTGCCAATCTTAACTAAGGAAAGTTAATGGTGACGTCAAGTGATATCAGGGAACTCAAGTCACAGTGACAATTTGTGCTTTCTAGGCAGAAGAACAGCCAAAAAAGTAATGCCCTGGATGTGTGTGGATCTCACCTGGACAGAAGGATAGGTTCTACTCTGAAGAGCCAGTGCTATTTCAAAGGCCTTTAAGTATATTTATGTTGTGTAGTCTTCAATATACACAGAAGCTGTGTAGGTCATGGAGCAAGATAATAAACACCTGTAAAACCACCACCCAACTTAACTAGATAAATATTAACACCACTGACACGACTTGTGTGTGTTTCCACCATTCTACCCCATGGCCTCCTCCCTACTCAATGGTGGGTTTTCATCCCCTGGCATTTTCTTTTATGAAGCTTAAACAAAATAGTTTAATTTTGCTTGTTTCTGAGTTTCCTATGGTAACTTATCTTCTGAAATCTGCTTTCTACACTCAGCCTTGCTTCTAAGAGTCACCTAAAGAGCTTGTGGACTATCTTACATATCTTACTGCTATGTGAGCATACTACAGAGCATACATGCTTCTGTAGTGGGCATTTGGAATTCTAGCTTTTGCTAATATTCATAGTTCTATAAACATGCTTGTACATGTTCAGTGGTCATAGTTGTATCACTTTCAAAGGACACTGTTCTCAAACCTGATTACACATCAGAATCATGTAAGGTATTAAAAAAAAAAAAAAAAACTTGTGTCCCATGCTGCAGATACTTACATTTAATTGCAGCCCTGATTGAAGGCAATGCTTTAGGGCACTGACTTTGAGGTAGAATTTGTTAACTCAGAGGACTTTGATTGGCATCTTGGATTTTACCCATACTGTCTGAGTTGCACTCTACCCCCCAGGAGTGAGGAGAGTTCCCCTCACTCCACAGTCTCATTATCCATTTAGAGTGCCACACTATGCATTTTGCCAATTTAGAGAATGTAAAATGGCCTGTTTCTGGCTTTTTTACTCTGTTCTGTTGGTCAATTTATCTCTGCAGCACCAACACCCTTTCTTAATTAGCTTTAATCACTTTTGTTATAACTCTCCCACTTCGTCTGCCTCTTTAAGAGTTTCCTAAATATTTTGGCCTCAGTAGTTGTCACCATCAAACAATTTGGTTTAAATTTCCTTTTTTGGGGGGGGGGGTCTTTTTGCCATTTCTTGGGCTACTCCCTCAGCCTATGGAGGTTCCCAGGCTAGGGGTTGAATTGGAGCTGTAGCCACCGGCCTACGCCAGAGCCACAGCAACGCGGGATCCAGGCCGCGTCTGCAACCTATACCACAGCTCACAGCAAGGCCAGTGATCGAACCTGCAACCTCATGGTTCCTAGTCAGATTCATTAACCACTGAGCCACGACGGGAACTCCTAAATTTCCTCTTATTTTATAAATATCTGTGGGGGAAAGAAAAATGAAAGTGAGCATGCTACTGATAATAAAGTGGAGACCAAGATGAGATCAGGGAAGAGCCGAAAGCTCTTAATCTCTGGTGAGAATTAGATACTTGTTAGACTTAAGTTGTTGATTGTTTATTAAACTGACAAAACTTATGCATGAAATATTGGAAGTATATTATTGAAAACTGTATGAAAAAGACACAATGGAGGGTTATATGACATGATGTAATGCAACTTGTGGCTCAAGAATGAACAACAACAAAAAATGTTCCAATAATACCAACAGGAGAAATTCAGAGTTTGTGGAATGGCTGATAGGAAAAAAGCTTGATATAGATTTCTTTAACATAAGATACTGGTGTATAAAGTACTAAAACATAAAACAAAAATCAACTAATACTTGAGCTTTAAAATTCATCTCAAATATTCTGCAAAACCTCCATCCATTTCGCCAGAAAGAATTGGTTTTTTTCTCCTAGGCTGCCAGCTTCCAAGCATGCTGAATAGTAATTATCTTTGCATACCATTCTTCTCCACTAGAATGAGACACTAAAGATGAGGGAAACTTCTTTCAAGGTGCCTCGACTTGCCACACAGTACTCGAGAAGGACATTTTTTCTTCTTCTGTTTATGGCTGTACCCAGGCTAGGGGCAGAATCGGAGCTGCAGCTGCTGACTTATGCCACAGCCACAGCAACACCAGATCTGAGCTGCATCTGTAAACTACACTGCAGCTTGCAGCAATCCTGGATCCTTAACCCACTGAGAGAGGCCAGGGATTGAATCCTCATTCTCACAAAGACAATGTCAGGTTCTTAGCCCCCTGAGCCACAGCAGGAACTCCAAGAAGGACATTTTTAAGTATACACAAGTGAAAACTTAGGTTATTAGGTCTCTAATTTCTTTAATATTGATTATGTAACTCTTCCATATGATATCAATATATATCATTGATTATAATCTGCTACACATAGAGCTTGACCTTGAAAAGAAAAAAAAAGTTCTTGGAAGAAGAAACAATGTTAAGAAATAAAGCTTATGTCCCTCCTGAGTTAAACTGGCTTTCAACTAGAGGAAGGACAAGTAAAACAGTCTAACACCAGTCCTATTCAATAGGGAAAAAAACTAAATACAGACAAATTTAAAAATTACTGCCAATTGGTAGTTCCCACTGTGACGCAACTGGATTGTCAGCATCTCTGTAGCGCCAGGACTCAGGTTTGATTCCCGGCTGGGCACAGTAGGTTTAAGGATCTAGTATTGCTGCAGCTATAGCTCTGATCTGATCCCTGGACTGGGAACTCCATATGCTGAGGGGTAGCCAAAAAGGAAAAAAAAAAAATTTACCACCAACTGAAGCTGAAAACAGAGCACCAAAAGCCTCTGATGCTCATAGGAAAGTGAAGCAGCTTATTTAAATAGTACAGGGAATGCTAATCCCACATCCTTTGCTGGTAGAGCTGAGAAGTGTCACCTCCAGATCAGAAGGGTCAGAGATTGTGCCAGCACCAAATAAACCACCTACAGACCATACCATGAAGCAAAAAGCTTGAGACAGGCCTAAGACTTTAACCCACTGGAATGTCATCTGATTAAAAAGATCAGACACATTCAATGAGACGGTAAAAATGGCACAAAACAAATGAGCATAAGAATTAGAAAATCCTAAAACTGAAATGTAGATCAGTGAAACAGGATAGAAAGCCTGGAAATAAACCTAAGCACCTATGGTCAACTAATCTATGACAAAGGAGGCAAAACATACAATGCAGAAGACACAGTTTCATCAGTATGTGGTTCTGGGAAAACTGGACAATGGCATATAAAAGAATGAAATTAGAACATTCTCTAACACCATACACAAAAGTAAACTCAAAACAGATTTAAGACCTAAATGTAAGACCAGATACTCTAAAACTCCTAGAGGAAAATATAGGCAGAACATTCTTTGTCATAAATCACAGCAACATCTTGTTTGATCCACCTCCTACAATAATGACAAATAAAAACAAAAGTAAACCTATGGGACCTAATTAAACTTAAAAGCTTTTGCACAGAAAAGGAAACCACAAATAAAATGAAAAGACAACACACAGAATGGGAGAAAATCTTTGCAAATGAGGAAAATCTTTGTAAATGAGGCAACGAGTGATTAATCTCCCAAATATACAAACATCTCATGGAGCTTTATATAAAAAAAATTTAAAAATGGGCAGAAGATCTAAACAGACATTTCTCCAAAGAAGATATAAGGATGGGCAGCAGGCACATGAAAATATGCTCAATATCGCTATCAGAGAAATGCAAGTCAAAACTACAGTGAGGTATTACCTCATAACAGTCAGAATGTCCAACATCAAAAAGTCTACAAACAATAAATTCTGGAGAGGGTGTGGAGAAAAGGGAACCCTTCTATACTGCTGGTGGGAATGTAAATTGGGGCAACCACTATGGAGGACAGTTTGAAGGCTCCTTAAGAAACTAAATATAGAATGACTATGCAATCCAGAAATTCCACTCCTAGGCATGTATACCCAGGAAAACCACAATTCAAAAAGATACATGCACCCCGATATTCACCGCAGCACTATTTACAATAGCCAAAACATGGAAGCAACCATGACAATTCACCTATCTTCCAACGTCCAATAAAATACATAAAATTTAAAAAAATAATTAGAGAATCCTTACTCTACTTCTCATCTTTGAGTTTACTCAGATTCCCTATCAAAGGGTATAATTTAAATCAATTAAAGTAGTTTAGACCAATATTCATCTAAGAGATTTCTAGTAAATACTAGGATATTTATAGAATATTTATAACACTTTCCCCCTACACATAGTACTTGCAAAAGAAGGAGAGACTGAAAGAGAAAAAGAACGGGGCAGGGACAAGTGGATGAGATAAAGGGAGTTAGAGAAAGAAAAAAAAAAACCTATTTGTTTTTTGTTACTTCTTTATGAGTTGCTCTTTGAGTAGGTTACACAGTACTTAACCCAAAAGTTCAACTATCCTACCTTTCCAAATGCTCTAATCTTGGAAACCAAATGATAAATGTTGGTGGAAAATAAGAAAAAAGAAAGCTGCCTCAGGCTCTTTCTCATTCAATATTATATAACTCTATGATGGGCTTTGGCATTAAGTTTCCTGGCTCAGGGGCCTTCCTCAGTTTCTTTCTCCTTAGTGTCTGGCTACAGCTCAGAGATGAGGGTGTTGGTCAGCTGAGGTTCAGATAAATGTTTTGTAAACAATTAAAATATTCTAAAATGTTATCTAAAATTTAAAAATCAAGTGATAAGCCTAATAAATAGTTTCTTAAATGTCTATTGCTCATTGAACTTGTGACATTTACAGGAATCACCCTACCTATCTGCCCAGTAGTTCTATGTGAGTGAAGTTAAGAATTGTCTAAATTGGGAGTTCCCTTGTGGTGCAGTGAACTAAGGATTTGACAATGTCACTACTGCCACTCTGGTCGCTGCTATGGTGAGAGTTCATCCCTGGCCCAGGAAATTCTGCATGCTGCAGGGCAAGGCCAAAAACGGAAAAAAAGAGTTCCCTTCAATGGCACAGCAGAAACAAATCCAATTAGTATCCATGAGAATGCGGGTTTGCTCCCTGGCCTCCCTCAGTGGGTTGGGGAACCCGAGTTGCCATGAGCTGTGGTGTAGGTTGAAGACACAGCTCAGATCCTGCATTGCTGTGACTGAGTGTAGGCCGGCAGCTATAGCTCCAATTCGACCCCTAGCCTGAGAACTTTCTTATGCCATGGGAGTGGCTCTAAGAAAAAGAAAAAGAGGGAAAAAAAAAAGAATTATTGAGACTGAATAACCTTTCCCTTCATTATCTTCTAATGTATACCAAATTATAAATACTAAACGTGTCCATGACGGTATTCAAATATGACATACACATGGTACACTCGATATGAATTTCATGATATTTCAGACCATAAGTCCCTAGTAGGCATGAACCAACATTAACTGTCTGTGACCGATGTTTAATATTGAATGTATATACACACCAAAACCAAGCTCCTCAATGACAAGGGTTGTGGAAAGTGACATTGAGTTTGGTAGAAATGACAAGAGACACACATCTTCAGGTAGGCTATTCTGTGTTTCCTTTCCCACTTAGCAACACAGTTCTGCCATGCTGTTCTTTCAGTGATCACACTTCTCCTCCAGTGACAGATGTGATCCAGTCTCTGTAGGCAGAAATCCTGGTGAAGACCGTTGGTGCAGAGGGATGGCAGTTACTGCTGCCCCAGCTCACAATACCGATGAGCTTGTACTGCCCATCCTGAGAGCACTGCAGTGGTCCTCCGGAATCTCCCTGCAACCAGCAAAAAGACAAGTTCATTCTCCTGGCCGCATGATTCATAGCTGAGGCTAACTCCAACTACAGAGGGTGACAGACAATAAGTGATTCTCTCATCTCTGATGTTTGCTCACAACACCACAGGGACCTAGGGCCACTGAAGTCGTTGGCTGGCATTACAGATCTCTGAATCAGATCAAAATATATACTTTCAAGGTGACACTGAAAGATCCAGTTAGCATACATTCCTTGTATACTGACACTGGACTGTGCCATGCAGAAAGTTTCAAGCATCTAACAAATATAGATGACTAAATGATGGCTTGAGTGACACAAAAACATTTTTATACTTTCAGTGCTACTGGAAGTGGGTAGTTTCAGCTACCTAACTCAGCCATGAGGTCGAACCAGAAGAAATCATCATTGTTTACCGGTCAAAGACAGCTGAAAATCACCAATTTCACATAGCAAAGGAATCTAGCAAAGGAATGAGTAACTCCTTTTGAGAATTGAAGCCATCCAAATTTCAAATTGGCAATCACAGAACATCAACTTAACAATGAACTTACTATTCCTCTCACTTCTTATTTTAAAACTGCAATATATCTGTACTCTTTATGGTCAGCCAACACCCATTCATGAGACATGCTGAGAAGAAAACTCCTGCACACATCAGTGTGGTCCTTAATTACCATACATGATGATGATCCTGCAGCTCCTCCGCACAAATTGGTGTTCTTAACATCCAGTCCCCAGTAGCTTCGACAAGATGCGCTACTGATCAGTGGTACCTCTGCCTGCTGCACAGTTTTAGAAAATTCATCTTCTAGTAGGAAACACATAGGCAAATGCTATTAGGATAAAACAAAAACAGCCCTAGAGACAGACTCCAAGGGTTAAATCCACTCCAGTTCTTTCCTTTTACTGCTGTCATGATGCTGGTAAGTGATTTGTTAAAAACAAAACAAAAACCTAATATCATTACTCCACAGTGGCTTATACAATAGCAACAAGAAAAAGCATTTCATGTGGGTTCTTCTGTCTTTAGCATAGTCCTCAGAAGATATAAATATCACTTTATGAAAAAAAGACAAAGTTTATACCCAAATTAGCTGTTGATAAAGCAAACAATATAATTCATTTTTTTATATAGGAAGCCTATACTTCATTCCATTGGTTTCATGGTGTCCTCATTCTTTTGACTTCGGCTGAACAGACATTCTGCTTAAGGGCTGGCACTGACTGGAGGCTGACAACTAATGTTGTATTCCAACTCTTTAGTTTGTTGGATATTTGTAACATTAACTCAGTTGCAGAATAGGGTGGAGATGAGACCAGAGTCATGGGTTTGATTTTCATATGGCCTAGTTATTTTCAAATAATCTTTCTACCCACTTACCTTTTTTTATCATTGAGGTATAGTTGATTTACAATGTTATGTTTCCAGTGTACAGTAATATATGGACATATTCATATATGAAATACACACACACATATATATTCTTTTTATATTCTTTTCCATTATGGTTTATTACAGAACATTGAATATAGTTCCCTATGCTGTACAGTAGAACCTTGTTTATCCATCCTACATGTAATAGTTTGCATCTGCTAATCCCAAACTCTCAGTCCAACCCACTCCAACCCCCACGCCAACCCCCTGGAAAACCATGAGTCTATTCTCTATGTCTGTGAGTCTGTTTCATAGCTAAGTTCGTTTGTGTCAGATTTTAGCTTCCACACATAAGTGATATCATAGCTACCCATTTACCTTTATACCAGCCAATCATTTCAAAAAAATGCCTCACAGCTCTGAGGCTCACGTATCTTCAAATACGAGCTTTCACAATAGCAACATCTACACTGCTGTGAAAACAATTGTGTGTGTTGAGTGTATGCACTCAAGTGCAATTGGGGAGTAAATACATAGAAGTGATACACGCAAGTATTTATTAGGTAACACTGTCGATATTCTCTAACATAAATGTTGATAAGTATCAATAAACTAGACTCAATGAACTTGTATTAATGAATATGATGGCCTGAAACTCAAGCAGTCAACTTTAGATCCATTATGAAAAAAAAATTTCCCCCTATCATTCCTATTAAAAATACAGAAAAAATTGAAAAGGAGTAAACAAATCAGAATACACCTATACTTGTTAGATGTGGTAATCTTAGAAATTGTATTAAAGATACTTACCATGTGGTTCAGTTTTTCCCCACCCAGCAGTCATACATTTGGAAAGTAAATTTATTTTTTCATCTTTCCCTGGCAAGCAGATTGAAGATACAAACTCTCCTAATTGAAAGGATGAGAAAAAGGCAAATATTAATCCTTGGGATTCATAGGAGCATTGTCTATATTGTTTGTTCCTCAATGATGGCTCTAGAAATATCTACTTTGACCTGACCCTTTCTAGCCCTGCAATTTAATGTCTTCCAGAAGGTTCCCTCTATGAATTACTGAGTGGATCATCCCAGTGAACATGTTACCACTTTGCTCCAGACATTTCCATATCCTCCCAAGACAAGGGAAACATATGCCCTACATTGTGATGTTGGGCCTTTGGCTTCTCATCCATAACCACTTTTTAAAATACATCTGCCTTTCTGTGCAGGTGCCTTTAGGACATCACCTTATTGAATTTGTGATGAGGGTGGAGAAGAACATGATGATCTTCTTCAGCTACATTACAAGGGGAATGGGGAAAATAGAAATTTGTAGCAATTTACACTTTTAAAATATTTCTACAGCTAATAAGTACTTTTATATCTAATTCTATATTCACAAGTATATTATAAAATACATTGATACATTATACATTTAAACATTCACATTTTTTATCACCAAAATTTGTATATACATAAATATTGTGGGTTTGTGAGTCTATGTGTATATAGGCTACACACACACACACACACACACACACTGAATGCAGTGCTCCCGTGTTTGTTTTCCCATTTTCCCAGATTGTTTTGCTTCATTTTCATCCAGACCTATACATACATAAATCCTTCCACATATTTGCTATCATAGATGATACATAACAATATGTTCTTTATTTTTACTGCTATCTCAATAAAATTACAGAAAACTCTTATTTTTTTCAATTATAGTTGATTTACAGTGTTCTGTCAATTTCTACTGTACAGCAAAGTGACCCAGTCATACATGTCATACATATATATATATATGTCTTTTTCTCATATTATCCTCCATCGTGTTCCATCATAAGTGACTAGATATAGTTCCCTGTGCTATACAGCAGGATCTCATTTGCTTATCCACTCCAAATACAATAGTTTGCATCTATTAACCCCAGACTCCAAGTCCATCCCACTCCCTCCCCCTCCCCCTTGGCAACCACAGGTCTGTTCTCCAAGTCCATGAGTTTCTCATCTGTGGAAAGGTTCATTTGTGCTGTTTATTAGATTCCAGATATAGGTGAGATCATATTGTATTTGGCTTTCTCTGACTGACTTCATTTAGTATGAGAGTTTCTAGTTCCATCCATGTTGCTGCAAATGGCTTTCTTTTGTTCTATTTATGGCTGAGTAGTATTCCATTGTGTATACATACCACCTCTTCTTAATCCATTCATCTGTCGATGGACATTTAGGTTGTTTCCATGTCCTGGCTATTGCGAATAGTGCCGCAATGAACATATGTGTGCATGTATATTTTTCAATGAAAGTTTGGTCTGTATATATGCCCAAGAGTGTGATTGCTGGGTCATATGGTAGCTCTTTATTTAGTTTTCTGAGGTACCTCCATTCTGTTTTCCATAGTGGTTGTACCAGCTTACATTCCCACCAATGGTGTAGGAGAGTTCCCTTTTCTCCACACCCTCTCCAACATTTATTCTTTGTTGACTTGTTAATGATGGCCATTTGGACTGTTGTGAGGTGGTACCTCATAGTAGTTTTGATTTGCATTTCTCTAACAATCAGTGATGTTGAGCTTTTTTTCATGTGCTTGTTGGCCATCTGTATTTCTTCTTTGAAGAAATGTCTATTCAGGTCTTTTGCCCATTTTCCATTGGGTTGTTGGCATCTTGCTGTATTGTATAAGTTGTTTGTATATTTTAGAGATAAAGCCCTTGTCAGTTGCATCATTTGAAACTATTTTCTTCCATTCTGTAAGTTGTCTTTTTGGTTTTTTTTTATGGTTTCCTTTGTTAAGTAAGTTTATACCATGAAGAAATGAAATCATTTGCTCCCAACAGGTGTGAGGCTAGGTGGGTTTTCCTCTCACAGTTTCTCCATGCCTTGCTTATGCATTCTGAAGCATTCTTTTATTAAATAATTAAAAACATGGGAATTTCCACTATGGCTCATTGGGTTAGGAACCTTACTAGTGTTTGCAAGGATGCAGGTTCCATCCCTGACCTTGCTCAGTGGGTTAAGGATCCAGCATTGCTACATGCTGTGGCATAGGTCTGCAGCTGCAGCTCTGATTCAGCCCCTAACCTGAGAACTTCCATATGTAGCCAGTCCAACAAGCCATTACCATAAGACCTAGCAATTGCACACTTGAGTGTTTATTCTATAGAAATGAAAACTCATTACTGTTCAATTTTGTTTACACAAAAACCTTTGCATGAGTGTCCATGGGAACTTTTGTCATATCTAAAATCTAGAAACCAGTTAGATGTTCTTCAACAAATGAATGCTTAAACAGTTTACGAGTGGTTGAATTGTTCACACCATGAATACTACTCAGCTATTAAAAGAAGTTCTTAATGAATTCAGTTAAACAGAGAAAGACAAATACTACATATCACTTACATGTTGAATCTAAAAAGTAATACAAACGAATGTTTATGCAAAACAAAGAGATTCACAAATAGAGAAAACAAATCCATGGTTACTAAAGGGGAGAGGGAAGAAGGGAGGGGCAAATTAGGGGTATGAGATGAAGAGATACAAACTATTATGAATGGAAAATAGAAAAGCAAAAAGGATGTATTGTACAACACAGGGAATTACAGCCATTATCTTGCAATAGCTTTTAACTAATTAATTAATTAGTTTGCTTCCTAGGCCCACACCTACAGCATATAGAAGTTCCCTGGCTAGGGGTCCAATTGGAGCTACAGCTGCCAACCTAAGCCGCAGCCACAGCAACTCGGGATCAGGATCGGAGCCACATGTGCAACCTACACCACAGCTCACAGCAATGTCAGATCCCAGACTGGCTGAGGCCAGAGATCAAACCCATATCCTCAAGGATCCTAGCTGGGTTCATTGCTGCTGAGCCATGACGGGAACTCACACAATAGCTTTTAATAGAGTATAATCTGTAAAAATATTTAATCCCTATGCTGTACTCCCGAAACTAGTATTAACTTCAATTTTAAAAATGGAGAAAAACGTGGGTTTTTTGCATTTACATTTTTAAATAAATTAAAGGAATCCACTGTTGTTAACATGCACCACATGAATCAAGCTCTGGGGTGTTATACTGAGAAAAAAGAGTCAATCTCCAAAGTTCACATACTATATATTCCATTTACATAACACTCCTTGAACTAACAAAATTTTAGAAACAGAGAACAGATCTCTGGTTGACTGAAATCTGGGTGGGGTTAGAAGGAAAGAAATGGGTGTGCCTATTAAAGGGCCACAATACAGATACCTGTGTGACAGAAATGTTTTATATCTTGTTCTATATCTGTAGTCCTGCAAGATGTTACCATTGGTGAAAACTAGCTAAGACGTACTTTAATGTCTCTGTATCAGTTCGTACAACTGCATGAAAATCTACAACTATCTTAGTATAAAAAGTTTAACTAAAAATAAATTTTAAAAGCAGGGTAAGGAGAAAAAAAAAACCCACTAGTGTCAGTTCTTCACTCCTGAGATTGTAATTAACTGTTCCCAAATGCATCCTGGTCTCCAGTTTTTGTTTTGTTTTTAAAGCAACTCAAAGGATGATAAGGCACAGTCAGGTTAAAAAACATTGTTCTAAATGCTCTCCCCAACTCAGTTATAAAAGTTTAAAAAGCAAAGGATAGATTGAACCATGACTGGGGGTTTGTAGGTCAGATGTATTGAAAAGACATAGAAAGGGAGGTGAGGCTATAAGCAGAAACACAGGAGAAAGTCTGAGCAAAGCAGGAAAACCATCCCATAACCCTATGGTTCCATGGAAAGGCAAGGGCGTAAAGTGGGGACTAACCACAGGTCTTAGTTAAATTTCCTCCAATACACCGTCCCCCTGAATGGTCACCTGTGCTAAGTGGGTAGGTGGGTTACTGTCATTCTCTTTCTATAAATGATAAAGCTGAGGTACAGAGAAGTTACACAACCTGTCCAAGATCATATGGCTGTTTTGTGACAGAGCCAGGGCTGACAACTCTTAACTTTGGTTTATCTTTGGCTTAAGTCAATATTAAAAAAAAAAAAAAAAAGATTTTACTAAGTTATGCAGGTACAAAAAATTGAACATCTGACGGTTTGAACTAATGTTCTAAGTATTTGGGTTAGAACATAAAAGGGTCAGAAGGATATACAGAACAAAGGTAAAAATACATTTCTTTGAAATCTTCTCTATATCTGCATCAATGAAATACACACAAAAAGTAAAATGTTTATGCAGATACTTCAGTTTTTAGACAAAGCATCTACGAAGAAAAAAAAATCATTTAACTTCAAAAGTACAAACAGCACTTCTAAGCAAGATGGAAGGTAAAGACTACATGGCAAAGGTTCAAAATATGGAAGAGTTATTCATACAGACCTAGTTGAACGGGCTTTTCCAGATGTAACAAAGACAGATCATTGTTGGGAGGAAACTGTGTGAAGCCAGGATGAGTGTACACAGCTTTCACTGGTATCAAATCACTGTTTCCTATGTTCCACAGGTAATGTCTTCCTATTACCAGGTTATCTGTGATAGTACTTGTCATAAGAAAAGAAAGTGGGAGAAAAAGATACTACTTTTAATAAGGCCATCATTTTTCAAAATTACTAAAAATATATTCTTTAATGTTTCTAATCCGCACTAAAACCTTTATTATCTTGAATTCTTAGAAACTTTGGGTGTCTCATTAATCTGATCCTTGAGAAAAAATTTAAAGTATCTACACTCTTGCCTTCATAACAGCAAGTAAAATAATTTCGTATTTTTTAACAATTAAGATTCATGATGTCTCAAGGTAATGTTTTTATATATTTTAATCATAGTATTATATGTTATACAAGGTACTGATATAATGGTCACTGAAACTATTCTGAAAGTTATAGTTACTCTACTTCCAAATAGTGTTTTTCAAAGAAGTATCTAAGGACTACACGCATTAAATCTGGCATGTCCGTTAAAAATGAAGAATTCAGAATTCCAGTTGCAGCTCAGCATGTTAAGAACCCGAACTAGTTTCCATGAGGATGCAGGTTTGATCCCCAGCCTCGCTTAGTGGGTTAAAGATCTGACATTGCTGCAAACCGAAGCATAGGTCACAGAGGCGACTCAGATCTGGTGTCGCCATGGCTGTGGCCTAAACCAACTGCTGCAGCTTCAATTTAGCCCCTAGCCTGGGAATTTCCATATGCTGCAGGTGCCACTGTTAAAAAAAATAAAAAAATAAAAAAAAGAGAGAGAGAGAGAGAACGAGAACCCCAGACATAACTTGTAAAATCAAAATTCAGAATTAAGATTCTAATATTTCACTTACAGCAAACTCAGGTAATGTTAAGCACATGAACATCTGAAATCTGCCTAATAAGGATTCCTTCTTGTGACTTATCAAAACTAAGAGTCAGGGGATGGTAAAGAAATTGAGTTTTTGGTTCATTGACGTTTCCTGCTCACCATGTTATTTGAGCAAATGCTTTTATTACTACACCAATTTTGGAGACACTGAAAATGTCAACATCTACTCATTTAACTATGGGACATTATGCAACAATGTCAACTATCTCACTACTTCTGGGAGATAATATTAAAAATGGCAAAGTTAAGATTCCTTTGAGGGAGGAGTTTTCAGATATCTCCATATCACACTGAGACCAAGAGTCAGATAAAAATAAAGGAAAAATGGTTCTTTTAAAGGACATTCCTTAGGGAGTTCCCACTGTGGCTCAGTGGATTAAGAACCTGACATAGTATTAATGAGGATGTGGGTTTGATCCTCGGCCTAGGTCAGTGGGTTAAGGATCCAGCATTGCCAAAAGCTTTGGTGTAGGTCACAGACTGTGGTGTTGGCCAGCAGCTGCAGCTCCAATTCAACCCCTAGCCTGGGAACTTCCATATGATGCAGGCAGAGCTCTAAAAAGAAAGAAAAAAAAAAGACATCTTTAAAATTCTTTGAAACTTTACACATTTATTCTGAGAGTGAGCATGAGCCCATAGAAGATAGGAAGAAGGAAAGGAATCCATGTTTGAGCAACTCCTGGGCTCCTGGGCTCTAAGTACCATGTTAAGATACTGATGCAAAATATTGAGACATCATTCCCTTCATTTTGTGGATGGGGGGAGGTGTTGTAGTTACTTATTAACTAAATCACACCTAGAAGCAGAAAGTTGATTTTATAATTAAAACCTATTCATAATAAGTGTATTAGTGAAGCACAGAAAGTTGCATCAACCTTATCTGGGCATTCATTTGCAAGTTAGGGACTATAACTCTGGGAGCTGATGCTTAATGTTTCTTGTATTGTGGGGAGATCAGAAGGAGTATAGCCGCTGTGGGTCCTCAAACAGCTTCTCACCACTCCCACCTCCACAGCCTTGGGACACACACCTAAAGTTACAGTGTGCGGCTGTCAGGACCCACTGTTTGCCAATCAGTGCACCGCCACAGTAGTGCTGTCCTTGGTGCTGCAAACTGATCAGCCAGGGCCATGACATTGCAGGGGCGGCATGGCCACCGACCACCCTGGGCTCCCCAAGCTTGGCTGGCAGCACATCTGTATTTCTCTCAGAGCCTTCCATAGGAAATGGGTCAACAACCGGAATTCCACATTTGTCTTGGGTAGGCTGTCCTCTGGTATTTTCTACTGTCATCCCTTAGAAAAGTAACAAGAAAACATTAGACATCAATACTTATGAAAGTCTGTTAAAATCTCAGACTAGAGGTATTTATTTCTTTTTCAGTTCAAAACTAGGCTTCTTAGCAAGAGATGAGAGTGATCTTCTATTGCTTTTTATTTTATTTTATTTTATTTTCCCAAGACTGTGGCATGTGGAAGTTCCTGGGCCAGGGATAAACTCTTGCCACAGTAGTGACAATGCTGGATCCTTAACTGCTAGGCCACTAGGGAACTCTTTCTATTACTGTTAAATGAGCAAACATCAATAATTAACTAAACATAAGTATATACATCTTTAGATAAATCAAAACACAAATCAATTTTAAAAAAATAACATTGTACTTAGGCATGAAATTACTAGAGATTCTTCTTTCTTTGATATTATTTGTGTTATACCAATATAAGATATCTAGACACATCAAAATATTTTATGCTACATGTATTCAAAATGCAATGCATATATATAAAGGTAAAAGTATAAGGAAAATCTCTAGCAATATGTTTACTTCATTCTCAGATTTTAAATTTACCAGGAAATAAAAACAAGATATTCATTTAAGCATCTTCTCAAATATGAAGAAAATCAAGCTTCTCCATAGCCGTGTAATTTGAGAATGATAAGATATGCTCATTTGTTAAATCCTTTTCTTCAGATTCCTTTTCTTTTCTACATTTCTTTTTTACATCAGAAATCTACTTAAACAAAAAGTTCCTAGCATAGTGGATTTGTTTGTTTATTCAACACTTACATCAAAAGTCATTTCTACTTTCTCTTCAGATATGTCTAAAACATGGACTCTCTACCATTTACATACATAAGTCTAAAAATATGAAAACTCTTCAAAACTAAGATTATCCTAGATTTTAGGGAAAAACATACAAAAGGTAATTGTTCTAATATGTTTCTAGTGCATCAAGGTTTATTGCACTACTGCATGCTTTTTATTGCATTTGTAATCCACATTTTCTGTGGTAGCTAAGGCTTTGGGGGTGTTTGTACACATATATCACAGCAATATTTTATTAGCAGTCAACTTACTTTGAAAATACTTTAAAAAAAGAAGTGAGGAATACTAAATATTTTTACTCTGAGAATAAAGTGTCAGTTTAGAGATTTAGTAATGGAAAGACAAAAGCAATAGACACAGGAGAAGAGTCGGTTAGGTGAGTATCCCTTTAACAATTAAAAATCACATCTAGAGGTGTTTCCTTGTGGTGCAGTGGCTTAAGGATCCGGTGTTATCATTGCTGCAGCTCAGGTACAGTAGCCTGGTCTTGACCCCTGGCCTGCGAATTTTCGCATGCAGTCAGAGCAGCCAAAAAATAAAATAAAATGAAAATTTAAAAATCACACCTATAGGGCGATATGTTTCAGAAGAATAGCTCAACTCAAGGACTCTTAGGAAAGCCCCTTCATTGTACTATTCTAAGAAAGATAGAGTGACATCAAAAAGACCTTTGTGTTCACATGGATTGTTTGAATTTTTCTACAATTACACTCCCATCAAGAGACTCTCCTAATAACAGATTCATTAGGTTTTTTTAGTCTTAAGCACAACTGATGAAATTCTAGCTTAAGAGTAGATCAGATACGCATAAAAAAAAATCAGAACATTTGTTTCTATTTTATACAGAAATTTGACTAAAATATTCCTTTTGAGGGCTCTTCACGGGGGTGGGGAGGTGGTTACTTAATAAAAGAGAGATGTTAACAGAGACAAGGAAATGCACTGAACTCTACCTTTGTTTCAACTTGAATGGCCCCACTGAATCTTTTAAATAGCACTGAATTTTATGTTTATCATTATTTCTTAAATGAAAGTAACATACACACACAAAGCCATATACACACCCCAATTAACTTTATTACCTCACATAATCTATCGGAATGATCAAAATTTCACACCTTAAGGAATGGTTTGAAATGAAGTTATCCTGTTTTTAATATTAGAGCAAGGTCTCCAGTGGTCTCCAGGCTCTATTTTTTTTTTTTTTTTGGTCTTTTTGTCTTTTCTAGGGCTGCACTGGTGGCATACGGAGGTTCCCAGGCTAGGAGTCCAATCAGAGCTATAGCCACCGGCCTATGCCAGAACCATAGGAACTCGGAACTGAGCCGCCTCTCGACCTACACCACAGCTCATGGCAATGCTGGATCCTTAACCCATTGATTGAGGCCAGGGATCAAACCCACAACCTCATGGTTCCTATTTGGATTAGTTAACCACTGCGCACTGGCGACAGGAACGCCTCCAGTTTCTATTTTAAGGCATGTGCGGTCCCTGCATTAATAGTTTTTTTTTTTTTTGTCTTTTTGCCATTTCTTGGGCCGCTCCCGCGGCATATGGAGGTTCCCAGGCTAGGGGTCTAATCAGAGCTGTAGCTGCCAGCCTACACCAGAGCCACAGCAACGTGGGATCTGAGCCGCGTCTGCAACCTACACCACAGCTCATGGCAAGGCCGGATCGTTAACCCACTGAGCAAGGGCAGGGATCGAACCCGCAACCTCATGGTTCCTAGTCGGATTCATTAACCACTGCGCCACGACGGGAACTCCATGCATTAATAGATATTTTTAAACAATTACTTACCATTGATAGGCAACTGGGTCCCAAAATCACTTTTCTGTGATTGCTTCTGAATCACATCTTCCAAAATAAGTCTAAAACCTCTTTCTCCCACAGACTCATCAGTCTTAAAATTCACAGTTAGGTAAGCATCACTGGATATCAAGACAAATTCTTTCTTGGAGCCACATAAGTGAGCTGCAAAGAGAGAGAAACTCAATAATTAAAATATGAATTTTCCTGTGTAATTACATACGTAAAAGAGGGAGAAGAGAGGAGGCAATAAATTCCAAACTGTTGGGAGTTCCCGTCGTGGCTCAGTGGTTAACAAATCCGACTAGGAACCATGAGGTTGCGGGTTCGATCCCTGGCCTTGCTCAGTGGGTTAAGGATCTGGCATTGCCATGAGCTGTGGTGTAGGTTGCAGACGCACCTCAGATCTCGCGTTACTGTGCCTGTGGCATAGGCTGGCAGCTACAGCTCTGACTAGACGCCTAGCCTGGGAACCTCCATATGCCGCGAGTGTGGCCCTAAAAGGACAAAAAAACAAAAAATGAAAAAAAACTGTTAATATGACAAAGGAATGATTATCAGTAATGTAAGATCAAGACCTGTGGGGTGAAATTCATGATTTGATGGCAAGAATGAAAGAGTATAGCTTTTTAAAAGATCAGAGTGAAAAGACTGGGCTAGCAATTGATATGGAAATGATATAAAATTGTATGGCAGTCTTTCATCATAAGGATGGGAAAAGAGGCATTTCCATGAAGATAAATGGACAGAGAAATAAAACTAACAGGACAGTGTCATGGACCAAATGTTTGTGTGCCCCCAAACTTCCTATGCAGAAATCCTAATCCTTGATGTGATGGCATTAGGAGGTGAGGCTTTTGGGAGGTGATATTGTCATGAGAGTGGAGACTTATAAATCCTTTTCAAAGAGATACCAGAGGCGCTCTAATCCCCTTTTTGCATCATGTGAGGATATAGCAAGAAGATAACTATGAACAGGAAACAAGCCCTTACTAGACACCAAATCTTGGACTTCTAGACTTTAGAACTGTGAGAAATAAAGGTTTGTTATTTAAGCCACCTAGTCTATGGTATTTTTGCTATAGCAGCCAAAACTGACTGAGACACACAGGCTACCCAAATACAGACTAATGGTCCTTTTCTAATTCAGAAATGCAGGGATTTCCCATTGTGGTTCACCGGTTAAGGACCTGATGTTGTCTTTGTGAGGATTTGGGTTCAATTCCTGGCTTTGTTCAGTGGGTTAAGAACCTGACATTGCCACAAACTGTGGCATAGTTTGCAGATTTGGTTCGGATCCAGCATTGCCTTGACTGTGGTGTAGACCACAGCTGCAGTTCCAATTTGACCCCTAGTTTGAAGTTCCATATGCTGCAGGTGTAATCATAAAAGGAAAAGAAAAAAAACAAACAAGAAACACAAAAGTTGTCATAAAGGTGACCTTGACAGTGATGGGACATTTGCTGTACATTCTCTAATTTAAATTCTCTCAAAAGAGTGACACACTATGGACTGGTCTTAAAGATAATATTATCTCAGAAATATGAGAAAGTAAGATGAGGAGCAGGGGACTAGATCATCTCTATATCATTCTCATCTTCAAAGAATCTGTTTGGCAAATTGGATGTGGTAGGGAGCTTTGGGGATGCATCATGTCAAGTAAAGGCATTCTGGGTAAAGTGACAAACACTCTGGAAGTTTTAAAATACTGGAAATGGGAAAATATTACTCTGTTTTTCAAAAAGGAGATTTGAGGGTTGGTGGGAGTCAGGACTGGTAATGGGTAGGAGACAGAAAAATACAAAAAAGCTAGAGGATTTCCAATGTCCTGTATCAGTGAAATAGTGTAGCTTGGTCCTGACAAGCTCAGGTTCTATAGCTAAACTACTGGTTTGGACTAGTTCTACCTTTTATGAACTATGTGGCCTTGGGCAAGTTATTTAACCTATCTGTGCCTCAATTTTCTCATTTCCTTAAAGGAGATAAAAATCTCACTCACATGGCATTCTATGAAGGTATATTTTGAAGCATTATAAGTGGTTTCTTTTTTTCTTTTTTTTTTTTCTTTTTGGTTGCACCTGTGGCATGTGAAAGCTCCCCAGCCAGGGACTGAACCCATGCCACAGCAGCAATCCAAGCTTCTGTTGTGACAATGTCAGATCCTTAACCTACTGCGCCTGTGCCACAGTGGGAACTCCCAAGTGTTTGTTAAATAAATCTCAGCAAATTATTACAGCAAATTATTAGACAGATGGTTTTTGAACACTTGGAGAAGGAAATCAGTGGTCATGACCAGCCAGCATGGGATCCTTAACATGTCATATTAAATTAACCTAATTTAATTTCTGGAAAGTTAATTAGATGGTGACTAGGAGGAATGAGATAAACTTAATGAATCTTGATTTCAGTGAAGCACTTAATAAAGTGCCTTATGATGTCCCTGTGAACAGATATAAAATGTAAGTGGATAATTAAATGGCTAGGAAGTTTCACAGCTGATTAAATAACTATACAATGTGAACCTGAAGGGAAGATATTAATGGTATGGAAATGGTTCTATCCTTGGTCCCACCAAGAACAGTATTTCTATGAAAGACAGAGAACACATTTATGAAATGTATAGGTCTAAGATGAGTGGCTGAATGAGAAGCAAGGAACTAGGTTAAATTTAGAATTTTAGTCGAGTTCCCATGGTGGCTCAGTGGTAATGAACCCAACTAGTATCCATGAGGATGTGGGTTCGATCCCTGGCCTTGGTCAGTGGGTTGAGGATCTGGCATTGCCGTGAGCTGTGGTGTAGGTCACAGACATGGCCTAGATCCTGCATTGCTGTGGCTGTGGTATAGAACAGCAGCTACAGCTCCAATTTGACCCCTAAACTAGGAACTTCCATATGCTGTAGGTGTGGCCCTAAAAAGACAAAAAAAAAAAAAAGGATCTCAGAGATAATTTAGTTCAATCTTTTATCTCACACCATGTTCCTTCTAAAATAACCCTGGACAGGAGTTCCTGTTGTGACTCAGCCGGTTAAGAACCTGACTAGTATCCATGAGGATTCATTTGGGTTCGATCAATGACCTCATTCAGAGGGTTAAGGGCCTGGCATTGCCTCAAGCTGCAGTGTTGGTTACAGATGCCAGGATCTGGCATTGCTGTGGCTGTGGCATAGGCTGGCAGATGCAGCTTAGATTTGACCCTTTGCTTGGAAACTTCCATATGCCACAGGTGCAGCCCTAAAAATAAAAATAAAATAAAATATCCCTGGGCATATGATAGCTGGCTGTGAAAGTATTACATGGAGCTTATGAGCATTTTCTCTTTTGGAACAGGTCTAATTCCTCATGTTGAATCAAAAGGAGTCAATGTAAAGACAGCCACATAGCATAGTGGCTAAGGATACAAGTGTTTGAATCACGGTACTTGGGCTTGAATCTCACTTTCTCTACTTATTAGTTAAGTCACTGGGGATAAGTTACCAAATAGTTTTGTGACTTGACTTTCTTATATTTAAAATGAGGATATTGTAAACTACCTCCACATGACTGTAAAGTAGATCAAGAGCTATATGTTTTCAGGACTATGCCTGAACAATGGTAAATGCTCAGTAACTATTAGATATGAATAAGCAAAACAAGTTTCATACATGGCCTGACAACTTCAGTGAGAAGTCCATAAATATTTGAAAGGAAGAATTGTGATCCTTCTTTCTTCTTTCCTCTCTAAGGTAAACATGCCCAGGTATCCACACCCTTCAGCATCCTGGTCATTATGTTCCATGGATATGTTCCAGTTTGTTAATGTTCCTTAAAATTGATGTATGACCAAAGATGATATTTAATAATGAATATGGCAAGGACAAAAGTCAGACAGACTGGACATTGATTATGAAGATCTGTAAGACTGAGCTAGTGAATGGCAGCTCAGTGCCAATCCTAAATTTAACCATACAAGGGAAATTATTTATCTTATAATTTTTTACCAGCACTGCTCTGAAATTTTGTAATCATTTGGTATTACTGAAATTTTGATTTCAAACCTCCTACTTTCTAAATCACCACTTCTTATTTATCCTAATCTATTAGTATTTCCCTGCTATCATTGTTTGATCGCTCCATGACCTTTTGGCTATTAAATCCCATTTTATCCATCATCCTCTCAGAAAGTGGGAGTTTTTGTTGTAAATGGAAGCAGAGAAATGAAACAACAGATATCTTGTTCTACTTTGTTTTGAATGATGGCTAACACTAGAATATTTCAAAACTGATGAGAATGATGGAGGACATTGATGATGTCAGAGAAACGGTAACTCAAGGAAATTTATGAGAAGCTAGCAACTCTCCAATTGATATATCAAGCCCAAACTTAAGACACCATGTAGTCAATAAATCTCTAAGGATTATTTAAAATAATTGTCCTTTGCCTTTTTATAATTTACCCTTGGGTCTAAAGAAAGCCACGTTTACAGTGAGGATGAAATCTAAGTAAACCAATTCTTTAAAAGTTACCTTCAAATACAGTTAGAACCCCTTAAAACATATGACCTACTGAGAAAAACAAAATCAGTGTGCTCCCTAATGGTAAAATGAGATAGGAATCATGGGACTAAAATCAAGAAGAGCTGGAATTAAAGGTCCAGATCCAGTGAGTGTGGTCTCATGCTCAGCCCATTGTTCAATAATGACTACTATAGATTCTGAAGAAAGATCTGATAGAAAAATCACTGGCAATAAATGTTATCATTCCTGAGGCAAATGTAGGTCATGGATTCCCCATAAATGATTATATAAAGGCTTAGAGAATGACACTCAATGCAGGACATTTAAGAAAGTTCAATTTACCAAGTAATCTTGATTGCTGATCTGGTCCATCATAAATGTTGAAGTAATCCCATTTACAGCTCCAAGATTCTTCTGTTATAAAGTCGTTAATCACTGCCTTCATTCTATTTCCTGACATGGAATAAAAAGTCCAAGTGCAGTTCAGCATGTTAGGATAATTGGGAGAGGTGATCTCAACAGAACTAACTGGAATCAAATCCAATACTGGACATCCTTGAGGCAAAAAGAAAAAAAAATATTTAATACAATAATCAAAGAGCTGAGTTACTACTTCTGGACTCTGGTTTTAATGCCTACAACTAGGTCATTAAAACATCAACTGTAATGTAGTTTTATTAAGTTCTATCACTGTTTCTTTGCTTTCAAAGCTGCTTACACAGGGTTTAAATGACTTTTGTTTTGAAAAACTGATGCCTTCCCAAAGAAGACACACTCAAGTTCTTTGACCTTAACTCATAAACTGTGAACATTTAAATCACCCTTATCTACATTCCAATGTAGTTCTGTCACATCTTTTTAGCAATAATCTTCTAAATCCCTGAGTAAATTACACACCCATAAAATTCAGCCTATAATTCAAATTACAATCATTTATTTAGTAGGGGAAATGTGGATCCCTCTCATATAGTTGAAACCAGGATATTAAGGTTCACAAGGGCAAAGGGTCTACTATACCAAAAAAATAGGAATTCTTGACATTTGGGGCTTTTACTCCAAAAGCTCTAGGCATTACCCAACCTAAAATTAATGCCATCCAAAAACTGATTTACTTCATCAATAATCTTATAATTTTAGTTTCACTATGCAATGGCCCAGAAGAGAGAGAGACAAAGGGAAACATATACATAATCCAAAATACATAAAACAAATGGAAAGAATACCAATGAATAATGGAATTTAAAAACTTGGGGGATTCCCCTAAACAAAACAGATGTGTTTCTAACCTAATAATCAGATAAGGTCTTACCTTCTCACTCTCTACTCCCTAATCTGCCTCAAGTGTCCACTACTCCTAAGGTTAGATACTATGCAAATCAATATAAATTCATATTTCACTGTAAAGCAAACAGAATAAGGACACAACACTTGAACATTTTTGACAAAAGCTAGAGTATGCTTGTCTAGCTACAAGGATATTCCCTACTCTCTTTTGATAATATCAGGTAAACAAAGCCAAGCTCATGGATTCCTTACCTCCTTTATTCTCTTACCTTTATCAGTAACTTTAATTTTTCCTCTCATGGAATCTAGAATAAGAGAATATTCAAGGTCAATATTTCCATTTCAATACTTTATATGGCTTTATTCTTTTGATTGTGATACACGCACATCGTAGAAAATTTCAAAGAAGAAAATAAAAAGTCTCTTGTAGTCAAAGAATGTATGTGTGTGTGCAACTGCCTGGGTTACCTTGCTGTACAGTAGACAATTGATGGAACACTGTAAACCAGCCATGATGGAAAAAATAAAAATCATTTTTTAAAAAATCTAAGAAACTAGAGAATACCAATAATCATTACACATAAACATCAACAAAAGATTTTAAAAGCAAAATGTAAAATAAAGCACCACTCTCTTGAACCTCAAAAAAAAGTCTCAGAGTTTCTGCTGTGATGCAGCAAAAATGAATCTGACTAGAAACCATGAGGTTGCCTAGAAACCATGAGGGATCGAACCGATCCCTGGCCTCACTCAGTGGGAGAAAGATCTAGCATTGTCATGAGCTGTGGTGTAGGTCGAAGACACAGCTCCGATCTGGCGTTGCTGTGGCTGTAGTGTATGCTGACAGCTATAGCTCCGATTAGACCCCTAGTCTGGGAACCTCCATATGCTGAGGGTGTGGCCCTAGAAAAAAAAAAAACAAAAGACCAAAAACAAAAAAAATCTCTTGTAGTCCTATCCTATAAGTAATCAATACTCATATTTTAATGTGAATCCTTCCTTTTCCTATGCGATAATATATACATTTAAAAAGTTGTATTTCAATGTACGTCATTATAACCATTCCCCACTTAATTTATTGTGACTCTTTTCCCATACTACTAAATATTGCATATATATTTTAGTGGTTTTATTATTTTTATTCATATAGACATGACAATTTCTATTAATATACTTTAATTTCTAATCTCAAGAATATGAATGATGAGTCAGATCTTAAACCTCACACATGGGTAAATCTATTACATTTCTGCTGTCATTGGGAAAATGGCTGCACTAAAGGTTCTCTGAGTTTATCTGAAAACAGAAATTGAATACATATATAGTCTACTGAGTTGACTCCTACTCATTTTTTAACTCTAAGCCAAAGGGATTCCCATAAGCAAAACAGATATATTTCTTACCCATTTATTACATTAGGAGCTACCTCCTTACACTCTACTCACTAATCTATCTCAGCTAGACGGTCAAACAGCTATTGAGCATGGACTATTTGCTAGGCATGGTTGTAAGTTTTGGAGATAAGAGCAATGGTGCATGCTTGGTGTGGCCAAAGACAGGAAGGAAGGTTGGCATGGCTGGTATGGATGGAGGACTGGAAAAAATCATACAAGTAGTCAAGGAGGTAACCAAGAGCCAGATCATATCCTGTAGATCACTATAAGGACTTTTACTAAGAGTGAGTTGGGAAAACACTGAAAGATTATACGCAGAGGAGTAACATAATCTGAATTATTCATTTTAAAATGATTACTCTGGCTGTTATGAGTAAAATAGACTAAAGGAAAGCTTGAATCAGAACAGTATGTTGGAATTATTGAGAGGTAGTTCAATTCTAGATCAGTTTTGCTGAAGGCTCACATATGAACTACATCCATGAGAGATGTGAGAAGAAAAGTCAAGGATGACCAAGGTAATGGTTGACAAATTAGTGAAATGTAGTTGCCATCTACTGAGATGGGGAAGATTGATGGAGAAGTATCTGGAGACAGGGATAGGAAATCAAGAGTTGAATTTTGGTCATGTTAAGTTTGAGATGCTCATTAAATAGCCAAGTGGAGAGAGAGGCAGATAGACACAGTGCTGGAGTTCTAAAAAGAAGTTGGGACTGGAGATATACTTTGGGAATTATCTGTGTATACATGGTATTTAATCACTTCGCTGTACAGCAGAAATTAACACAACATTGTAAATCAACTATAATTTAAAAAATAAAAAAATAAAACTAGGAATTGGGTGATATCACTTAAGAGTAAGTATAGGTAAAGAATTTGAAAAGAAAGTCAAGGACTGGGTCTTGGGACACTTCAAATTTTAATGGTAGAGAAAATGAGGAGCAACCAGCCAAGAGACTCTGAAGGAGACTAGTGAAGTAAGAGGAGAGCCAAGAAACAGTAGTTTCCTGGAGGTCATGACAAACGAGATTCCAGAAGGAAAAAGAGCTCAGCTGTGCCAAATGCAGTTCTTATAAGGGAGGACAGAGAGGTGACTGTTGGGTCTGGACTCATCGGTAGCTTTGGCAAGAACCACTTCCAGGGAATGGTAAGAAAGAAAGCCTTATGGGAATGGATTCAAGAAAAAATGAGAGGGCAAAAGGGGAGACAGTAAGTAAAAACACATTCCAAGAGGTTTTGCTATAAGACAACAAAGAAATTAAAGTTCTCCTAAAATTCCATGCCCATCCCTTATCAAACTAAGATCCCTCCTTCAAAACTTAATACAGTTGTTTTTTTCTCACTGTATATTTTTCTATACGATTACTTGATTTGTCAACCGAAAGAAAAGTGCAGCGAGTTCCCGTCGTGGCTCAGTGGTTAACGAATCCGACTAGGAACCGTGAGGTTGCGGGTTCGATCCCTGCCCTTGCTCAGTGGGTTAAGGATCCAGCGTAGCCATGAGCTGTGGTGCAGGTTGCAGACGGGACTCAGATCCCACATCGCTGTGGCTTTGGTGTAGGCTGGCGGCTACAGCTCCGATTAGACCCCTAGCCTGGGAACCTCCATATGCCGCAGGCACGGCCCTAGAAAAGATGAGGAAAAAAAAAAAGTGCACAACATAAGAGCTGTGAGTTCAAGTTTCATTTGGGGTCTTACTGAGGACTGTAGCCCAGGAGATAGCCAGTCAGTAGTTCCAAAAAAGCTGTTCCAAAGAATTAGGGAAGAACCCATTTTAAATGTGATTTGGCTAAACACATCTTGATAAAAGGTTACTGCTAGTCACAAAGAACAGAGATCTTAAGTTAATGATTTTAGTGCTTTTCTATGTATAGGAAGATGCAAAAATCTGCACTTATTAAAATTCTCCCTGAGATATACATCTAACAGTGTAAGGGGTCTGCCCGTCCTAAGCACAGAGCATCCTGTTATCAATTTAATTTCCTCTATCTGAAGCATAGAGTACACTGTCTGTCAGTGACTGCAGTGGGTTAATCCTGGCAGAACTGGGTGACAACATTTGCTGTCCTTCTTTGTTTATAGATTATCCTCCCTACTAGACTGTAGACTCTTCTAGGGTAGTGACTGTCTTATTCATTGCCGATTCTTGGTGCTTTAAACATGGCCAGGCATCAGTTTAAAACCATTCATTGATAGTCTGAATAAAGATGTGAGATTTTACTCATTTTATTTATGTTAGCCCCTTAAGGTATACTTTGACTCATATGATTTGAACTTGATACGTCTTCTTAGTTATCTCCATCTAACATTTTTCACATTACCAGACTAAAAAAGTAAAGTACAATTTATAGAAACACCTCTCCAATTGTATTCCAATTACATTTTAAATGGGTACGAACTAGGAGCTAGAGCAATTTTAATAACTACTCAGAATTCAGCATAATTGCAAACGTTTTCTCCATAATACCCAGTTTCCATAATTTGCAATAGTTCTCAATTTTCATAATGCTATCAATATTGTCACCTAAACTCTAGGAACATTAGATAAAGCATATGTTCAATAATCTGGTTACAACTGATATACACCAAACAAGTTTAAAAAAGAATTAGTTACTCTTAATACTTGTAGAATAAGGAAACTAATTTTGAAACGGAAAAATTACTTGAAACTTTTAGGCTAGGGATAAAAGTATTCTACCATATTGCTATAATATTCCAAATATACAGAAAATTTGATGAAATTATTAAGTGCTATAAAAAAATGAAAAATCTCATCAATCTTACACTTTACAGAGGTTTAACTTGAGCCCTCCACAAATAACAGAAATCACAACCTTAAATATTTTTTTCCCCTAAAGTGGACAAATGAAAGAATTCAAAACTGATAATTTATTAGATAACATATATTTTTCTTTTAATTGAAATATAATTGATTTACAATGTTTTGTTAATTTCTGCTGTTCAGCAAAGTGATTTGGTTATACATATAAATACATTTTTTAGTATATTACTTTCCTTTATGGTTTATCACAGGATATTGAATGTAGTTTCAATGTGCTATACAGTAGGACATTGTTGTTTATCCATTCTATACATAATAGTTTGCATCTGCTAACCCAAACTCCCAATCCAACCCTCTCCCACATCCCCCTTCCCCTTGGCAACCAAAAGTCTGTTCTCTACATCTGTGATTCTGTTTTTCATAGATAAATCCATTTGTATCATATTTTATTTTTTATTAAAGATTTTATTGTATATCCAAATATCTTTTTATGATTTTTATTTTTTCCATTATAGTTGATTTACAGTGTTCTTTCAGTTTCTACTGTATAGCAAAGTGACCCAGCCATACATATATATTTTTTATATATACTTTTAAAAGAATATGTATATGTATGACTATATATATGATAGTCATACATATGTTTATATATATAGTCATATATATGTCATACGCATACACACACACACACATATATATAGTCATATAGTCATATATACACATATTATTTTAAAAGAACATAGTCTTTTTCAATTATCCTCCATCATGCTCCATCACAACTGCTTATCCACTCCAAATGCAATAGTTTGCATCTATTAACCCCAGATTCCAAGTCCATCCCACTCCCTCCCCCTTGGCAACCACAAGTCTGTTCTCCATGATTTTCTTTTCTGTGGAAAGTTTCATTAGTGCCATATATTAGATTCTAGATATAAGTGATATCATATGGTATTTTGTCTTTCTCTTTCTGACTTACTTCACTCGGGATGAGCGTTTCTAGTTCCATCCATGTTGCTGCAAATGGCATTCTTTTGTTCTTTTTATGGCTGAGTAGTATTCCATTGTATATGTACACCACATTTTCTTAATCCATTCATCTGTCAATGGACATTTAGGTTGTTTCCATGTCTTGGCTATTGTGAATAGTGCTGCAATGAACATATGGGTGCATGCATCTTTTTCAATGAAAGTTTTGTCTGGATATATGACCAAGAGTGTGATTGCTGGGTCATATGGTAGTTCTATATTTACTTTTCTGAGGTACCTCCATACTGTTTTCCATAGTGGTTGTGCCAATTTACATCCCCACCATCAGTGAAGGAGCGTGCCCTTTTCTCCACACCCTCTCCAACATTTATTCTTTGTTGATTTGTTAATGATGGCCATTCTGACTGGTGTGAGATGGTACCTCATAGTAGTTTTGATTTGGATTTCTCTAATAATCAGTGATGTTGAGCATTTTTTCATGTGAGTTAGTCATCTATATATCTTCTTTGGAGAAATGTCTATCCAGGTCTTTTGCCCATTTTTCCACTGGGTTGTTGGTTTTTTTTCTGTTGAGTTGTGTAACTTGTTTGTGTATTTTAGAGATTACGCTCTTGTCAGTTACATCATTTGAAACTATTTTCTCCCCCCACCCAAAAAAAAAAAGTTGTCTTTTTTAGGTTTTTTTATGGTTTCCTTTGCTATGCAAAAGCTTATCAGTTTCATTAGGTCCCATTTGTTTATTTTTGCTTCTATTTCTGTTGCCTTGGGAGACTGACTGGAGAAAACATTTGTAAGGATGATGTCAGAGAATGTTTTGGCTATGTTCTCTTCTAGGAGTTTGATGGTGTCTTGCCTTATGTTTAAGTCTTTAAGCCATTCTGAGTTTATTTTTGTGCATGGTGTGAGGGTGTGTTCCAGTTTCATTGATTTACAAGTGGCTGTCCAGGTTTCCCAGTACCACTTGCTGAAAAGACTATTTTTTCCCACTTTAATTTCTTGCCTCCTTTGCAGAAGATTAATTGACTGTAGGTATTTGCATTTTTGTCATATTTTAGATTCCACATATAAATGATATCATATGGTATTTGTCTCTTTCTGACTCACTTCACTTAGTATGGTAAACATATTTTGTAATAAACCACAATAAAACAAAAACATATGCATAAGCAAATATGAAAAAAGTAATAAACTTACCAGAAATATGAAAAGAATATCTCAAAGAAAATTCTTCCGTGGCCAAACTGACATTGTACGTGAGAATCAACATCATACGAGGACCATGCGATTTTAATGAAGGTGAATCTCCTTCGCATAGGTTTCCTAGCCAAAAAACCCCCACAAATTCTTACTATTTATCAAGGCAAAGGATATTGAGCAAAGTAAAAGGAAAAAAATCCTTTTCTAAAAACAAATTTATACCATATCCACTTCCAACAATATAAGAATAGGAAAAATTAAGCAAAATAAAACATAATTAGAACAGAGAGAAATGTTCGTTTCCGACCGCAAGTTCTGAGAACCAAGTAGGACACTGTACCCAGTTCTTATAACGCCTGAAATAATTATTATTTTAAAGCTATATAATATAAAGAAGGTAACATGGTCTAGCTAGCTCATGAGGGAACTAAAAGTTATTTTTGTCACCAGACTAAAATAACTGTATAGAAGGAAGATATTTGGGCCTTAGCTACACAAAACCTTCATTTATCCACAGCATAGTAAATGAATAGGAGGCAGGGTACAGTGACTGACATGAAAGTTAAAATGACTAGCTGGTCTCAATGAAATTTTCAGGCAATAGTTTTAGAGGTCTCCTATGACTCAGATTCTTAGGGCTAATTAGTAATGGTTTTGCTCAACCATCCATTACCCCTGGATTTCTAAAGCATCCTTCAGGAGTTCCCATTGTGGCCCAGCAGGTTAAGAACCCGACTAGTATCCATGAGGATGCACGTTCAATCCCTGGTCTTACTCAGTGGGTTAAGGATCCGGCTTTGCCTTGAGCTGTGGTATAGGTAGCAGATGCAGCTTGGATTTGGCACTGCTGTGTCTGTGGTTAGGCCAGCAGCTGCAGCTCTGATTTGCCCCAGCCCCAGAACTTCCATATGCCCTAAAAAGACACACAAAAAAGCATCCTTCAGAAGATGATGGAGCCTGGTATTTACAGATGCTTCTCCCTTTTGTGAGCCAGAACTGTCATGAAGTTCTCTGTAACTTCTACCCTATGAATCTAATTCAACTTCTAGAGCAAAACACTCTTCTTTCATCTTTTGTTTTTTATAGCTTTAAGATTAGACTGTTTAATTGTTTACTGAAGAACATTTAGAGAATTTAATATATAATTGCTATAATCCTGAAATCTGAAAATATCCACTTAAACATATTGGTGTGTTTCCCTTTATTTTAATCATATACAGCACCATTTTAAAAAACTTAAATTATACTATGGACTTTTTCATTAAAATCTTTTCACTTAATAGCACATGCAGGATTCTCCTGTCTTATAAGAGAGTTAGGTGAAAACATTTTATTTAATGGCTACATAACATTTTATCCTATAGATTCACTATTGTTTTCTTAATTTCCTATTTAGATCCTGGATTTTTTTACCATTATCATACATAATGCTAGCCTAATGAATATCCTTCAGATAAATGTAAAACATTTTTATAAGTATGGCTAAAAGTAGAAACCCTGAATAAAATGTTTTATTCAGTAAAATGACAATTAATAAAAAATTAAAAGGTTTTATAGCTTTCAAAATACATTTGTGTATCTCCTTTTAGAAAGCATATTATACATTTACCTCAACAACATGAAAATATCTGTTACACTGCATTTTATTTACTAAGTACAATCATTCTTCAAAATATTTTTGTCAATGAAGCAGGTAAGATTTTTTTCTCATTTCTGTTTTAAAGAGGTTATTTTTGGGGAGTTCCTATTGTGGCACAGAGGAAATGAATCCACCTAGTATCCATGAGGATAAGGGTTCAATCCCTGGCCTCACTCAGTGGCTTGGGGATCTGGCAATGCTGTGAGCTGTGCTGTAGGTTTCAGATGAGGCTCAGATCCCACGTTGCTATGGCTGTGGCATAGGCCGGCAGCTGCAGCTCTGATTCTGCCTCTAGCCTGAGAACTTCCATATTCCACTTGTGCAGCCCTACAAAGCAAAAGCAAAAGCAAAAGCAAGAAAGGAAGGAAGAAAAAGAGGCTATTTTTTCTCATACATTGTGAGAATTACTTGCCTATTTTTCTATTAGAGTATATTTAGGAAAACAGAGTAATTCTGGATTGTGTTTTAAAATTAACTGGTTAAACTCTTGTTTATGGTTCTATTTAAAACTTTTTTTTTTTTATATTAGGGATCCTCTTAATTCTGAAAGAATATACCTGTGCTTTATGATTGTTTCATCATAGTTAATCATGATAAGGTTGATAATCCAAATCTGCTTCCTAAGACAAACCATTTCTAAGTTTAACTGATCACACTGTGTCTGTGACCTATACCACAGCTCACAGTAACACCAGATCCTTATCCTGCTGACGAGGCCAGGGATCAAACCCACAACCTCACGGTTCCTGGTTACATTTGTTTCCGCTGCGCCACGGCAGGAACTTCTGAAATAGATACTCTAACAAAGGCAGTTTGCTGTAACATAAGAGTTTCAATGAGTTCATAGCTTCAAGTGAACGATCTAGAAACTAGTAAGCTTTTCACTATCTCAGGAAAACTGCCCTTTTAGTAAACAGATGGCCAGAGGGTCAATGGTCACTGTGACAAGAGACAAAATAGAGAGAGATTTAATTTAGATTGTATGGCAACTGATAATGTAAATATTCATTAACTTTTCTTATCTGTCAAAAAAGGCTAAGATTAATCCAGTGTCTTTTGTTTTTTAAAATGCTTCGGGTCAATAGTTTGTAAAAATTCCCTACATTAATTACCTTAAACATTTCTCAGTTTTTGAAAATCCTAAATGTGTTACTTGCTTTTTAATTTTATTTCTGTTAAAGAAGAAAACTTTTTAGTTATACAGGAATTTATTGATAATTTCCCATTGTCTTTAATTGCTTTTACATGAGAGGGTCCTTTTCCATCCATAACCAAGATAATTGCCTATTTTTTTTTTTTAACTTTTAATGGCTTAAGAAAAATGCTTAACTCTTTAATCAACTGTTCTGTGTTGGAGAATATAATTTGTATTTTTTTCCTCATCTGTAATGCCAGATTTATCACATATCAATGACATAAGTTCTGGGGTCCTTTCTGATCTATTTATTTCCACTCATGTGTGTTTCTTCTTATACTAGTACTACTCCTGGTTTTGTTTGTTTGTTTTTGGTTTCTTATTCTTTTGGTCTCACCCATAGGCCAGAAGGGAACCCCCTATTCTGTTATAATTATCATTGTTTTAAAGATGGGCTTTTTTTTTTTTTCTTTTTTTTTTAGAACCACACTTGTGGCATATGTAAGTTCCCAGGCTAGGAGTCCAATTGGAGGCTGCAGCTGCAGGCCTAGGCCATAGCCACAGCAATGCCAGATCTGAGCCACATCTGTGACCTAAATCACAGCTCAAGGTAATGCCAGATCCTTAACCTACGGAGTGAGGCCAGGGATTGAACCTGCATCCTCATGGATACTAGTCAGATTCTTAACCTGCTGATCCACAAAGGAAATTCTCTTAAAGTCTGTTTATTATTATTATTATTATTATTATTATTATTATTATTATTATTATAGTTGATTTACAATGTTCTGCCAATTTCTGCTGTACAGCAAAGTGACCCAGCTATACATATATATTTATCTTCCATCCTGTTCCATCACAAGTAATTGGATACAGTTAAAATATGTTTTGTTTTGTTTTGTTTTTTGGTCCTTTTTGTCTTTTCTAGGGCCGCACCCTTGACATATGGAGGTTCCCTGGCTAGGGGTCTAATCGGGGTCTACTGGCCTACGCCAGAGCCACAGCAACGCGGGATCCGAGCCAAGTCTGCAACCTACACCACAGCTCACGGCAATGCTGTATCCTTAACCCACTGAGCAAGGCCAGGGATTGAACCTGCAATCTCATGGTTCCTAGTCGGATTTGTTAACCACTGAGCTATGACAGGAACTCCAAACTATGTTTTAATACCAATAATTCACTTCATCATCTGGTCATTTTTTTCCCAAAAAAACATTTTCAGCTAGTTTTATTTATTTTAAGGATAAAATTCAGACTTATTACCAATTTCTTCCTCACTCTCTGAAATAATTCCCACTGGGATTTTGCTGGGGTTTGCTATATTTATAAATTAATTGGGAGTAAATTAATATTAATTTTATCTTCCAGTTTTGGAACATGGTACTTTTTTCTCTTCAGATCTGTGTCTGTGTATGTCTGTGCAAATGTAAAATGTGCATTTTACATATGCGCATTAAATCTCACATTTCATTTTAAGGCTACACCTAGTTACAAGGATTTTGTTGTTGATTGTAATTGAAGTGATTTTTCCATTATATCTTTTAACTAATTTCTACTGGGATGGTTTAAAGGACATAATTTATCTCTATTTTTCCTAATTTGACTTAGTTATAAGATACATAATACATTTTCAATATTAAACTATTCCTGAATTCTTGGGATATAGCATAGTTGATTATATTAAAAATATTCATTCAGTAATCTACTGACCCCCAAAACTGAGTTAACCCCTATAGGCTGCAAAAATTGAAATAGAATAACAAAGCTTTTTGTGGAAAAAGAGGAAATAGTACCTGTGTTTTATGAACAAATTCTAAGTAAGGAACAAATTCAAAGTAAAGAATCATAGATATATAGTTCATTAATATCATAAATTATAACTGACAGAACTAATGTATTCTTTCTCCCTTTTTATTTATTTCTTTGTTCTTCTAAACCATGCTTTCTCTGACAACTCATTGAAGGAGAGGTAACAGGGAAACAATAGTCTAATCTTTTCTTCTAAGCAGCACAATTTTAAGAATAGGAATTAAAATGCATATTTCCAATTCAAATACAGCAGAAGCTTGGTTGCTTTTGCAAGAGTGCCTAACATGCATTCTTTCATTTAATTCTCAAAGTAACCTCATATGGCAAAGTAATAGGTATTTTGTAAGGCAAGAAAGCAAGAAGAAGAGATAATTTCCAAGGATACGCTAGATGCCTAGATGCCACACTCTCCCCACTAGAAGCTATATATGGCCTTGTTGATGCTAAGTTGACTCAGGAACCAGGAAAGTTCCATGTTTACTTACATTCCCTTAAGCAGAAACACAAAGATTGTTAGTGTATCCACTTCAGGGATGGTAATGCAAGTCCAAAGAATGAAGGGACAGTGGTTTAGCAACTGACTATTTTATCAACTCTGGCAGGACTCTGCCTAAGTAGGAGAATGGCACTGGCATCCAGGTCCTTTCTAGAGAGTTAAAGGCCAGCAAAGTGCCACACATCCTCTCCATCTGGGTTGTCACCTTGTTTCATCAGGCATCTGTATCTCTGGCTTAAGGAAATTGGGACCTTATAATGCCCATGTATGTGTGTGTGGTAGTGATGGTGGGATGTCTCTTATCAATCACATGAAAAGTTACAGGTAGATTATCTTCATGTCACAAATAAGTACGGTGACCCTTAGAAAGCTTAGGGGACATTCCCATAGTTACTGAATTACTATGTGGTAGAGCTGCATACGATCTATAGCCAGGATGATCAGATTCCAGAATTCTAGACTGATATATCCTGTCTAATTGGGTAACATTGGTCAGCCAGCCCAAATCCCATTACCATTCCCCTTTTCTCTAGTCATCTCCCTGTCAGGTATGGGCAAGTGACACATTTGGCCAAAGTGACTTAAATATGGGATAGGATTCTTGAAAACATATTTGCTTTCTCTGCAGTGATAATCTTTCCCTGTGCTGCTTCTTCCTTTTTCTCCAGTGTAATGACAATGGTCGAGCCATTATGGAACCATTAGGAAAAGGCCAGGAGAACTGCAGTAATGCCAGTCTTCACAGATTTGAACTGTTGAGCATCTCCGTGGATTTCTGCATCCCTCTGGATCTCTTTCAGAATAATAAAATTAAGTCACAGTAATCATGTTTTCACCTGTTATCTAATTAATACACCCATTTAATGACTTTTCTGTGAACATTATTTTGCCTGATTAATATTATACTCTCGATTCTTTTCGTTGTATTCGTCTAAGAGGTAAGAGGTTTATTCATCCTTGATTTTTAGTATTTCTGGGTAAGTTTAATCTAGGTATGACCCAAGTAAACATCATACAATTGGGTGTTATTTTAATGTAACCAGAGAGTGTTAGGTGACTCTCAATTATAAATATAAAAAATAGTAACAGTAAGGTTATTTCAATGCCACATAAGCAGAGATTCATTTCTATCATCTGTAATTCACATACTGAATATAAAATGTTCTAAGAATATTTTATGAAAGAAAATCAACAGTATAGTTCTTCATGGGAAATTAGTTACCTATTAATTTTCTGTCTGATCCAAATCCTTCATAAACCCACAGGTGACCCTGACAGGCCAAGGGCACTGGTTTCAGCTGGAAGTTGATAACATCCAGGCGAATGATGTGATTTAATGGGGCTAATAATCTCCAGTGGCAGCTATGGTACAGATGAAAGAAAGTCAGAAATGACTTTTAAATAGCATATATTGTTATTTACTTGGTTCAGAATCCAATGCATCACTCAGTGAATCCCTGTCAGGAACTCCCTGCTTTTTTGTGCTTAGGTAAAAGAAAGGTTTCTACTTAAATTAGAGCAATGAAAAATAGTCTGTAAGACTGAATTTGTCAAAAGTTTTAACTAAGCTCACCCTTGTGGTGAATGGTTGGTCACTCAATTGTAATATTCTGTGTTCAGATAGGCCATCTATAAGAGAGTCAAGCAAGTATTCTTGCCCCAAACTTCCCCAAATCATATAAATTTACTTATGATTGATACTGCATGAACCTCACTTTTTGTTTTTCTCACTTCAAATTTATTCTAATATTTAATTCAGACAGAGTTCTCTTTTCACTGTGGCATTTTAAGAACTATTTATTGGAGTTCCCATTGTGGCTCAGAGGAAATGAATCTGACTAGTGTCCATGAAGATGCAGGTTTGATATCTGGCCTCACTCAGTGAGTTAATCATCCAGTGTTGCATGAGCTGTGGTGTAGGTCAAAGATGTGGCTTGGATCTAGCATGGCTGTGGCTGTGGTGTAGGCCAGCGGCTACAGCTCCAATTGGATCCCTAGCCTGGGAACCTCCATATGTCGTGGGCGCAGCCCTAAAAAGACAAAAAGAAGAAAAAAATTTTAAAAAAAATCTATTTATTCACTATGTACTCTGTACCAGAGTTTTACATACACTATTTCAATCTCTAAAACTCTTTGCTAGAGATTTAGCTTTCCACTTTACCTAATAAATGGTCTCTTTTGTTGGGGAAGTACAATTTATCAACAGGGTCATCTTACAAATGGTTTTCATATACTGAAGGCCTCAGATCAGGGTTTATCTCAAAGTCTGTTGTCCAAGGGAAAGAGGTGAAAAATAATGCCTTAAATAAAAACCACATGTTGCTGCTTGTCAAGTGATCATTAACAAACTTCTTTTGTCATAGTAAATATTCCTTCCTCACCTCCTAGTGGTTCTCTGAAAATATCTTGGGATTTGTATGATTCCTGCTGGTTTGGTCAGAATAACATCCCCACAAGTGACCACCAGTTCTTGATTAGAACTCTGAAGAAATTTGGTCCTTTTACTGCCCTTTGGACCTAGAAATAAAGAAAAGGGAACGAGGTAAAACTGATTTTTAAGAAGCTTGTTATCCACCTTTTCAGATTAGAGCTGTCAGCTTTTCTCCCTGTTTTAGAAAAAAGTTAACAGGAGGTAGCTGGTTTAACTAAAAATGTTCTATCTGAAACATTCAAAAGATACAGAAAGCCAGCACTTTTCTCAAAGGTATTGCTTTTGGCATAGCCCAGGGTCTAAGGAAGATAACGTGCAATAACTACAGATAATACAGGTTCCCTGTACAATTCCATCTAAAAGCAATTTTATTTTTTAAAAATTTTTAATTGAACTATAATTGATTTACAATGTTGTGTTCATTTCTTGTGTATACCTGAATCACTCTGCTATATACCAGACACTAACACAACACTGTAAATCAACTATACTTCAATTAAATATATAGATATATATTCTTACATATGAAGAATATATATATATATATATACTTTTTCATATTCTTTTCTATGATGATTTATTAGGATACTGATTATAGTTCCCTGTGCTGTACAGCAGGACCTTGTTGTCTCTGTTTTATATGCAGTAGTTTGTATTTGCTAATCCCAAACTCTTAATTTATCCTTTCCTGACCCCCCTCCCCTTTAGTGACCATACGTTTGTTTCCTATGTCTATGAGTCTGTTTCTGTTTTGTGAATAAATTCATTTGGATCTTATCTTCAATTCAACATATAAGTGATATCATATGATATTTGTTAAAAGCAATATTCTAAATACAGTTTTTTAGGAAAAAAATTTCATATGGTATGCATGCTTTTCTTTTATTACTCACTTAACTTTTTTTCCAAATATATCTCTGCAATGCTTTTCAATGCCAAGGAGAGGAATTAGTTTTTGGTTACCTATGCTCATCAAGAGTCAAAATGCTTCACTAATTACATGTTTGAAAATGCCATCTGATAACCCTGAGTTGCATAGAGTTTACATTTATAATGCAAGCATCTACTATTTGTTAAGTTTCTTTTCAAAACTCATTCTAACCTTCTATTATTATAATATGAAGAAAAGTCTGATACAGAGATAATGAAATGTCCAGAGCTATTCAGCCAGCTAAGATTTAGAACCCAGGGAGTTCCTGTTGTGGCACAACAGAAACGAATTCAACTAGCAACCATGAGGTTTTGGGTTCCACCCCTGACCTCGCTCAGTGGGTTAAGGATCTGGCGTTGCAGTGAACTGTGGTGTAGCTTGAAGATATGGCTTGGATCCCACATTGCTGTGGCTGTCACATAGGCCGGCAGCTGCAGCTCCTATATGACCCCTAGTCTGGGAACCTTCATATGCCTCAGATGTGGCCCTAAAAAGCAAAAAGCAAAAAAAAAAAAAAAAAAAAAGATTTAGAACCCAAATCTTTCAAGCCGCAAGAATTATGGCTGCAGAAAAAAAAGCATACTGTGCTATAAAATCACAATAAAAATACTATTTTGCAATTAATATATCTTACCCATGTCCATAAACCACAATTCTAAATGACTTATAAGTCAATCAAGTCATTTACTGAATAGTTTTTCTCTTGGACCTGACCAATCTCAGATCACTTAGATTTTCCATTCAATCATAAACTCATTACTCACAGAAACATAATTTTTTCATATGTTTTGAAATATTCCTAAAAAGAAAAACATTGATTTTTAATTTTGTAAATTTTTTAAATCAAACATACCTTGGACTCTAAAAACAATATAACGTATGCCAAAAGCACCTTGCACATGGGAATGAAATGTTACCCTCACCAGTGGTCCGGAGCTCATGAAAATCATTGGGTAAAGTCTTCTTCCACATAATTCACCTAGGTTGAAAAAATTAAATTTGATTAAAAAAAAAAAAAGGAGTTCCTGTTGTGGCTCAGCAGTAATGAACCTGACTAGTATCCATGAGGATGGAGTTTGATCCCTGGCCTCTCCCAGTGGGTTTAGGATCCAGTATTGCTGTGAGCTGTGGTGTAGGTCACAGACGTGGCTTGGATCCTGTGTTGTTGTGGCTGTGGTGTAGGCTCTCAACTGCAGCTCTAATTTGACCCCAGCCTGGGAACTTCCATATGCCACACATGCAGCCCTAAAAAAAAAAAAAAAAAAAAAAACAGAAGCAGAAGCAGAAGAAGAAGATTTAACAGTTTCTCTAGTTTATGCACAGCAATTACTTAAACTCTATTCTGCAAAATGACCAACAGAATTCCAGAACCCCCCAAAGTCACAGATTGGTGAGATGGGGAGTCAGAATCTGAAGCTAGGACCGTAAACCCAATTACCTATTACAGTCTACTAGGTCACATTGCTCCCTTGAAGGACAGTAGGTAGCAAATTAATTACCTTACTTTTCTTCCCCCTTTTTATAGCAGCACCTACAGCATATGAAAATTCCCAGGGTAGGGGTTGAATTGGAGCTGCAGCTGCAGGCCTATGCCACAGCCATGGCAAAACCAGATCCAAGCCACATCTGCAACCTGCTCTGCAGCTTGCAGCAATGTCAAATCCTTAACCCACAGAGTGAGGCCAGGGATCAAATCCACATCCTCAGAGACATGATGTCAGGTTCTTAACCTGGTGAGCCACAATGGGAACTTCTATCTTGTCTTTAAAATGATGCTGATGTGCCATTTTTCTCCTAGAAAAGTAACACATTTATTAAAAAGTACGTAACTGTGAAAAACCAATGAAGAAAACCTTTTTCTACTCGAAAATTTATTCTTTCCCTATAGCCAATCTTCTTTTGATTGCTTTACCTTGAGAACATAAGTCAAAGATAGAAAGGAACATTATAGCCATAATTCTAAAATGATTCAGAGGCCTGATTAAGAAGATATAAAAAGGAGGCATTCCCATTGGGGCACAGCAGAAACAAATCCAACTAGTATCCATGAGAATTCAGGTTCAATCCCTGGCTCTGCTCAGTGGGTCAGGGATCCAGCATTGTGGTGAGCTGTGGTGTAGGTTGCAGATTCGGCTGAGATCCTGAGTTGCTGTGGCTATGGTGTAGGCCAGCAGCTGTAGCTCTTGTTCAACCCCTAGCCTGGGTATTTCCATGTGCCACAAGTGCGGTCCTGAAAAAAGAAAAAAACTATGAGCTTAGTAGTCTCAAACCCATCTACTATTAAGAATAATTCAGTATCCCTCAGTAATATTTATTTATTTGTTTTTATTTTTTGGCTACATATGTGGCATGTGGAAGTTCCTGGACCAGGAATCAAACCTGAGCTACAGCCATGACAATGCTGAATCTTTAACCGCAAGGCCACCAGGGAACTCCTGTAACATTTATTTAAATATCACTGGCTCAGAAAGACTTCTGCTGATTATACCGCCCACAACTGTATGGCACCTGCATCCCAGAGACTTCTTCTCTCCCTTCCCACCTCATTCCCCTCATCCTTTGTCTCTAATATATTATATATTTTACTATATTATGTGTCCTCTCCCCACTAGAAAATAAGATTGGCAAGGGGGGGGGATTTTTTTTGTTGTTGTTCATTTTGTTCACTACTGGAGGCCCACAAACAAGAAGATTCAATCCCTAGCCCACAGTAGATCCTCCCCATTTATCTGTAGGGAGGAAGGAAGAGAGAAGATACGCAAGAAGAAAAAGCAGTAGTTGGCATAACCTATTAGGGTAAATGATGTTGAAATCCTGTTTGAAGAATGATCAAATGTTTATTTGTAGCAAGTAAAGATGAATGCAGTTCTTGAATGATTGCTGGCTCCCACAGGGAAGAACATAGAACTTTACAGCATACAAGAATACTATCCAACTTGAGTAAGAGGTAAAATTTCTGTCATAGTCTTACAATTCTGCTAGCTATCATCTGAAGGGCAGAACAATTCCATAAGTTTCAAACTGACAATTTCAAACCAGAAAATGCTAGGTTGAAAAATTATAGGGGATCCCCAGTTAATCCACAACAAAGTCAAGCAGTAGGTAATAATGATAAAGGCAAATTTTCCCAAAAGTCACTTCTTTCATTATAACAATCTGGTATACAACAAAGATAGCTATAAACGAGAGCGGAAAAAAAAAATTTTTTTAAAGAAGCAGTAGTGGGAGTTCCCTTCGTGGCACAGCAGTTAACAAACGTGACTAGGATCCAAAAGGATGCAGGTTCAATCCCTGACCTCTCTCAGGAGTTCAAAGATCTGGTGTCGCTGTGAGCTGTGGTATAGGTCACAGATATGGCTCAGATGTGGTGTTGCTGTGGCTGTGGCGTAGGCTGGCGGCCACAGCTTCAATTCCACCCCTACCCTGGAAACTTCCATATGCTGCAGGCGTGGCTCTAAAAAACAAAACAAAAAAAAGAAGCAGTCGTAAGGCTACTTTACCATACAAGAAAATACATTTCACCAGGATTAAGGTTTTTTGAATTAAAAAATTTCTGATCTCATATTGGGACATTAATTTTTAAAAAATAAAAGCAACGAGATAAATCAAAGATCAAGGATACATATGGATATATTTAAACTAGTAAATTTTAAAATATTTACACCACATATAAATCTCCAACATTTAAAGGCAAATGATAGAAGTTCTCATCGTGGCTCAGTGGAAACAAATCTGTCTAATATCCATGAGGACACAGGTTCAATCCGTGGCCTTTCTCACAGCTGTGAGCTGTGGTGTAGTTTGCAGACATGGCTCGGATCTGGCATGCTGTGGCTGTAGTGTGGGCTGGCAGCCACAGCTCCAATTTGATCCCTAGCCTGGGGACCTCCATGTGTTGTGGGTGTAGCCCTAAAAAGACAAAAAATAAATAAAATAAATAAAGGCAAATGACAATCCTACAAATAAGTACTTGTAACTTATGACAAAGGAAAAATTGTTATATCTATAGCTCTTATAAACCAATAATAACAGCAATGATAAAATTTTAAAAATAGACAAGAATGATAAAAATGCAAATAACTAACCAATATATAAAAATATATTTATCCCCATTAAGGATAAACATTTTAAAGTGTGTGCTAAATTGATTTATTAGATTACGGGCATGGCAAAAGAGAATCTTATTTATGCTAAAGTCAGTGAAAACTGATTTGGTCTTTCTGAAGAATTATGTACTGTATGCATTCATGTAAAAAAAAAAAGTTCTAAGTCTCTATTATCCCCATTTGGGGAGAGACAGGCAGGAACATAATAGCCAGATCCCTGTTCTCATGATGCTTTCATTTTAGTCAGAAATGAAGAAGATGATTTCAAACACAGACCACTGCAACAAATGAGATAACCAGTGTAATAAGATAGAAAAAGACTGTGGGAGGGAAATGATGATGCTTTATTTTTTTTCTATGGCTTCATCCGCAGCATATGGAAGTTCCCAGGCTAGGGGTCGGATCTGAGTTCCAGCTGCAGGCCTATGCCACAGCCACAGCAATGCCAGATCCAAGCCGCATTTGCGACTTATGTCACAGCTTGTGACAATACCAGACCTTTAACTCATTGAGCGAGGCCAGAGAGGGAACCCACATCCTCATGGAGACTGTGTTGGGTTCTTAACCCAATGAGTCACAATAGGAACTCCAGGATGATGCTTCTTTACACTGAGAAGACCTCATTGAGAAGGTGACCTTAAAGGTCAGTTGCTCATTTTTTAAATGCTTCCCACGTGTTAGGCACTGTTCTAGGCACTAGGGATTCTTAAAGTGAAGAGACAAGCTCATATCAATAGGGAAGACACAGGCATGAAAACATAATACCATAGGTTAGAAGACAATAATGCCAAGAGAAAGACACTAAAAAGTACAGAGGTGGGAGGTGATGCAAGTCACATCCATCAGGTTGGCCTCATTGGGAAGGTATGTTCAAAAACATTCTATGTGGAGAAATAGAAACCCTTGCACACTGAGGCAGCCACTGTGGAAAACAGTTTGGAAGTTTCTCAAAAAACTAAAAATAGAACTACCACATGACCCAGCAGTTCTACTCCTGGGTATAATAAAATAAAAAAAAATCAAAAATACGAATTCAAAGAGACGCATGCACTCCAATGTTCATAGTAACACTATCTACAATAGCCAAGCTATAGAAGCAAAACAGATGAATGGATAAAGATGTGTCTGTCTGTGTGTTTGTAATATATATAAAGGGAATATTACTCAGCCATAAAAAAGAACAAATTTTTGCCATTTGTAGAAACATAGATAGACTTAGAGGGCATTATGCCAAGAGAAATGAGTTAGAAAAACACAAAAACTATATAATATCACTTACATGTGGAATCTGAAAAATACTACAAACTAGTGAAAATCACAAAAAAGGGGCAGTCTCACAGATATAGAGAACAAATTAGTGGTCACCAGTGGAGGAGGGGTGCAATGTAAGGGTGGGGCCATGGGAGGCACAAACCATGGGATGTAAGATAGGCTCAAGGATGTATTGTACCACATGGGGAATATAGCCAATATTTTGTAATAACCGTAAGTGGAAAGTACCCTTTAAAAATTGTATAGGAATTCCCACTGTGGTGCAGTGGGCTAAGGATCCAGTGTTGTCTCTGTGGCAGTGAAGGTTCAACCCCTGGCCCAGGAACTTACATATGCCATAAAAAAATTGTATAAAAAAGTCAAAATGAAAAAAAGAAGGCACATTCTAGTCAAGACTTGACTAGATGGATGAAGAGCTAGGAGAGAAGGTAGATAAGGTCTAGAGGTAAGAGCATGATGAGCTAAAGGAGAGGAAAGCAAACGATCCTGCTAGGGATTCTGGATTTTATTTCAGCTACAACACCTTGAGCCGTTTTAACTGAAGTGGATGGAGGAGGTGATCTGATCATAGGGGGAAACTCCGCGAAGTGGATAGGACAGTGAGCAATCTTCTCTGTAGTCTAAATGAGATAGCATTTTAAACAAAGTTTCTTTAAATAAATGTTTGTATGCCTCCTAAGTCAATAATTCAATCTTTCAGAACTTTCCCTAAGAAAACAATCTCACCCTTAAAGCAATTCCCTGTCCTCCACATACTCCTGAATCAAGCATGTGCATTTGTGTGCATTCTGTAAACACACAAACTTCCAGCCGCACCCACAACATACAGAAGTTCCCAGCTAGGGATTGAATCTGAGCCACAGCTGTGGCAACACTGGATCATTTTTTTAACCCATTGCTCAGGGCCAGGGATTGAACCCATACCATGGCAGTTACCAAACCCACTGTGCCACAGTGAGAACTCCTAAATTGTTTTTCTTTCCAGGTTTCCTCATCAACCAAATTATTTCCAACACCTTCTCACCTTTCTCTTTACTGAGAGACAAAAAGCCTATATTACACCTATACAAATAAGAGGTGCCAAGTTTGTTTTGTTGAACAAAAACGAATCTACCCATTTACATAAAATGACAGTAGGCATGTTATTAACAAGTCTTTTTTTTTTTTTTTCTTTTTAGAGACTCACCTGCGGCATATGCAGGTTCCCAGGCTATGGGTTAACTCGGAGCTACAGCTGCTGGCCTGCACCACAGCCATAACAATGCCAGATCCGAGCCATGTCTGCAACCTATACCACAGCTCACAGCAACGCCAGATCCTTAATCCACTGAGCGAGGCCAGGGGTCGAACACCCAACCTCACGGTTCCTAGTCGGATTCGTTTCCACTGTGCCACAATGGAAACTCCCAGCAAATCTTTTTAATTTTGCCATTTTAAAAGCCTTTAGCATATTTTGCTTTATTTTAAAATTCAACACATCCCCACTCCTTCCCAATTTTTAACCATCTTAACCCCTCCTTTGTCAAGCATAAATTTCTGGCATTCTGGCATGGTTCTGGGATGTTTGACAAAGTTGGGCTCTATCATATTTTTTCTGATTAAACACACGGACAAGCGCACTCAGTCAAGCTTGAATATACCTGTTTTGTAAATTTAAATTTTGAAAATATTAAATATGCCTAAAAAGGGCATTCCTAATACATGAATCAACATTTTGGTGGTATTATTACCAAGTCAAACTCTCCCTTTGATCATAAACTGCCTATAAAGAAAAGGCTCCCAGCACAACGTGTAGATGCCCATAAATATTACCTGACATTTTTCTCTCACTGTGGTTTTCTTCATAAATAGTCAGAGCTGAATCTTGACACATGTGAGACTCAGGGAGTGACAGATACTCAACTGTAAATTTTGCCATACTATTTGGCGAGACTCTGAGCACCCAAGAACATTCTAGCTTTCCTTGATAATCCAGTGGGTATTGTGGAGAAGAAAAAAAGCCTCTGGGTTCCTGAAGCTCCACTTCAGAGTAACAGCCTACAATTCAGAACACAGTGACACCAGGGACCAAATTAATAAGGCAATGAAAAATGAGATTCTATCATAAACTTGAATAATGTAGGCTTGCTTTGATTACTATCAGTTACAAGTCCTTGAGTAAAATGATCATGCTATTTAATGTGCCCTATTTTTATTTTATTAATTAAAAAATTTTTTATGGCCACACCTGAGGCATATGGAAGTTCCTGGGCCAGGGGTCTAATCAGAGTTGCAGCTACAACCTATGCAGGAGCTTGTGGCAACACTGGATCCTTAACCCACTGAGGGAGGCCAGGGATCAAACCCACATCCTCATGGAGAAAAAATTGTGTCCTCAACCTGCTGAGCCACAATGGGAATTCCCAACTTGTTCTTAAATCTAAGGGTGGCTTTGGCACCTGCAGAGATATTGGCCAGGCAACAGATGCCAGGAGCTCTATGGCTCACTGACCCTGTCATTGGCTTCTCCTCCTTCAGGTGACATCACTGGCTCTTCCTTCTTCACCCCTGTCTATTGCCTTGACAACAATCTTTTGAGAAATTACAACTGAAATATTCCGTACTCAAATGTGTTCACAGAACACATTTCATTGGATGAGTATTAGTTAACTAATATGTATTTTGTTATACATGGTCTGCCATAGAGAAATTACCATTCTAACTGAGGGGACACAGAGGTCAATGTACTTTTATAAACAGTAGAGATGAAGAGTAGCAGAAGTGAAGTGCTACAAGAATTCAGGATCCCATTCAGTTGCTTAGTCTTCTTTTACTTTGGTGCATTTTTTCCTTTTCGTTTATATGGCTCTTATGATCTAACTCAGATATTTATTAGGTCTACTTTGATGTTAAAGTAGCCTGATTTCCTAGTCTCAAATCTTCCTCCACCATGCCCCCCAATCTGGAAACAGTGATTGAAACAGAAGAATTAAGTTCTTTCCTTTCTCAAAGCAACTAGCCCAGACTGCAAGGTCTTTCAGAGTCTGACCCCCAATATGTCTTTCTAATCTTTGTTTCCTCTCCATGTGAATCCTCGATGACAAGCCTGCCTAAAAAGGGAATCAAATCATATAAAGTTATGAATTCTCAACCAGCCACTGCTTTTTATAAATGTCTTAAAAAAACATTGCTAGGATTCATTCATTCCCTTGTGTTAAAAACAAGTGGTGGGAGTGGGTGGGTGTTAAATATGGCAGAATCCTTACATTTTTTTCTCATAGAATATTCATAGAACTAAAACAAAACATACCCTTTCATATGTAAAACGTTAAAAGTTCTTTGGCATGCATAAATATTTATGAACACATACAAATGAAAAATACCTTCTCTTCATTTTAACCACATTCATTTTCTAACAGTCTGAAAGGGACGGTTCAAAGACTGTTTGATGATCACTACCTTCACCACCACTTATTGACCCTCATCACATGTGATGCCATCCGTATTCTAAGTCCTTTACATGCATTAATTTACTTTGGCACTGGATTCCTTTTGTGGCTCAGTAGGTTAAGAAATGGACACAGTGTCCGTGAAGATGTGGAATCAATCCCTGGCTGCAGATGTGGCTCAGATCCTGCATTGCTGTGGGCTGTGGTGTAGGCCAGCAACAGCAGTTCCTATTCAACCCCTAACCCAGAAACTTCCATATGCCAAAGGTGCAGCCCTAAAAAGGAAAAAAAAAAAAGAAAAACAAAAACAACCACCTTACTTTGGTGCTCATTAATATTGTTCATTTAACTGTCAAAATCCTTTGGTCTTAGGATCTTGGACCCAAGTCCGCTCTCCATCTCAACCCCAATTCCAGATTTCATTTTAATCTAAATATGACTCTTTGGGAGTTCCCATTGTGGCTCAGTGGGTTAATGACATGACCTTGTCTCCATGAGGATGTGGGTCTGATCCCTGGCCTCGCTCACTGGGTTAAGGATCCAGTGTTGCCACAAGCTGCTGCATATGTTGTAGCTGCAGTTCTGATCTGACCCCTGGCCCAGGAATTTCCATATGTCACAAGTATGTCCATAAAAAGAAAAAAAAATCATGACTTTGACTTCTGTTTTGACTCTGACTCCAGTGTTGTCAGACCATACCACCCATGACTGTTCTCTGGCTTACTCCACCTCATTCCTAGATTTTAGCAGTCATTTTCTCCAACAGTGTTCCTACCATACATTTTGCTGATTTTGAAAGCCACATAGATGATGACTCCAGCACTGAAGCGTCTCAATTTCTCAACATTCCTCCATCAATCTTGCCCTTCAGTTGACCTCATTCACTTATCCCAGTGGTCAGCCCCTAGAGGCTGGGTCCTTAGCAATAACTCCAAACCTTGTATAAACTGTTTTAAGCACTGCCCTTTCTAACCTTCTATTTTTCAGCTTTCTTCAATACTCCTTCACCTTTTGAGACTTGTAATTCATCTATCCCACCACCTGTTCTCTGTTCCTAACTCACCGTTTTTGCTTTACTCTTTTCCTAGCTTAATTCCAACCATTCATCATTCTAATCCCTTCCTCATACTAACTCTCAGTTCCTGTATACTCTTGTATATTTGGGAAGGCCCACTCCAACTGACTCTATTCTCCATCTACTTTGCATCTATGTGGTACCTCTCAGGGTCTCCAGAGGAAATCATGCAACTAAACTAACTGATCAGCCTCCCTCTAAATTTATGATCATTCTCAGAGGCTTTTATGCTGTCCAACAATTCTACTGCATTTTCCTAGTCACTATTTTAGGGAACTTATTTAATACTTTCTCCTACAACCCTTGAATTCTCTTCCACAACCATTTTTTTCATTTGCTTATCAATTACAGGAGAGCTGCCAGAAGTTCTCATCCCCACATGTACCCATACAGTTGCACCAGTGCCTAAATATTGTTTTCCATTTGGCAACTATAGATGAACTGTACTTTGTTCCTATCTAAGACCAACTCTTCCACCTGGACACTAGATCTCATCTTCTTTCTTCTACTGAAGGTCATCACCCTAGCAAATCTCCCTCTTTCTCTCTTGTATCCCTTTCAAGTCTTCTCCAACTCTTCCTAGTTGTCTACTGGCCTTGAGTATATGTGGGTGGGTGGGGCAGAGATGGGTAAAGAGGGGAAGACCCTGACCATTTGGAAACCAACGACGGCATCGTGGC